>NW_022146305.1:436692-832854 GCF_002938485.1 Sitophilus oryzae | reverse complement strand
ATATACAAAAAAATATATGGATGAAAAAATTGAGTTTTATTTTTTCCTATTTGCGAAAACCTATACTTTCATATTATAGATTTTTTGTCGCAACAAAACTACGTTGTTTTTTGCTTTACTGTATTCAACGAATAAAAATACAAGAGAAAACTATAAAAATAATAACAAACAAGTTTATTGCAACAAATAAAGACAGAATTTTTAAAGGTAATAATTGAAGAATCAATATTTATTTACTCTAATTTTATTTATTATACTTGTTTGTATAAAATTAACTAACTGAATATGTTCTTAGTCTATTTTTAACGTTATAATTAAGAATTTCGCAATTAACATGTTAATATAAGCTCTAAAAGAAAATTGCTTTAATTCAAATTTTTCGTCTTAGCCGCGAAACTGACTGCAGCGCCATATTATCTAGCGGCATTTTTTTGAAACTACATTAACATGTGGCGCCATCGGTCATTACCTAGTTATACTAGAAAACAAATAAAAAGGATTTCTGTAAAAACTAGGTTTTACTGTGACATCTATCGGAAAATAGTTATGCTATTAATTTTCAAAATTAAATTAGAGAAATCTACTTTTTCGAGGTCCCAAAAAGTGTTTAATAAGAGCCATCTATTATTTAGATTTAACACTTTTTCTAATTTTAACCAAAGAAAATTGTCATATGCCGGCCGGTCTTGGGGTTTTTTGAAATTTTGGCTAGAAAAAATGATTTTATTGTGTATTGTTGGTTCGCAATATTTTCCTAAGGCTCTGCTCGACCTTATGTAATAGTAAGTACTGTTTATTTCGTGTTATTTTACGTATTTTCTGATCTTAAAAGTTTTGTTGTTATCGCCAACCATCATGGCATCTCTTGGTATTTAACAGTATTTTTAAGTAATAATATTGT
Organism: Sitophilus oryzae; assembly: GCF_002938485.1. Taxonomy (NCBI): domain Eukaryota; kingdom Metazoa; phylum Arthropoda; class Insecta; order Coleoptera; family Curculionidae; genus Sitophilus; species Sitophilus oryzae. The sequence continues at coordinate 831,953 of NW_022146305.1, read as the reverse complement.
TTAAATACGTCCTCTGCCATTCTCTATCTTAAAATCATGAAATATTACTACATAATTGAAGACCTGAATACATAATACAATTTTCTTTTTGTTTTTTAAGCTAAATTTGCACGTAACAAATCCAACACAGACACTGGAATTTTTTCCAGATATCAATTTTCCTATGTCTAGTATATTATTTTCTATGTTTTAACATCATAAAACATATTTTCTAAATGTTTGGATATATTTGATTCTAAATATTTTATTATTTGTGGCATTTTTTATATTACATAATTTTTTTTGTCATTCCCATTTTTTTAAACTACGCATTTACAAATGTCTTGTTTTCCTTGTATTATTGTTTAATTTTAGGAAAGGTAAACACATATGTTGTTATAATTTTTAGATGCATTAGCCAGGAAAAGATCTACTAGAATTTATTTTTTTAGTCTTGTTTTTGAAACCTCTTTTACACATCAATAAAAAGTTTGTTTTGATTTTTGAATGTCTGTATTCGTCACGCTGTTCTAAAAGACTGGGGATATTATGAAGGATTAAAAATAATTTTAAAAACTCTTACAAATATATTTTCTAGATGCAAAACACTAATCTTTAGTAGAAGATTGTGACTTTTGAGTGTGCTGAATATGTTTTTTTTTTGTTTTAGACATGTTAATAATAGCACACACGAGCACACAGTCTTCATGCGTCCTTTCACACAAGTGGAAAAGGTGGAGATCCCAGACAACGGTGCTTAATTGGTATTGGAAGTGACTATGGTGAGGCTTAATCGTCAACCAAGGGTTAAATACAATGCAGGAAGCTAAATAGGCATCGAGAGACAAAGATTTATGGTAAATGGAGGCTTCAATAAAACAGTTCAGCCCTATCTACAACTACAACTTTGAAACTAAACAAAGTACCGTAAAATGGGGTGAATAGAAACAAAATTTCTGAAAAAAATCAAATCGCGATTAAAAATATTCAAAGTAAAAAGAGTCGACATATCTAATTTTTCTATCATTGGTAATACACAATAAAATGTAAAAACTATATTTTTATCTGTGGCTGCACTGTTTCTGTCAATCAGCTGATCAATAAATGTGAGAGTCGATTTATCACCTATTTTTTGTATGGCGCGAAAACTTTATAAATAAAATATTTATTTTTAAAGTAATACTTAAGCTGGTACATGTAAGTTGTTATATTATATGTATTGTTAATTATTGCTAAACCTACTTAAATATGTAATAATTATCTGTTTCTAATCACCTTGTTGGAAACAGAATAGATAAAAACCTTAACATCAATGTGTGTTTCCTATTCTCCCGAATAGCAGGTGAATAGAAACACAAAAGTTATTTTATTTAATATTTATATGCATATTTTTCAAAAATCAAATTATATGTATACGCAAAGAACAAACAAAGACCCATGTTTTAAAATATTCGGGAACATAATACCACATTTTTATCAACCGGTATATCGCTAATAGCCTACGAAACTGTTTCTATTCACCCCATTTTACGGTAAGTTTTATTTTTTGTTAATTCTATTATAAAAAAATTGTATTTCTCATAGTTTGTAGTTATTTTAGTCGTGTTATTGAATATACTTTAATCGATACCAGCAGATAATTTCATTTAGTTCTCTTTTAGTTCTTAATTTTTCTGTTTCCCTACCCAATTGTTTAAAAAAAATTTAATTCAAGAACAAATAATTGGTTCTTGGATTTAATTTAATGCTATAATTATTATAGCATTGTTTGTTTCTAAATATAAATTTTAAATGCATCTACTGTTATAATGCACTCACTTGACAAACAGTAGATATTAAAAAAAACTATGAATATCACTTTTTAAAGAAATTAATAATAACTATTAACATTAACTGAAGTATATACAACTGTGTAAAAATATACAACTTAATAATTCTATTTAGGAGACTTTATCTTCGTGGCAGTTATTGGTATGTCCTTCATCGACCGCAACAATTTGAAGAAGATGCCATTACACTGATTAAATTCAACAGTGGAATGAGGATGAAATTCAACATTAAAGAGAAATTAAATAATTTTAGGTAAATTATATTATTTTTTTAATAAATATCTAATATTATTGTATGTAATATTTAATTCTTTGTTACAGATTTTCCAGGGCAGTACATTTTTATCCTTTTGATTCATATCCTAACCAACAATGCATCAGGACTTTTAAGTATATTTAAAATTTTATTTCTTTTTGGATAAATATATATTTCAACTGTTCATTATTTTTAAATTTGATTACTTAGGAAAAAAATCCAATGAGTCTCTGAGTTACATTTTTATGATTCTTTATTATCAGACCATCTATTTTTATTTTGGGACAATATTTGGCTTTTGGCCACTTCATTTTCTTTTTTGTAAATTTTTGAAAACATCCACTTAGAACTTTACTTCAAGTTGTTTTTGGTTTATTTTTATTTCTCTGTAATAGCTTGACTCTCATATTTTCTTGCTTATAGGAATATCAGTATTTCTATAGGTTTTATTCGTTTGGTAAATGCATGTTTAAGTAAATGGTATATTTACTTAAATGGTAGTAGGATTTTACTTCATGTTGTTTATGGTTAACTTTTATTTCTCTATAACAGCTTGATTTCTATATTATATTCATTGTGGGAATAATAACATCATTTCGCGATTCTATGATATATTCCATTGACTGCATTTCTGTAAGTCTTATTTTATTTGTATTATTTCTCTTATGGTTTCATTTTTTTAATATTTTTTGGTTGGGTAATTTCTTCTGCAGAAGTTTAGTTTTGATGGATTTCATTTTCATGTCGTTTTTCCCAGATTGTATGTCATGAATTGCTATAATTTTATGGATTCTGTTGTTTTAGTTTGCCTGTGTTTGAATATAACATAAACACACAATAACACACTTAAAAATCTCAGCAAGGACTATTTTCCCGTAAATTCCTGGCGCATTCGCCATTTATTCAAAAAATCTGATGTCCATAGATAATGTCACTTTTCTTGTTCTTTGCATTTTTTCAATAAATTTTCCTGATTACCATCGACTCCAGAGCATCACAGCGAGCCTCCTCGCAAAAGAGGAGGCCTGGGTCGCCTCCTAACCCTGATGTTCGGCCATCGATGACTTGTGTAGCATGCATGGGTACCCAAGGGTATATACCCAAAGGTCTTTTCGCATATATTCTCACATATAACATAATCATTTCTGTCATATTTTCTTTATATTTGGAATATCATCATTTCTCAATTCTATAAACTCTTCCCAGTTATTGTCTTATATATTTGTATATTTTTATTTTGTCATTCTTCTGATACTTTTCTAAGGCATACTTAGAAAATCATTCAACACATTTCTATTGTCTGTATAAAATTATTGCTTTTTTATCAATTTTCGTCCTATTTTTCTAAAATCATCCCTCATTTTCGTGGCATATTTTCCAACTCATGTCTTATTTATTTTATTTTTCACTCATTACTCTTCTATTTGTTTGTCTTATTCATTACTGTTATCCTCCTAAGACATAGTATTTCAACAGATCCATTCCCTGTATTATATTTTTTATTCTTTTTCAACGCATCATATCTCTAAGTTACTTTTTCTCTCCCATATTTTCTTCCTTGTGGGAATGGCATTAGTCAGCAATTCTAAAAACTCTTCCATTGAAAGTTAAGGTTGCCTCATATGTATATAATTTTATATTTTTTGTGTCATTCTTCTGAAACTTTTCTAAATTCATTCAAAGCCCTCCATAGACTACACATATTAGTGTTTGAATTCTTTAATTTGTAGTTTTTCACCTTTTGAAATATTACAATTAAAATATTTCTTAATTACGAATGCAGCCAACTTAGCCATGTTTTTTATTGTATTGCTATAAAAAAAGTTTTCTATGTTACGAAAAATTGCTATATAATACCTACTACCCTATTAATTTACTGAAAATGTAAAGTTATTGAAGTAATAGATTTTAATCAAGTATGTTAAGCGGGTCACACACGACCAGTATTATTGACAGTATTTCCAAAAATTGTCAGTAATATTGACCGTGTGAAGGAAAACATACTGATGGGATTGTCAGTATACCGATATACTTTGGAAATCTTGAAAGTGTTTTGGGATACTGACAATACTCAATGCAATCAATAATACTGATCGTGTGAGGCCCGCTTTAGTGAACAAACAATTAATTATTTCTTATATATTTTCCTTGCAGAACCTTACAGTTTCATTTTTTCCTATTTCTTAGAACCTACTTTCATATTGTCGATTTTTTTGTCGCAAGAAAACCATGTTCTTTTTTGCTTTACTGCATTCAACGAATAAAAATACAAAAGAAAATTATAAAAATAATAACAAACAAGTTTATTGCAACAAATAAAGACAGAATTTTTGAAGATATAATTGATAAATCAATATTTATTTACTCTAATTTTATTTATTATACTTGTTTATATAAAATTCAACTAACTGAATATGTTCTCAATCTAGTTTTAACGTTATAATTAAGAATTTCGTAATTAATACGTTAATATAAGCTCTAAAAAGAAAATTGCTTTAATTCAAATTTTTTCGTCTAACCCGCGAAACCGATTGCAGCGCCATATTATCGTAGTAGCATTTTTGAAACTACATTAGCATGTGGCGCCATCAGTCGTTAACTAGTTCTACTATAAAAACAAATAAAAGAGATTTCTGTAAAAGCTAGGTTTTCCTGTGACATCTAGCGAAAAGTAGTGGTATATAATTTAGATAAGAGTTCTGTAACTGTTCGGTTGTTGTGACATCTATCGGAAAATAGTTATGCTATTAATTTTCAAAATTAAATTAGAGAAATCTACTTTTTCGAGGTCGTAAAAAGTGTTTAATAAGAGCCATCTATTATTTACATTTAACACTTTTTCTAATTTTATGCCGGCCGGTCTTGGGGTTTTTTGAAATTTTAGCTAGAAAAAACGATTTTATTGTGTATTATTGGTTCGTAATCTTTTCCTACCTCTACACTCCATAAAAAACAGCTTTGAGAGCTACAGTGACTCACTGCCGTTCTTTAATAGAAGGCACTGGCTAGTGGGACTGGAAAACAATAAACAAGGCATAAACTGTGCATAAACTATCGAAAGCACGATACACTCACAAATAAAATTTGTTTTTAATTCCCATACTGATGAAGAAAGTTTTTAAGGATATAACCATTTTAAATAAGATTTGTTTTTTAATAATAATATTTTTTATCTAAAAACATTGCAGGTTTGGGATGTAAAATTCAGTCCGGATAAATCGAAAATTTTATCAGTTTCAGGAGACAAAAGTACTGTAATATATAGTTGTCCTAAGTAATAAATGCTTTTTATCCTAATTTGTACTTATTAATATATTTTTTCTTGTAAATAAAGGATTTTTCAGCTTAATTAAATTTCAAATTTGAAAATTGTGACGCCAAAAATTGAACAGATACATCCGGTAAGAGCTGTCAACGTTGAGTCAAGTTAAAGACTTATGAAGTTATTTTTATATAATTTATCTCATATTTCTTACTATTTAACTATATAGAATTAGTTTCTTATTAAACTAAAGGATATTTATTGAATAAAAACACTTGTTTTCTTAATAATTTATTAAAATATTAAAGAAATGCATGATTTCATAGTTCATCTAATTATGTGCGTACCAGATAATTTCAATATAAAATAAGTTTTGTATGACATTTTATACTGGAGGAATAAATACAAATAAAAACAAATCTTTAATTAATTTAAGAAGCATATTCTACTGAAATTTTAATAAAACCATCCATGTTTATTAAAAAAGCTAAAATCCAGGCATCCAAGAGCAAAAAATACTCGATCGTGATTGGTCAGTTTCGGTCGCGTGGAGATTTTGAATTTTATTCTCGTTCGATGTTGTCGGATTGTTAAAAAATGCCGAAAATCTTTTTTCTGTATGATTTTGTGTGAAATTATATTAGTTTAAATTGATCACTGGCACTATAGTAAGGGCCATTTCTATATATTTTAATAAAACAAGTACTAGTAATGTTGTTTTGTAGAAATTTCTTTTTATTTCTTCTTGTAACTACGTACTAACATTATAGTCTTTATTCTTGGTTTCCTGATGTATTTATAGCATTAAAATGTATTTAAAAAGCTTCATTTTATGTTTATTTCATAATTTTTGTGTGTTTATGTTTATAATTACTTATTTGTTTGTTATTTATGAAAATAAATATTTTACCTTACGTAAAAAGATATCAGTGGAACGTATTGAGTAAATAATAACTTTTGAGAACAAAATTAAGATTAATTTAGAAGAATTTTCCTATAAACAATTTTATTAGTAATAAATAAATTAATTTTATGAGCAGCTTAAATTTTACGAATGGCTTCAATCTGGCAACGCCGGTCCTCCTTATATCGTTTGCAATCGAAGGATCCGCACGTCCTCTCGTCGGTTGCATGGATTTTTTAATTTTCTCACGAAAAAGTGCGTTTAGTGTACACAATTTATGCGTAATCTGTTACTAGTGCCCTGCTTAGCCTCCTGAAAAAGTGAGTACCCGTAATTTTATGTATTTTTTGGGATATTTTAGTTTAAAGTTTATGGATTTCGCAATATCCATCATGGCTGCCTTCTTCTCAATGTTCCCCATTAAGTTATTAATTTTTAAGAATATTGTTTAAATAATATACGTAGATTAATAAATAAGTATGTAAAACTATGTATTTTTGGTACTTTCTATACTGCGTGTTACATAAGGGTAAAATAGTACTACAGTTTTGGTAAATTACGTAATGTATCTTTCATTTTTTGTTTAATTTTTTCGGCCAAGGAATGTTTAAATAAAATGGCCGCCTGTTGGAATTCGATGTCTTGATTTTTTCTAAATTGCTATTTTTAATTTAAATTTCTTTTTATAGGACATACTTGGAGTTTTCTTTATTCTTAAAAATATAATATGCGCATTTTAATAATATTTTGAATGAGTATATAGGTTTTTTGTATTTACGTTTTAAATAGGTATATAAGTTCATTAGGAATTTTATTACGTATTTTTTTTATTTAAGAATCCTGAATCCTACATATATTAGGTTTCAGCATTTTCTATTTTAAAATATATTTCTCTTTTACAGCGCGTTATGTAATATTACATGTTAAAAAATAGTATTAATGTTGACAAATGATTTTTGCTAATTCAGTATTAGTTGTAAATTTGCATTGAAGAAATAAATCGTTAAATAAATTGTTACTGAATTTTTATAAAAATTAAAATATTTCAAAAACAGTCAGTATTATTTTGAGGTAAATTTTGATAGAATGTTTTTGTGTCTTCATAGTAGAAACTAAAAATGTAATAATATATATAGGATGTCTCAATGTTAAAAAAATATAACTTTAATATTTTTTATTTATTTGAAACACTGTAGGTTTAACTTTTAGCTCTAAATAATATATGTTGCAACTCTAAAAACTCCTTGTGTATTTTATTTTTTTATGTGTTACATCATGGAAAAAATTCTTTGGATTTTGACCATATTCATCAAATTTATATCCCTTTTTTCTATGTCATATACCTAACATCTTTATATTTTTGACATTTTTGGTGTAATAATCATGGAAAAATCTTATAAAATATTGCTGAGATATAAATGGAGCATCTCCTTTTTCATATTTAAAATAAATATACCTATTTATATATTGTCGTAATATTTTATTAGATGTTCGATAATATTTTTATAGGTATTCCAATATTTTTTTCTTTTTTTAGGCGCGTTATATTAATACTACAACACCACACACTCCTTCCCCACTCACACGAGCATTGCTAGCTCTCTGTGTTGGTTAATAAAATTTCCTAATTCAACATTAGTGAATTTCGTTAGCTGATGCGGTTGGTTAATAGTGTTTTTGTCGGTGTGGATCCCCGGCTTAAGATGACTCCAGAGCGTGGCGCGGCCTTCCCCAAGAGAGGAGACTTCTTGGGTCACCCCCTAACCCTGATGTTCGGGCATCGATGACCTGTGTAGCATGCAGAGGTACCCAAGGGAGTCACCACCCTCTGATTTACGAGCTAGGTGTTCTAATGCTAGAGGCTTCGGCCGGATACAACCTGGCACCCAAGCTCCGAGATTTCTTCGTGCACGTATTCCGTGACCCTCGAAGGGGCAGGGGCGGGATATCGGACACATTGAAGATGATGAGGGGGGTCCGCCTGTAGGGGGTCCCGGTGGATGTCCGTCCGACGGGTGACGAGGGTGACCCCAGACGAGGCGGCTTAATTGGGATGGGAACTGACTGGTGAGGCTTAATCGTCGACCAATGGGTCGAATCTGCATAAGGAAGGCAACCAGCACACACTCGCAGGCGGGTCGTGGAAACATTTCTTTGTTTTTTCTCTTGGTCTGCCCCGCGTCGAATTTTGAAGGCAGAAAATGTCGGGAGGAGGCGAGCATAACCAGGCCTAACTCAAACCTGTTAAAAGTAAGTTTATTTTTTTATATTACATTAAATTGTAAACTTTTACTGTACTCTCTACCAAATAACTTTTTTATCGCACCATGTAGTAATCAAAATTCTTTTTATATAAGTGTTGTAGTTTTTTTGTTACAACATACATGAGCTTCAATTTAAAGTAGAGTAACTTGTATAGTAATTAGAGCAACTTATTTAAAACTTATGGTAGATATAAGTTTAAATTCTAATTTAATTAATTTAATTTAAAATAATTTTCCAATTTAACTTGTGGTTACTTATAAAACTATTTTTTTTTCATTACTTATTTTTTATTTTTCATTTTTTTAGGACAACCCGGGTTCGCAGCGCGATTTTAAAAAACAAGATTGAATAAGTCAGAAATTCTATCTACATGCTGCATATGATCAGTCCCAAAAAATTTCGGATTGTTCCAGGCACCGTCGAATACCTGGAAAACGTGTTTATTGTCAACTCTACAGGATCGACCGAAGTCCATGGAGTTGGGGGCATTCGATGTGCCCCATAACAGTGAGACGCCACTGTTTTTTTCGCCGTATAATTATTATGGTGGGACTGAAAATGAACTTAAGCAAGATGCGATGGTGAGTTGATGGTGGATATTTTTACATTGTTTTTTTTTGTTGTCTATAGCTTGTTTTTTGTTTTTTTTTCTAGCATACATATGTATTTGTTAGAAATATTCTAATATTATTTTTTTTTCTCTTACAGGTGATACAGTATGGCTTGGAGAACTTCAAAAGTCGGTTCGCGTCGTGGTTCCAAAGCAGTTACTTTAGGTTCCCTACATTTACAGAATGTTGCATTAAGTACTCATTTTTTAATTTGCAATGTTTACATTTATTTTTACTTTTTTTTCTTACTCTATACAAGGCTTTAATATAAAGTTTTTTTAGCAATAATAAATGGGTAATAAAAAAATTACTCAAAGAGACAACATTAGGTAGCATATTGTTTTTCTATTATATTTGGAAATAACTATTTTTCGTCTTATTTTAAAATTGACAATATTATTTAATTTTTTTAATAGTGACTTTTAATTAAACGTAAATTAGTAAATAATGTAATTTTACATTATAATGAGAATTAAAGTATTAGTAATTTATTTTTGTTACTGAAATTAAATTCATTTTGTTCCTGAAATCTTTTTAGTACTAAACTGCTTTGGAATGAATTTTTTTGGGGGACAACAGCAGGATTAGGGCCATCTTCTAGATGCCATCAGGTAAATTTATATAACTTTATATTTATCATTTTCTTTGACTAAAAAAGTGTTTTTCTTTTTTTAGGTAGGTGCGCTAGCGTAGTCGTTTGTTGTAGCATTATATCCCTTTTCCTCCTTTTTAAAAAATGTTTGTAAGACGCCTGATTTTGTATAAGTTAGTTATATAAGTAGTTGAATAAGAATTGGTGAGACTTGGAAAATAGAAGAGGACAAAGAAAATGGAAAAGGATTGCTTTGAAATAGAAGGAAAGGAGATAGAAGATGTTTGAGGAAAGGAGGAGGATTTTGTTCGCTGTAACGGAAGTTTTTTGAATGAAATTTGGAGCAACTGTATTAAGGTAATTTTTTTCATCCAGTTACAAAAAGTAAATACTTATCACAACTTATATTTTTTATAGATGTTATTGATATCTTGGACATCAAGTTTCATTTATTTGTGTATTATACAAGCCTATCTGTTGGTGGAAATGTAAAATGGCAGCTGGTATAACACCTTGTATGAATTATTAGGAACTTCAAAGAACTTTTGACAGAATTTAAACTGGGAAGAAGCTCATAAAAGACCAGTTTAGGCTGCAGTAGTACCAGGACCTTAAATTGGCTTCCACAACACAGATATCTTTCAAAAATGGTAAGTTTTAACAAATCATATTCTTTTTTTTTAGGTTTTTAGAATGCTTGAAAATTATGATAAATATTCATTATTTACAAGTTTAATATTTTGAATTTATACACATACATTTTAATAGGTATTGTTATGGATTCTGTGGCTCCACTAATTTAAACTCACGATAAAATACTTAACGAATTTATTTTCTCACTATATACACACATAATTAACTATTTAAAAATCCTTCACCAATTTGTCAACATTTGCTATTCAAAAACTAACCGTATTTTAGATAGCGGCTGCTTCTCGAACGTTTGAAAATCATCTTTAACGTTTTTTTTTTATTTAAATTAATCTAATTTGATATTTTCCTATTTATTTTAATTTTTAGATATCTGTTCGAGTGATATACTGGGCGTTAACAGTTGTTAAAAATCTGCAAATGAGTTACTACTGTGCATACGTTTGAGGAATGTCAAGAAATGTTTTGAATGAAACGATAGTGAAAAACTTGTCCACAAATGTCAATTTCAAGATACAATCAATAGTACTAAGATTGATTGGCCTCCATTACCATTATGCTATAAAAATGGTAAGTTATTTTTATTATTTTTTTATGGCTACAATTTTTGTATTTCACTACAAAATTGTAGGCTTCAAATTCAAAATAAAATGTGTTTGAGATTGAAAATATATTAATATATTTTTTTCAATCTTTGTAGTTATTTACAAATTTGTATCAGACAATTTTAATTTTATTTAGTATGTTTTCTTTTTGTAAAAATCTATGAATATTTGACAATATTTTAAAGAGTTACTATTGCGTTTATTTTTTAATATCTACCTAACATATTAAAAAACACATATTTTTTTATTCCAAAATGTGAAGAAACTGACTTTATAAAAATTTACTTATTTATTTTTTGTATTTTTAGTAAGCAATACAAATTGGTATTAATGGACGTTTTGACAGCTGTTGCCAGTCCAAGTTCCAGTTTTAATGGAAAATCTTTAATGGACACAGAAAAATGCCATTTACTGGATTGACTTCTACACCTGTTGCCTTTTAATAATGGTAAGTTATGCCTCTCAACTTATTCTTATAAAATTTTAAAATCTTATAAAAATATTAAATTTTCCATCGTATTCTTTTGGCTCAATATTAATAGGCTCTATTTCTGTTTCTTTTGTGAACTAAAACAATAATAAAAAAGACTTAAAAGCGGGACAAAATAAAATACAGACGCTGTATTACTGGTTGCATATCAGCGTTCTTGGAAAAAATGCATAGTTTTTAAATCTTTTTTTAATAATTATTCAAGTTTCCACTAAGATACACGCAATAAAATTTTACAAACCGAGTAAATATAAGTTGATTTTTTTACTTTGATATTTTTAGTAAAGTAGATACCTTATTTATATTTTTTTCGATCATTAAAACCGCAAATATTACATTAATTATAATTATTTTTTATTAGAGAAAATTAACTAATTTTAAGTCTATCTAAGATCTTTATTGTTTATTGTTTGTTTTAATATGACTTTAAATTTATAAAAAAATAGCTATTATTTTTTTACATAATTTTGAATATTTTTTTATGTTTTAAAAAATATATATTTAAAATTATTTATTTATTTTTTTTCAATTTTAGGTATACAACGGTACAATTGCTGTTAGAAGTCAACAAGTAGTACTAGTTGCAGATAATATATTACGGTGGACATCAAAAAGCTTTAAATGGAATGAAACTTGCAGGAAAAATAAAGGAAAACCATTTTAGACTGTATACGTAATAACTGTTAGAGTGGATGCAGTCCTCCATCAATGGTAAGTTATTTATCTCTTCTTTTTTTTTTTATTAAATTTCTTTGACAAGATTGAAAATTATGATAAATTTGGTATGAACAAACTGACGTCATATTTTTTTTATTATTTAATTTTTTTTATCTCTTAATTTTTTTTGTACTTTTAGTGAGGTGAACAAATTGATGGTAATGGACATTTTGACAGCTGCTGTCACAACTCAACGAACAAGTTGCAGCTTTGAAGGAAAATTTTTGATTGGATACAGAAAAATGTCAGTCGTTTCAGGATGTAAAGTTAATAGAACCAGGGTCGGGCTCGACATCTGTTGCCTTTTAATAATGGTAAGTTATTTTGATCATTTTATATACAGGGATTTTCATACAACTGGTTCATTAAAAGTTTTTTACTGTATATATTTTTCTAAGTCTATAACTAGTTTAATTTGGACTAAATTTCATTTTAAAACATTTTTATTGGACTAGTTATGTGAAATACCCTGTATATATGGCATTGATTAGCTTGAAAATTTTGTAAAATGATTAAATTTTACAGAATATTCATACTCTGCAGTTTGTACAGTGTTAGCATTTTATTTTACCCTAAATTTTAACAGGTTTTAATTTTTTTTTTTATTTTAGAAGCTAGAACATTCATTAAAAAAAAAGAAATTATAAAGTTTTAGCTCAAGTTTTAATGTGTATTTTTTTAAATGGAAGACCCTATACATTAAAAGTATATTAGGTGGCACATTTTTTAATTTCTGAAAGACACTCGTGCCCTTTCATTGTAATAGTTTTATCAGAATTTAATAAAAAATACACCAAAATTATTATGTTTATTTCTCTTTTTTTAATTTATAGGGCATTTCACTTAAAAATATACAGTTTTACCAATAACTGGGTGATACTTGAGAGTGTATGACATTTATAATAATAAAACCGTATTAAAACTTGACTGAAAAACTAATATAATTGTTTTTTTAATTAATATTAGAGATCAAAAAATTAAAAACATATGGCCAGTTAAAGTGGAAAAAAATACAATGCTAACAGTGTTTTACTGGTTGCATATCTTTAAATTTATCTCAAAATTATTAAAGTTATCACCAAAATAACGCAATAAATTTACGAGTTATTACTAAATATTAATTTTTTCTTTTTCTCTATATCTTGTAAATTAGATATTTATTTTTTGGATTATTATTAACTCATTATAATAATGCTTTATTTTCTTATCAAGGAATTTTACAATTTTTTATATCATTTCGGAAGTTATCAATAATTTTTTTTTTAATTTTATATAACTCTTTATAGCTAATTCAAATTAATATAAAAAATGTCTATTATTTATTTGTTATGCTACATAGTTGTAAATATTAACATAATTTATGTTATTGTCTGTTTTCTGATAGCTTCAAAAATTGCTATAATAAAAAATTACCTAATATTTTTTTTTATTTAGGCATACGATAGGACAATTGCTATTAGAAACCGATAAGACATACTAGCTGCAAATAATATGTATGGTGGTTATAAAAGAGATTTAAATGGAATGAAACACTTGTGCAGAAGAAATCGAGGAAAACCATTTTGAACTGCTGTTACTTAATAGCTGTTAGAGCGGATCCAGTTCTTCATCAATGGTAAGTTATTTATCTATCTTATAAAATTTCATTGGACAGCTTGAAAATTTTTAAAATTTTCTAATATTCGAGCGCTTTTGCTCCAATATTAGAACAGCCAACAACTATTAAAAATAGGCAGGATAAAATAAAATGCTGATACTGTATTACTGGTTGCATATAGGTACGGATTACATGGGTCCGCTAATTTAAAGTCACGATAAAATACCTAACGGATTTATTTTCTCACAATTTATACTGATTACAACACACAATTAACTGTTTAAAAAAATCCTTCGCCAAATTGTCAACATTTTAAAACTGTTTGGTTTAAAATTACAAAACTCGTCACACACACCTTGACGATAAAGTTCCCACTAGAATAAACGCCATAAATATATATTTTTATAAATATAATTTTGATTAATCTTTTTTATTTTTGTTTTTTATTAATATTGTTTTCAAAATCTTTCAAAATTAGTATAGTAAAAATTTACTGAATATTTTTTTTTGGAATTTTAGGTATAAGATGGGATAATTGCTGTTAAAAATCCACAAGCTGTACTATCTGCAAATATTATGGTGGACAACAAAAAGCTTTAAATGGAATGAAATTTGCAGGAAAAGACTCAGAAAGACCATTGAGGACTGTACTTAATAGCTGTTACTGTGGTCGCAGTCCTTCATCACTAGTAAGTTATTTATCTCTTTTTTTTTCTTATTAAATTTCATCGATATAATATTCAAGCTGCACAGGTTTCTGAGGTCAACGTCTATTCCTATATGTCATTTATTAATAATTGATATAAAAACTTGTCAAAAATAAAATTTAAATGAAAAAAAGGAAAAAGGTTTCAAACATACCGAGTATTATTCAAAGGTGAAAACATTAATTTTAAAAAAAATATGAACTTAGAATTTTTTTAACATTTCTGTCTTTAATTTTTTATAAATTTTTATACCAATTTTTTATAAATGATATATTGTGGTTTACCTGGCAGAAATAATTTTCATTAATTGTTATTTCAAAAGCCACTATAATGCTGCTTTTTTTCTCCTAGGGTATATACAAATTATTAATTTAAAAAACATAGTTATTGCATTAATAAAAATATATTTATTTTAATTTTTGCATAGATCGTTTTATTCCTTTTTTAATATTATTTTTATTTTTATTTTTTTTAGATATCTCTGCATTTTCTTAACAATGGATATCCCCAACAGTTGCTCCTACTCCTCACTTTCCTCTTTCACTCAACATAAAGCAGACTCGATACTCCTCAATGCCTCACCAAGGTTCGTTAGCTTCATTAATAGTGTTATTGTTTCAATAAATTTGTTTACTGGTTTTTATCCTCTTCTTAACTATTTAAGTATATCAGGCGTCATATTAGTGTTATTGATTTTTTGTAAAATTTTGATAATCTGGATAAAAACCGTTTTTTTTTTTCTTAAGATTTTGCAAAATAAAATACTT
This sequence comes from Sitophilus oryzae, assembly GCF_002938485.1. Taxonomy (NCBI): domain Eukaryota; kingdom Metazoa; phylum Arthropoda; class Insecta; order Coleoptera; family Curculionidae; genus Sitophilus; species Sitophilus oryzae. The sequence goes on along the minus strand of NW_022146305.1, from coordinate 816,721 downwards.
GTTAAGAACAATTAACGTTATTTTATGAATAGGACCATTATTTCTGTTTATATTGTCTTTTTATTTATTTATTTTGATGCTCTATTTATTATCTAATCGCCTCTAGTTTGAGACATGTTTGATTAATTTTAAATCATTAAAATCTATGCATTAATCTTGATGAAAAATATGTTGAGCAATATTATAGTAATCTGTTATAATTTCTCTTAAGCTTTTTTTCAATCTCATTTATCTTTTATTTTTGCATTCATTAAAGGTCATTAGATATTGTGATTATTAATTAAATTGTTAGTTGTATTATATAACGTAATATTTTTTTAATAGAATTAAAGAGATTCTTTATAAATTTGTATCATTACCAATTATTTATAATAGTAGTTTTTTAATTATTTTTAATTAATTACTTTAAATTTATTCCGGATTATCAAAATTATAAATGTTATGCATGCGCAGCTGCGTCACTATAGCCCTATGAACACAAGTATTATTTTAGTTCTAAAGTTTATATTTTTTAATATTTAATTTATTGTATTAACACAAACTAAATTTTATGGAATTTATCTAACTATATCTACGATCAGATGATAATTTAATAGTTTAATGATCAATTTAATCATTTTTTATAAGTTCTGGATTGATTATTTTTAGTAAAATAATCCATTTTGTTAATACTTGTGTTCATATAGTTTTTTTTTGCTTTTGTGAATTATTTTTAGTACCCTAGGACAGGGGCGTGACCCTAGGACAGGATAGGGTGGTAAAGGGAATAATTACCCCTCCCAGAAAGAGATTGATAAATAAAATAAAAATAGTTAAAATTCCACGTTTATTTTTTTCCCACGATTACTAAAAAACTTTTTAGCAAAAATTTCATTCAAATCTACTAGTTTACTTAAATATTGCAATTATTCCTCCCAGATCCAGCCTGTAGATGCGCCACTGGCCTAGGGACAGATGTTTTTTCATGATTGATCAATTTTTATCATTATAATTTTTTTTTTCAAACGTCACAAAGTATTAATTTTTGCGACGTGATTGACAATATAAAAAAATATTTTGACGCCTAAGCATAAAAATACGAAAAAATATATTATTAAACTGACATTAAGTGTCAAATTTAACGAGCGTAATCATAGTTTCTCGATATATAATTACTTACTTTTAAATGTTTTTATTTCATTTGCGTCGTTCTTTGTGTTTAAATCATTGCATTAATTATTTGTGACGTTTGAAAAAAATAGTATGTTCTATTTGGAGTAAAAATGACTTTTTGTGCCTCGCCTGTAATGTCGAACGTACAGCGTCGCCACAAAAAGTATCATTTTTACTCGTAATAAATCGATATACCTACTATTTTGTATTGTTTTATGTCATATGTGTAATATAGTCTATCCAATGAGAGGATCCCTGACAGTGACAGTTGTGTTTGTCATTTTAATTAACAGGTAAATTGTATTTTCTGTCATTTTTAAGAATGTCATCTGTCAAACTCTTCTTCGGCTCGTTGAACAGGCTATATAACGTAAGTCATTTTGCTTTTATATGTAATATAATCAATATAAGGTGTTTTTTTTTCAGTACAAATATTTAATTAAATAACTTAATTTGCAAAGTAAGGTAATTATAATATTATTGGTTTTGTTGTTCTAATTTTTAGAAGTTTTTAATTGTGCTATAAGAAGAAAAGAGATAAAACACTCCTCATTTTGATTGAATACACCTAATATAGATTATAAATATTATTAATTGATGTGTCCCACTTGCTGTGGTTATCAAACTTTTAATTAAAAAATATTTCCGGTTTTTGTAATTTAAGATGATTTGTTGGTTGCCTATACTTTCGTAAAAATCTTTTTGAAACCTCCAACAACTATTAGATGGATTTATAATTCTTTTTTTGCTTTTATTAAACAAATGTAATATATTTTTAAATTTTATATGTTAATTTACATATACTGTATACAGGGTGACCCAGTATACCGAAAAATCTTTAAATCAAGTTAGAGTTTTTCATTATTCTTTCTTGCAAAATATTTTAATAGATATACTTTTGTTTTAATAGATATACACGGTGATTATACTATAATTTTAGGCTTAATGTTGCAATTTTTTAGATGGGAAGGTTTATATTTTGTTTGCTCAGTAGATTTACTACAGAAATTTTCAAATTTTAAATAACATCAATATTATTTTATGTTTTTCAAATAGAAGTACATAGTGCCTTTTTCAAAACTATATGTATTTATTTTATTTAGAAAATTGGACAATACAAGTTTTAAAAATGTCTGAAAATCTAACTGAAGTCAAAAATAATTTTTAAGGTTAGATAATACTAACCTTATCCAACGATATAATGTCTAAAAAATAACTTAAATTAATAGTAAAATCATAAAACAAAAATGGTACAAAAAGTATGAGCTCTAAAAATTGTTATTTTAAGATTAATATTTTTAGTTTTCTAAAGGGAAAACTACATTAGTACAAAAATATTTTTGTATTACCCTGTATATGTATAAGAATATTTTCAATATGTGCTCTACTTTAATTGTCGTCATTTGTAAAAAAATGGGGTGAAAATTGCAAACAGAAAAATTTATATTAGGTCTTTTTAGTATACCGGGTCACCCTGTATTTTGACATAGACTTTTTGTCTCATTTGCATAGACAGTGAGTGTTGATAACCACAGTAAAAAATATACAAGGTCCAGCAACAAAGCGTCTTAAGTTAATTTTAAGTGCAGACCATAAACTGTGCACTAGGTCCTATTTCAGGAAACTATGTTTAGTTGTATAGGGCGTCTGAAAAAAGCGTGGATGTTTTTATTAAATGCCTCTTTCCCACGTTTTTACACTAAATTTTTGTTTTGGTAGTTCTAGAGAAATAAGTCTATAACATATAAGGATAGGTGCAGGGTTTTCAGAGATATTTAATGCGATAAAAAATTAAGTTATATATTTTTCTTAGGGTTCTTGATCGTCTTTTGTTTATTTTTATTTCACTCTCTGGCAGTTCAGGTAAAACCTTACATGTAAAGTACATTTAAAGTTTTCTCCTACCTCCAATTAAGAAACCTGTAGGTATCGCACTAAATATCTCTGAAAACTCTACATATACCGTATGATCGAAAAAAAACAGCTTCCAGTTGGTTTGGAAATGAATATCGACGATATTTCCCATATAAATTTATATACAGGGTGTCCCCGAAATACGTGCAAGTATAAGTAAGTCAAAAATAACGGAGTTATTTTACTTTGAATTTTTCCAAAAAAAAATGATTTTTTGAGAACCACTGGATCTTTTCTGGATTTTCTTTCTTGTAAATTTAATTTACTACCTATGTTGCCATATTATCAAGAAATTATGTTTTTTTTAACTAAAAACTAAAAAAAAATACACAAAATTTTTCAAAAAATTCCGAATTTTCAAAATATTTTTTTCGCGAAAAAAAACTCATAGGCGTGATTCTGGGGTTGAACTATACTACCACTTACTACCACCTTGCACTTATTTCTGGGACACCTTGTAAAAAATGACAGCGATCTTCATTTCACAGCCATCGCTGACGCAGTTTTTTTTTCGATCGTATTGTATTTTGTAGCCATTTTGTTAAAAAATAAAAATACAAGGCTTGAAATAGAAACCATGCTTGGTATTTACTACAGGTGGTCTGTACTGACGATTATAAATGTTACAGGGTGCTCAAAATTTAATATGAACGTGGTTAAAACATACAGTAATTTTTCTTGGGTTTTCGTAAAAGTAAAATACGGGGCATTAGGTGAAAAAGTCAGTATGTCAACATTTCAGTGCGTTCCTTAAAAAATAAGAAATTATTTTCTTTTTATTATTAACCAAGTTCGACATCGAATTTTGAACCCCCTGTACAATGTACGATTACGATATTCATGATAAAGTTAGTATAAACCAACTGTAAACACTTAATTAGCTCTGTGGTAAACACTGTCGTCGGTTTGTAGATTTTTAGTTATTTATTAAAATATACTCTAAGGTATATATTTTCATTGGTTAGTTTATTTCTCTGGAACTAATCAAAACTACTACAGTGACAAGAAAGGAATACTTTGCACTCGCACTTTTTTTAGATATCCTGTATACAAGTGAATATATTTTCGTGAAATATGTTCTAGCAAGAGCGTAGCCAAGAGTGGGCAGAGAGTAAGCTAGAGATTAAAAAATTGCCTTAAGGGTTAAGTTTTCGAGAAATTTGCAAAAACGAGGATTTTGTTTTACTGCGCCCTCTAGGCCATTGACTGGCGACGCTCTTCTTTTGCATTCAGTAAGATCTGTCCAACGCGTCAGGGAAAATCTCGACAGACGACATCCAAAAAATGACAGAAAATACAATTTACATGTTAATTAAAATGACAGACATAACTGTCACGCCATGACCCTCTCGTTGAACAAACTATACACAGTTTAGGTCTGCACTTAATGCGTCTGCAATAAAGTCCTTAAGTTCTTTAATAAACGACCTCTATCGATGTTCGGCGTACTGTTTGTTGCTGGACCCTGTATAGTATTCCATTTAGTTAGTGGGTTTTTTGGCTTATTCGTAAAAACTTTCGATTTTTATGAACATGAGTTACATTTTTGCTAGCCCACTTAGTATTCTTGATACAGGGCGAATTTGAAAATGTGGCAGTGTCAGATCCCTTCGTATCACAGTTATTCATAATTTTATGATTTTTCGAAGAATCCAGTGGCCTTATTAGTTTCTATTTTTGAAATTTTGACCAATGTTTATTTTTAATTGGGACAACCTGTATATTATGAAATTAATTCGTCCTTTTACAAGCTTATTAAAAATAGATAACACTGTGTCACTAAAACATACATTAATTTTTCTTAGAAGAATTTTTGAGAAGCTTGTAAAAAGATTCCCTTGGCAAATATACAGGGTGTCCCATTTAAAAACAAAGTAAACATTGGTCAATATTTGGTATATAACACTCTTAAAAGTAAAACTAAATAAGCCTTTGGGTTCTACGTAAATAGTTTTATAAAAATGCGTTTTTATCTTTTTAACATGTCAGGCTAGTGAGATACGACGGGTGTCCGAAATGCAACATTTTTATTATCATCCTTAACATGGAAACTGCAAATGCTTTGTTAGTTTCACTTAAATGTAATTCAAGTTTGTAGAAACTGTTAGGTTCTATAAATAGTCAAAAAAACCTCAATTGCAACTAAAATGGATACTCCTGATGCATGTACAGAGTGTCCCATTTTGGTTGTAATTGAGGGTATCTCGCTCATAAGCAACCTTGAGCTAAATTGTCATGGCCTCCTTAGACCTTAGGAGTTTAGGAGACTATGACTAAAAGCTTGCTGACACGGTCCAAGTATACTTGGACCTAGTACACTTGGATACTGCCATATAAATATACTTATATGGATGCTACGCGCGTGTACTTGTTTGTACGCTGCTTGTATCTTAACTGTTTTATCCAAGTCGAGTTGGAAGGCTTTGTAACATCCAAGTAAGTTGGTAGCAAGCCTACTTACTTGGATGTTATGAAGCTTTCCAACTCGACTTTGAGAAAACAGTTGATATCAACCATACAAACGCGTACGTAAGAAGCGCGCAACATCCTTAAGTATATTTATATGGCAATTATGGCAGCATCCAAGTGTATTTTGATCGAAGTACATTTGTACCGTGTCAACCGGGCTTAATGGAGAGATAACCCTCTTTTGCAACCACAATGCGATGTATCTCTTGTACATAGTACCCTCACTTTCCATCATCCAGTATAAAATAAATAATCATTGTTCAAATCCATCCTTGCATGTAGTAATTTATTATAAATAAACCTATTGAAATAAAAATAATTGTTTTATTTTAATTTAAACTTGCGCACGTGGCGCCCTCTGGTGGTAAAGCTCCGAACTAAAAAAAATGCTAGTGGCGCCCTCTAGTGTTAATGCCCTGAACTAAAAAAACGATGGAAGCGCCCCCTGGTGTTAATGCCCGACACTAAAAACCAGTAGCGCCATCTGGTGTTAATGCCCGGAACTAAAAAATGATGGAAGCGCCCTCTGGTGTTAATGCCCGACACTAAAAATGATAGTAGCGCCCTCTGGTGTTAATGCCCTGAACTTAAGTGCATATGTACTTTAGTTCGGTACATTGACAATAGGGGGCGCCACATGACTAAGTGTGCCTAATGAATTGTTTACTATTAAAAAAAACGAATATTAAATTCATTATTTAGCGTATATTTGGTACATAAAATTTACATTAAAGAGAGAGAATAAGGTATTAAAATTTACATTAAATAATCAGGTATTTTTGACGGCATGCTCTAAGAACACGCTATAAGTTTTTTGCAGCGAGTTCTAAAGCCTGGTTGACTTGGACTTGGATGCTGCCATAAAAGTATACTTATATGGATGCTGTGGCGCGCCTCACTTGTAAGCTGATTCTATTTTATCAAAGTCGAATTGGAAAGCTTTGTAGGATGATATGAATGAAGCTTTTCAACTCGACTTGGATAAAACAGTTGATACGATACAAACAGCGTACAAGTGAGATGCGTGCAGCATCCATAAATTATACTTATATGGCAGCACTTGGACCGCGTCAACCCGCCTTAGTGCGGTGTTACACTATGCGTTTCAGCAGCACCGTGTAAACCGGCCTTTAGAACGCACTGCCCCTTACAGCAAGTTCTAAGTAAGAAGTTGCTGTAAGTTTTCTTACAGCGAGTTCGAAAAACGTGCTGCTACAGGAAAATAAACAACAAATAAAATTTATCACAAAAATAAGGCGTCCTGTTAAATTATTGGACAAAGTAAATTGCTAACCTGTACAGGATGTACCATTTTCATATGCTTTAGGGAGTTTCTAGCTTATGAACGCAGATAGAGAAAAAGTTGAGATTTTCGCAAAATAGTTGGCTTCTTATTGATGAAATTACAGATATGAGGAAGAGGGCTGTGATAAATATAATCCCAGTCCTCTTAGTTTCTAAGCTACAGAATCATTTTTATAAATATTTAAAAAGTTATAAGCAAAAGCGAATTTTTATAAAAAAATTCTTTCAGATGAATTATGTTCTTCAGTTATCAACGGAAGGTGTATTTTATATATTTTATGTACAGATTGTCAATAAAAATAAGGTAATTGCACACAATTTACCTCTATAAAAAGTGCCTCGTTTGTCCATTAGAGATCATCAGAATTTAAAACTATGAACATATTTTTTAAGATAAAAACATTTGCTTTCAAAAGAACGAATTATGTTTTTACATTTACAATAAGTTTTTATATCTGAATACAAGGGACGGTAAAAAGCATGTTAAAAGCATTTATCAAAATCACCCTGTAGCTCAAAAACTATGAAGGTTATAACATGTGATTTAAAAAAAGTAAAAAAACTACGTCAAAGGCGTCTGGGGAATGACAATCGATGATAATTTTGGCGAGGTCAATCTCTAGACGTCATTTAGTAAAATTTTACATAAAACTTCAATATTAACCTTAAATTATAGAAAGGATAAAAAAAGATAGAACGGTTCTAGACACACAAATCTATTTCCATTTTTTTCCTGTAATTTTAAACTACGCCATTTAAAAATCGTTTTTACTCAATATAAAAATAAATTACAACCTTCTTAAGGGCAACTGGCTTTAATGGCAAAATTTGCCATTAAACAATAAAGGAGAGGACGGGCCAAGAAAATGAAGTCTAGGGCTTGAGTTCGCAAAAATTGTCATCGTCATTCCCCAGCCGTTCATGACGCCGTTTTTTTTTTCGACCGTAGGGTATTTTATAAAAAATTAGTAGCCACTGCGAAAACCGCTACTTATTACCTATCTCCGTTCATAAGAGAGAAACACTATAAAACATGAGATACCCATGTTAAACGGTTTCGTCATTTCCACATTTCCTTGCAATTAAGGGCTTTCTCGCTTATTAGTAAAGAATACTAAATGTCGAACTTGTTACTTAAACGAACCCATTATTTTTGTTACTTAAACGAACTTATTTTTTTCTTGAAAGCAAAGATACCTTACACAAAATTGTCATGGCCCTCTTAGTTTCTATGATACAATGTGTTGCAGTTTTACACACACCTCATATTATATCAGTAGTCTGAAAAAAATAAAAACATAAGTATTCATATACTTAGAACATATTAAGAGGAACCAGAGACATAAGAATAAGTTTTTTCTTAATATTTTCATAATACACTTGTCAAAAAAATTAACTTTGTCCTTCACAAGCTTTGAAAATATATGTAACAGTATATTTTAGTTAAAAGATGCAGAATTAATAATTTTAAAATAATACAAATAAAAATTTACATAGGACCATGCCAAAACAATGCTGCTATTATCTTTTAATTAGCGAAACCAATTTTAATCTATTTAATTTTTAAATGAGAAGTTTAAACAATAAGGAACTAAAAATACAAATACTACGAACAGTGACATAGGATATAACAAAATTTGTATTAAACTGTTTTACCTCTAATTAAAAACTGTGACTTATGGTGGCTTGTGAGAAGATATATTAATTCACTCTTAATTACATGACAAATAAAACACTCTTAATTTCATGACAAATATATGGGCTCTCCCATTAATAGAAACTAAACATTGGTCGATATTTAAAAAAAAAACATTTAAATTATTTAAAGAAATTAAAAAAAGGAGTTCCGTAGCAATATGATTTAGAACTTATTGATAAGTTGTCAGACTACTGAAATAGGAGATGTATCTGAAACTGTAACATTTTCAAAATCACCCTGTATCATAGAAACTTAAAAGGGACTGTGGCAATTTTATTTTTCATAAAAATCAAGTTTATAAAAATCGCAGTGCCCCATCCTTAATAATGAGCGAGATGGACAGTCTGTACAACATTATTGATTGATAAACACAAAGTGGAAATGATAAAATGACGGAAAATACACTCATGAGGAAGTGACAAATACATTTGGAACATTTTAACAATGGAAGTTTTTATAGGGTTTGTTGTTTATTTTCCATTTAAACTAATATAAAATTAAAAATTGCATAAATTAATTAATCGCTCATCGCATGAATTAAAATTATACAAAAAAAATTGAAGTGAATAGTTAATAAATAAATAAATAACATATTAAATAACAAGGTAAACTTCTAGTTAACTGAAATTTTAAATGGCTTTAATATGTGCTCTAATATTACCGGCATGTTTTGTAATAAAAAGATTGAAGTGAAAATCTCAAATAGAACACCTAGTTTATTTAACACTGAGCTACCCTGTAGTAATTTAAACGATTTTTTTTAATTGAAATTTGAAAGCAATACTTACTTAGAAAGCAATAAACAAATATATTAATTATTCTACAAATTTTAACTTTTAATGTGTTTGAATGAGTAAGATTCGATTAGGCAACCAGTTATACTAAAATTTAAAGAAATTGAGATAACTATTTTCAGATGATTTTTTATGTAAAATGAGCTTTATTAATTAATTTACGCAATTTTCTATTGGAGTACAATGGTGGATTAATCATTACACAATTACAAATCTTAATCCCATCACTGACTAAATATTTAAAGATTCCAAAACTACAGTTTACAGCCTTAAAATTAGTTCAGATAATTAATAAGTGCTAATTAAATAAAATATTCCAGAAAAAGCTTGCCAGATGCATACAAAACAACAATATCAATTCATAAGAATGTTATTTAATGTAATCTACTAATTTGAAGTAGTAATAACTTAAGCATATTTTTTTTTAATATATTCTACTTTCAAATATCTGGATATATTTAATTTCTAACTTTATTATAAAATTAAGAGTGTTTTATTTAAATAGCAGAGAAAGACATTATATTATATTTAGTTACCAACATATAAAGTATTTTAGTATAATTTGTTTTGATCTTGTTATATAAAATACTAGTTGAATACTGGCGCATCCGCCACGACATCAAGAAAAAAAAATACCTTTATTTTCTTTCTTTAATTAAATGAAAAACAAAAAATCCGACGACGACAGTTTTTAGAAGAGCCAATTAGCTATCTTTTAGTAAAAAAAGCAACTTTCTAGAGCAAGTCGTTACTTCAGTAGAGACGACACAGATAAACATTAGCATTTTATAATGTAGATTTTCAATTAAAAAAAATACGACTTTATAAATTTGTGAAAGCTTTAAAAATGTACAGGAAAAATCTAAAATAATAATAGAATTATAATTTGAATAACATTTCATTTAAATACTAACAATATAAAGCAAAAATATATTAAAAACACCCTGTGTATACCTACGAACTGACTTTAAAATATGATCTACTGTAACCTGTATGTTTTATAAAAAAAATCAGTGAAAATTTCAAAGTGAAGACCTAACATGATTATTTTTGGAACATTGGGCCACTCTGTGGTAATATAAATTATTCCTTTTTACCTGCTAAAAAAAGACTCTTAATTAGCTGATTAATTATTAGACACGACAAAAAAATATTTAAAATGAAAAAAGAAATGACTGTAAACGTAGTGCTTGGAACCTCTAAAACGCTTACAAAATATAAATGTATACAAAGCAATTTTATAACAAAAATACAGCAATAGATTACAATAATATTATATAGAAAACAGATAATAACATTTGTACAGAAATAGTACAATATTATCGAATAAAAATGGCGTCGGCGATGGCTATAAAATGAAGATCGCTGTCATTTTATATATAAAATTATATGGAAAATGTAATTGATGTTCATTTCCAAGCCAATTGGACGCCGTTTTTTTTTCGATCATACGGTATATTGTGTTATTAGGAGTAAAAATTATACTTTTTGCGACGAGACTGTACGTTCGTGAAAAGTCATTTTTACTCCGAATAGAACATGTTCTTTTTTCAAACGTCACATATAATGTTTTAAACAATTTCAAAAACTGCAAAAATATAAAAATATTTAAAAGTAATATGTTGTAAGTAATTATATATCGAGAAATTATGGTTACGCTTGTTAAATCTGACACTTAATGTCAGTTTAATAATAATTCTTGCACTTTTGTGTTTAAGCGTAAAAATTACTTTTTTATATTATGCCAATCTTTGTTGCCATCGCGTTGCAAAAATTAATAGTTTTGTGACGTTTGAAAAAAAAAAAGATATTGTATTGAAATACTTTAATGATATCTCTTTGATAATAATAGGGATCTTCAAATTTATTTTGCTTAATAAATGTTATAAAGTAATATTTATTTTCGACAAAAAATATTTAGAAATATTTCCTATTACAGATAGCAAAGGTAATCTATAGATCACTATTATTAAGAAAATATTAAAAACAATATATTTATAAAATTCTAATACACCAAATAACATACAAAATTGGTATTAAAATATATATATTTGTGACATTTAAGTGGAATGAAATCTATGTCAAAAGATTTTAAACGTTGAAGGACCAACTGAAAAAAGATATGCCACAAATAAAACTAGAATTATTATTTCTGTGTAAAAATGTGTTCTATCTTAAAATTATATATTTAACAAATATGTATATACAAATGTTAATTTTTATATCATGTCTTATGATATTTCAATTGATCCTACAATAAATATATTATATACCCTAGCAGACCATTTTCATATGTAAAATTCATAAATTTTAGGAGATAAAGTCTGTTTCATATTTCATAAAAAAATTATATAGCAGTAATTAATTATCTTAAACGCAAGTGTAACGATTTTATTAACACATAGCAAACAGCAGTTTGTATTTTTCAGAGACATTTTAAATACTAAAATTGAGAGAAAAAATTACTACTGGAAATAAGATTTTTTTAAATAATAAGAACATTACCACATTACATAAGAATCGATTAGGCAACCAGTAATACTAAAGGTTAAAATTCATGTATTTATTTTCAATTGAACTCTTCTAAAATAATTAATTTATGCAATTTTGATTGGATTACTTTTATTGCATTTAAAAAAAACAATTTTAGTATAAATCTACTTAAATCGCACAGTATATCTACGAATGTGCTCACACAATATATTCGTTAAATAAATTAAAATGAAAATACATATTAAAAAGAAAAATATTTTTATAAGAAATGTATGTTTTATGAAAATGTTAATAAAAAAAAAGCTTTTGCTCTTGTAAAGACGTTCTGAGGACATACTGTATATAAAGAGAATTCTGCACATAAAAAAGAAAACAATGCATGAAGTGCATTGCTCTCTGTGTTAAAGAAACAAACTTTATCGCTAAAATTTAAGTACAAAATAGATATAAACATAAATGTTTTAAAATCATATAATTAAAAACATCTGATAGGGTGCCAAAAATAATTCTCAAAAGCAAAAAAAAACCATATGAACACAAGTATCCAAAATTGATTTAATAAAAAAAATATTTCAAAAAAATAATCACTAATAAATCATTTCTACTGGCTTGATATTGGTATTCAATAATCACATTTAATGTTTATGAAAAAATATTAAATGACCATTAACTATTAAATTATCATCCGGTTGAAGATATAGTTAGTTAAATTCTATAAAATTTAGTTTTGCGTTAATACAATAAATAAAATATTAAAAAATATAAACTTTAAAACCAAAATAATACTTCTGTTCATAGGGCTATAGTGACGCAGCTGCGCAAATATAAAAATTATAATTTTGATAATCTGGAATAAACTTAGAGAAGCTTAGGAAAATATACATAATACAAGATAAAATAAATTGGAAATCATACAAGCCTTTAAAGATTGTTTTTTTAAATCTTTTAAAAATACCTTTGACGAAATCCAGAATACAATATAGTTTTATTTAATAACAATTTAATGATTGAACTAATGTAAGTAAAATATAAGATAGGTGAGATTGAAAAAAAGCATGAAATGAAAAATTATAACAGATTAGTATTATGTTGCTCAACATATCCTCCATAAAGATTATTGCATTGATTTGAATGATTTAAAATTAATCAAACATCCCTCAAACGAGAGGCAACACAAAGCATAAATATAAAGACAATATCAACAGAGATAATGGTCCTATTCATAAAATAAAGTGTATTGCCCTTAACTAGTGTTTTATATTGCAAAAGCTTAAGAAAAAATAAAGGTGTCTATCCAGATTATCAAAATTTTACAAAAAATTAACATTAAAATGACGCCTGATGTAATTATATAGTAAGAGGATAAAAACCAATAAACAAATTTATTGAAACAATAACAATATTAATGAAGCTAACGAACCTTGGTGAGGCATTGAGGAGTATTGAGTCTGCTTTATGTTGAGTGAAAGAGGAAAGTGAGGAGTAGGAGCAACTGTTGGATATCCATTGTTAAGAAAATGCAGAGAGATCTAAAAATTAAAATAAAAATACTATAAAAAAAGGAATAAAACGATCTATGCAAAAATTAAAATAAATATATTTTTATTAATGCAATAACTATGTTTTTTAAATTAATAATTTGTGTATACCCTAGGAGAAAAAAAACAGCATTATAGTGGCTTTTGAAATAACAATTGATGACAATTATTTCTGCCAGGTAGACCAGAATATATCATTTATAAAAAATTGGTATAAAAATTCAAAGTTCGTATTTTTTTAAATTAAGGTTTTCACATTTGAATAATAATCGGTATGTTTGAAACCTTTTTTTTTTTTTTTTCATTTAAATATTATTTTTGACAAGTTTTTATATCAATTTATAATAAATGACATATAGGTATAGACGTTGATCTCAGAGACCTGTGTAGCTTGAATATTATGAAACCTTATCATAATTTTCAAGCTTGTCGATGAAATTTAGTAAGAAAAAAGAGATAAATAACTTACCATTGATGAAGAACTGGATCCGCTCTAACAGCGATTAAGTAACAGCAGTTCAAAATGGGTTTCCTCGATTTCTTCTGCACAAGTTTCATTCCATTTAAAGCTTTTTGATGTCAACCATAATATTTGTAGATAGTACGGTTTGTGGATTTATAACAGTAATTGCCCCAGCATATACCTAAAATTCCAAAAAAATATTAAGTAAATTTTTACTGTACTAATTTTTGAAGATTTTTGAAAACAAGATTAATAAAAAACAAAACAAAAAATTAATCAAAATTATATTTATTAAAATATATATTTATGGCGTTTATTCTAGTAGTGGGAACATTAATATATCGTCAAGGTGTGTGTGACGAGTTCTGCAATTTTAAATCAAACAGTTTTGAAATGTTGACAATTTGGCGAAGGATTTTTTTTAAATAGTTAATTGTGTGTTGTAATCAGTATAAATTGTGAGAAAATAAATCCGTTAAGTATTTTATCCTGACTTTAAATTAGCGGACCCACGGAATCCGTAAAAATATGCAACCAGTAATACAGTATCAGTATTTTATTTTATCCTGCCTATTTTTAATAGTCGTTGGCTATTCTAATATTGGAGAAAAAGTGCTCGAATATTAGAAAATTTAAAAAATTTTCAAGCTGTCCAATGAAATTTTATAAGATAGATAAATAGATTATTTTAAATAGTTAGTTATTATTTGTAATCAGTATAAAAACTGTGAAAATAAATCGTTAAGTATTTATCGTGACTTTAAGTGCTTGGACTCACGGAATCCCTAACAATATACAACAAGTAATTCAGCATGAGCATTTTATTTTGTCCTGCTTATTTTTAACTGTTATTGGCTGTTCTAATATTTGAACAAAGAGCTTGAATGATATTAGAAAATTTTGAAAATTTTCAAACACTCAATGAGAATTTTATAAGATAAATAACTTACCAATGATAAAGAACTGGGTCCGCTCTAGCAGCGATTAAAAGTAACGTAACAGTTCAAAATGGTGTTCCCTACGATTTCTCCTGCACAAGTTTCATTTCCATTTAAATCTCTTTGATGACCACCATAAATATTACTTGCAGCTAGTACGACTTATTAATTTCTAATAGCAATTGTCCTTTTTGTATACCTAAATTAAATATATATTAGGTAATTTTTTGTTATAGCAATTTTTGAAGCTATCAAAAAACAGACAATAACATAAATTATCTTAATATTTGGAACTATGTAAAAATAACAAATAAATAGTACAAATTTTTTTTTATATTAATTTGAGTAAGTAATAAAGAGTTATATAAAATTAAAAGAAAAGACTTTTATTGATAAGTTCACTAAAATAATAGGAAAATTGTAATTTCCTTGATATGACAGTAATACATTATTTATGACTTATTAATGCTCAAAAAATTAAATATCTAATTTACTAGATATATATATATATATATATATCGATGACTTTAAATTAGCGGACTCACGGAATCCTAACAATATATATATATATATATATATATATATATATATATATATATATATATATATATATATATATATATATATATATATATATATATAAAAATAAAACTAATATTTAGCAATAACTTGGAAATTATATTTATTTTGGTGGTAACTTAAAAAAAACTATGCAACCAGTAATACAATCTTAGCATTGTCCATTTAATTTTTTTTTCTATTTTTTGAGCTGGAACAACAAATTATAGGGTTTCCTGTCAAGTTTTAGTACGTTTTATTGTTATAAATATGATACACTGCCATTTGACACCCACTTAAGTTATTGGTAGAAAATGTATAAATTTTTTAAATAAGATACCCTGTAAATTTAAAAAAATAGATAAAAATAATATACGAAAAAAAAACACATAAAAACTTGAGTTAAAACCTTCTAATTTCTTTTTTTTTCAATGAAAATTCTAGCTTCCCAAATAAAAAAAAGTTAAAACTACCTGTTAAAATATGGGACAAAATAAAATGCCAACACTGTACAAACTGCAGAGTACGAATATTCCGCACAATTTAATTATTTTACAGAATTTTCAAGCTTATCAATGCCATTTCAAAAAAATATATACAGGGTATTTCACATAACTAGTTCATTAAAAGTGTTTTACATTGAAATTTAGTCCAAATTAAACTAGTTATAGACTTTAGGTAGTTATAGAAAAATATAAGAAATATATAATATTAAGAAAATAAATATAAATATAAAGAAAGGGCACGAGTGTCTTTCAGAAATTAAAAGATGTGCCACCTATAAGATAATTTTAATGTATAGGGTCTTCCATTTAAAAAAATACACATTAAAACTTGAGCTAAAACTTTATAATTTCTTTTTTTTAATGAATGTTCTAGCTTCTAAAATAAATAAAAATTAAAACCTGTTAAAATTTAGGGCAAAATAAAATGCTAACACTGTACAAACTGCAGAGTATGAATATTCTGTAAAATTTAATAATTTTACAAAATTTTCAAGCTAATCAATGCCATATATACAGGGTATTTCACGTAACTAGTCCAATAAAAATGTTTTAAAATGAAATTTAGTCCAAATTAAACTAGTTATAGACTTAGAAAAATATATACAGTAAAAAACTTTTAATGAACCAGTTGTATGAAAATCTCTGTATATAAAATGATCAAAATAACTTACCATTATTAAAAGGCAACGGATGTCGAGCCTAACCCTGGTTCTATTAACTTTACATCCTGAAACGACTGACATTTTTCTGTATCCAATCAAAAATGTTCCTTCAAAGCTGCAACTTGTTCGTTGAGTTGTGACAGCAGCTGTCAAAATGTCCATTACCATCAATTTGTTCAGCTCACTAAAAGTACAAAAAAATTAAAAGATAAAAAAAAAGTAAATAATAAAAAAAAATATGACGTCAATTTGTTCATACTAAATTTATCATAATTTTCAACCTTGTCAAAGAAATTTAATAAAAAAAAGAGATAAATAACTTACCATTGATGAAGGACTGCATCCACTCTAACAACTATTACGTATACAGTCTAAAATGGGTTTCCTTTATTTTTCCTGCAAGTTTCATTCCATTTAAAGCTTTTTGATGTCCACCATAATATATTATCTGCAACTAGTACTACTTGTTAACTTCTAACAGCAATTGTCGCGTTGTATACCTAAAATTGAAAAAAATATATTAAATAATTTTTTTTATCAATTTTTTTTAAACATAAAAAAATATATTAATATTCAAAACTATGTAAAAATATAAATAATAGCTATTTTTTATATTCATTTAAATAAGTCATATTAAACAAACAATAAACAATAAAGATATTAGATAGACTTAAAATTAGTTAAGTTTCTCTAATAAAAAATAATTATAATTAATATATTTGCGGTTTTAATGATCGAAAAAAATATAAATAAGGTATCTACTTTACTAAAAATATCAAAATAAAAAAAATCAACTTATATTTACTCGGTTTGTCATTTTATTGCGTGTATCTTAGTGGAAACTTGAATAATTATTAAAAAAAGATTTAAAAAATAATCAATTTTTCCAAGATCGCTGATATGCAACCAGTAATACAGTGTCTGTATTTTATTTTGTCCTGCTTTTAAGTCTTTTTTATTATTGTTTTAGTTCACAAAAGAAAACAGAAATATAGCCTGTTAATATTGAACCAAAAGACCTTGAATACGATGGAAAATTTAATATATTTATAGGATTTTTAAATTTTATAAGAATAAGTTGAGAGGCATAACTTACCATTATTAAAAGGCAACAGGTGTAGAAGTCAATCCAGTAAATGGCATTTTTCTGTGTCCATTAAAGATTTTCCATTAAAACTGGAACTTGGACTGGAAACAGCTGTCAAAACGTCCATTAATACCAATCTGTATTGCTGACTAAAAATACAAAAAATAAATAAGTAAATTTTTATAGTCTGTTTCTTCACACATTTTGGAATAAAAAAATATGTTTTTTTAATATGTTAGGTAGATATTAAAAAAATAAACGCAATAGTAACTCTTTCAAATATTGTCAAATATTCATAGATTTTTACAAAAAGAAAACATACTAAATAAAATTAAAATTGTCTGATACAAATTTGTAAATAACTACAAAGACTGAAAAATATATATTAATATATTTTCAATCTCAAACTTATTTTACTTTGAATTTGAAGCTTACAATTTTGTAGTGAAATACAAAAATTGTAGCCTCAAATAATAAAAAAATAAAAATAACTTACCATTTTTATAGCTTAATGGTAGTGGAGGCCAATCAATCTAAGTACTATTGATTGTACCTTGAAATTGACATTTGTGGACAAGTTTTTCACTATCGTTTCATTCAAAACATTTCTTGACATTCCTCAAACTTATGCACAGTGGTAACTCATTTGCAGATTTGTAACAGCAACTGTTAACGCCCAGTACATCACTCGAACAGATATCTAAAAATTAAAATAAATAGGAAAAATTATAGTATCAAATTAGATTAATTTAAGTAAAAAAAAACGTTGAAGATAATTTTCAAACGTTCGAGAAGCAGTCGCTATCTAATATACGGTTAGTTTTTGAATAGGAAATGTTGACAAAATGGTGAAGGATTTTTAAATACTTAATTATGTGTGTATATAGTCAGAAAATAAATTCGTTAAGTATTTTATCGTGAGTTTAAATTAGCGGACCCACAATCGATAACAATACCTATTAAAATATATGTGTATAAATTCAAAATATTAAACTTGTAAATAATAAATATTTATCATAATTTTCAAGCATTCCAAAAACTTCAAAAATAGAATATGATTTGTTAAAACTTACCATTTTTGAAAGATATCTGTGTTGTGGCAGCCAATTTAAGGTCCTGGAACTACTGCAGCCTAAACTAGTCTTTTATGAGCTTCTTCCCAGTTTAAATTCTGTCAAAAGTTCTTTGGAGTTCCTAATAATTCATACAAGGTGTTATACCAGCTGCCATTTTACATTTCCACCAATAGATAGGCTTGTATAATACACAAATAAATGAAACTTGATGACTTGATGTCCAAAATATCAATAACATCTATAAAAAAATAAAAGTTGTGATAAGTATTTATTTTTTGTAACTAAAAGAAAAAAAATACCTAAATACAGTTGTTCCAAATTTCATTCAAAAAATATCCATTACAGCGAACAAAATCCTCCTCCTTTCCTCAAACATCTCCTATCTCCTCTCCTTCTATTTCACAGCAATCCTCTTCCATCTCCTCTGTCCTCTTCTATTTTCCAAGCCTCACCAATTCTTATTCTACTACTTATACCAATAGCTTAAGCACACAAATTTCCGGGCACGTCTTACAAAGTACTATTGATTGTATAAAGATTGTATCTTGAAATTGACATTTGTGGACAAGTTTTTCACCATCGTTTCATTCAAAACATTTCTTGACATTCCTCAAACGTATGCACAGTAGTAACTCATTTGCAGATTTGTAACAGCAACTGTTAACGCCCAGTACATCACTCGAACAGATATCTAAAAATTAAAATAAATAGGAAAAATTGTAGTATCAAATTAGATTAATTTAAATAAAAAAAAAAGATAAAGGTAATTTTCAAACGTTCGAGAAGCAGCCGCTATCTAAAATACGGTTAGTTTTTGATTAGCAAATGTTGACAAAATGGTGAAGGATCTTAAATAGTTAATTATGTATGTATATAGTGAGAAAATAAATTCGTTAAGTATTTTATCGTAAGTTTAAATTAGCGGACCCACAATCGATAACAATTCCTATTAAAATATATGTGTATAAATTCAAAATATTAAACTTGTAGTTAATGAATATTTGTCATAATTTTCAAGCATTCCAAAAACCTAAAAAAAGAATATGATTTGTTAAAACTTACCATTTTTGAAAGATATCTGTGTTGTGAAAGCCAATTTATGGTCCTGGAACTACTGTAGCCTAAACTAGTTTTTAATGACCTTCTTCCCAGTTTGAATTCTGCCAAGTTCTTTGGAGTTCCTAATAATTCATACAAGGTGTTATACCAGCTGCCATTTTACATTTCCACCAATAGATAGGCTTGTATAATACACAAATAAATGAAAACTTGATGACTTGATGTCCAAAATATCAATAACATCTATAAAAAAATAAAAGTTGTGATAAGTATTTATTTTTTGTAACTAAAAGAAAAAAAATACCTAAATACAGTTATTCCAAATTTCATTCAAAAAATATCCATTACAGCGAACAAAATCCTCCTCCTTTCCTCAAACATCTCCTTTCCTTCTATTTCACAGCAATCCTCTTCCATCTCCTCTGTTTTCTTCTATTTTCCAAGCCTCACCAATTCTTATTCTACTACTTATATAACTATCTTATAGAAATTTCAGGCGTCTTACAAACATTTTTTAAAATAGGGGAAAAGGGATATAATGCTACAACAAACGACTACGCTAGCGCACCTACCTAAAAAAAAGAAAAACACTTTTTAGTCAAAGAAAATGATAAATATAAAGTTATATAAATTTACCTGATAGCATCTAGAAGATGGCCCTAATCCTGCTGTTGTCCCCCAAAAAAAATCATTCCAAAGCAGTTTAGTACTAAAAAGATTTCTGCAGGAACAAACTGATTTTAATTTTAGTAACAAAAATAAATTACTAATACTTTAATTCTCATTATTATGTAAAATTACATTATTTACGTTTAATTAAAAATCACCATTAAAAAAATTAAACAATATTATCAATTTTAAAATAAGACCTCAGTTATTTCCAAATATAATAGAAAAACAATATGCTACCTAATTGTGTCTCTTTAGAGTTATTTTTTATTACCCATTTATTATTGCTAAAAAACTTTAAAAAACTATTAAAGCTTTGTAAAACTATTAAAGCCTTATATAGAGCAAGAAAAAAAGTAAAAATGAATGTACAAATTGCAAATTAAGAAATGAGTACTTAATGCGACATTCTGTAAATGTAGGGAACCTAAAGTTACTGCTTTGGAACCACGACGCGAACCGACTTTTGAAGTTCTCCAAGCCATACTGTATCACCTGTAAGAGAAAAAAAAAATATTAGAATATTTCTAACAAAAACAAGTTATAGCCGACAAAAAAAAACAATGTAAAAATATAAAAACCCACCATCGCATCTTGCTTAAGTTCATTTTCAGTCCCACCATAATAATTATACGGCGAAAAAAACAGTGGCGTCTCACTGCTATGGGGCACATCGAATGCCCCCAACTCCATGGATTTCGGTCGATCCTGTAGAGTTGACAATAAACACGTTTTCCAGGTATTCGACGATGCCTGGAACAATCCGAAATTTTTTGGGACTGATCATATGCAGCATGTAGATAGAATTTCTGACTTCTTCAATCTTGTTTTTTAAAATCGCGCTGCGAACCCGAGTTGTCCTAATAAAATAAAAAATAAATTAGTTATATAAGTAACTACAAGTTAAGTTGCTCTAATTACTATACAAGTTATTCTACTTTAAATTGAAGCTCATGTATGTTGTAACAAAAAAACTAAAATATACAACACTTGTATACAAAGAAAGGAAAAAGTTATTTGGTAGAGAGTACAGTAAAAGTTTACAATTTAATGTAATATAAAAAAAATAAACTTACTTTTAACAGGTTTGAGTTAGGCCTGGTTATGCTTGCCTCCTCCCGACATTTTCTGCCTTCAAAATTCGACGCGGGGCAGACCAAGAGAAAAAACAAAAAAATGTTTCCACGATCCGCCTGCGAGTGTGTGCTGGTTGCCTTCCTTATGCAGATTCGACCCATTGGTCGACGATTAAGCCTCACCAGTCAGTTCCCATCCCAATTAAGCTGCCTCGTCTGGGGTCACCCTCGTCACCCGTCGGACGGACATCCACCGGGACCCCCTACAGGCGGACCCCCCTCATCATCTTCAATGTGTCCGATACCCGCCCCCTGCCTCTTCGAGGGTCACGGAATACGTGCACGAAGAAATCTCGGAGCTTGGGTGCCAGGTTGTATCCGGCCGAAGCCTCTAGCATTAGAACACCTAGCTCGTAAATCAGAGGGTGGTGACTCCCTTGGGTACCTCTGCATGCTACACAGGTCATCGATGCCCGAACATCGGGGTTAGGGGGTGACCCAAGAAGTCTCCTCTCTTGGGGAAGGCCGCGCCGCGCTCTGGAGTCATCTTAAGCCGGGGATCCACACCGACAAAAACACTGTTAACCAACCGCATCAGCTAATGAAATTCACTAATGTTGAATTAGGAAATTTTATTAACCAACACAGAGAGCTAGCAATGCTCGTGTGAGTGGGGAAGGAGTGTGTGGTGTTGTAGTATTAATATAACGCGCCTAAAAAACGAAAAAATATTGGAATACCTATAAAAATATTATCGAACATCTATAAAAATATTACGACAATATATAAATAGGTATATTTATTTTAAATGAAAAAGATGCTCCTCAGCAATATTTTATAAGATTTTTCGTTCATTATTATACCAAAAATGTCAAAAATATAAAGATGTTATATGACATAGAAAAAAAGAATATAAATTTAATGAATATAGTCAAAATTCAAAGAATTTCCATGATGTAACACATAAAAAAATAAAAATACACAAGGTGTTTTTAGAGTAGTAACATATTATTTAGAGCTAAAAGTTAAACCTACAGTGTTTCAAATAAATAAAAAATATTAAAGTTATATTTTTTTTAACAATGAGATATCCTATATATATTATTACATTTTTAGTTTCTACTATGAGGACACAAAAACATTCGATCAAAAATTACCTCAAAATCATACTGACTGTTTTTGAAATATTTTAATTTTTATAAAAATTCAATAACAATTGATTTATTTCTTCAATGCAAATTTACAACTAATACTGAATTAGCAAAAATCATTTGTCAACATTAATACTATTTTTTAACATGTAATATTACATAACGCGCTTTAAAAGAGAAATATATTTTAAAATAGAAAATGCTGAAACCTAATATATGTAGGATTCTTAAATAAAAAAAAATACGTAATAAAATTCCTAATGAACCTACCTATTTAAAACGTAAATACAAAAAACCTATATACTCATTCAAAATATTATTAAAATGCGCATATTATATTTTTAAAAATAAAGAAAACTCCAAGTATATCCTATAAAAAGAAATTTAAATTAAAAATAGCAATTTAGAAAAAATCAAGACATCGAATTCAACAGGCGGCCATTTTATTTAAACATTCCTTGACAGAAAAAATTAAACAAAAAATCAAAGATACATTACGTAATTTACCAAAAATGAGTACTATTTTACCCTTATGTAACACGCAGTATAGAAAGTACCAAAAATACATAGTTTTACATACTTATTTATTAATCTACGTATATTATTTAAACAATATTCTTAAAAATTAATAACTTAATGGGGAACATTGAGAAGAAGGCAGCCATGATGGATATTGCGAAATCCCAAAATTTTAAACTAAAATATCCCAAAAAATACATAAAATTATGGGTACTCACTTTTTCAGGAGGCTAAGCAGGGCACTAGTAACAGATTACGCATAAATTGTGTACACTAAACGCACTTTTTCGTGAGAAAATTAAGAAATCCATGCAACCGACGAGAGGACGTACGGATCCTTCGATTGCAAACGATAAAAGGAGGACCGGCGTTGCCAGATTGAAGTCATTCGTAAATTTTAAGCTGCTCATAAAATTAATTTATTTATTACTAATAAAATTGTTTATAGGAAAATTCTTCTAAATTAAGCTTAATTTTCTTCTCAAAAGTTATTATTTACTCAATACGTTCCACTGATATCGTTTTTTTACGTAAGGTAAAATATTTATTGTCATAAATAATAAGAAACAAATAAGTAATTATAAACATAAACACACAAAAATCATGAAATAAACATAAAATGAAGCTGTTTAAATATATTTTTAATGCTATAAATACATCGAAACCAAGAATAAAGACTATAATGTTAGTACGTAGTTACAAGAAGAAATAAAAGAAATTTCTACAAAACAACATTACTAGTACTTGTTTTATTAAAAATATATAGAAATGGCCCTTACTATAGTGCCAGTGATCAATTTAAACTAATATAATTTCACAAAAATCATAGAGAAAAAAAGATTTTCGGCATTTTTTAACAATCCGACAACATCGAACGAGAATAAAATTCAAAATCTCCACGCGACCGAAACTGACCAATCACGATTGAGTATTTTTTGCTCTTGGATGCCTCGATTTTAGCTTTTTTTTAATAAACATGGATGGTTTTTATTAAAATTTCAGTAGAATATTCTTCTTAAATTATTTAAAAGATTTGTTTTTATTTGTATTTATTCCCTCCAGTATATATATATATATATATATATATATATATATATATATATATATATATATATATATATATATATATATATATATATATATATATATATATATATAAAATATCATACAAAACTTATTTTATATTGAAATTATCTGGTACGAACATAATTAGATAAACTATGAAATCATGCATTTCTTTAATATTTTAATAAATTATTAAGAAACAAGTGTTTTTATTCAATAAATGTCCTTTAGTTTTATAAGAAACTAATTCTATATAGTTAAATAGTAAGAAATATGAGACAAATTATATTAAAAAAATTGTAAAAAAATAACTTCATAAGTCCTTAACTTGACTCAACGTTGACAGCTCTTACCGGATGTATCTGCTCAACTTTTGACGCCACAATTTTCAAATTTGAAATTTAATTAAACTGAAAAATCCTTTATTAAAATTATGGGTTCTCGTGCATAATATGTTTTTGATATATTACATAATGTTCTTTGTCATTCCCATTTTTTTTTAAACTATGCATTTGCAAATGTCTTGTTCTCGTTGTTTAATTTTAGGAAAGGTAAACACATATAGTTATTATAATTTTCAGATACATTAGCCAGGAAAAGATCTACTAGAATTTATTTTTTTGGTCTTGTTTTTGAAACCTTTTTTTCACATCAATAAAAATTTTGTTTTGATTTTTGAATGTCTGTATTTGTCATGCTATTCTAAAAGACTGGGAATTATGGAGGATTAAAATCACTTTAAAAACTTTTTGTTAGAAAATTTTAAAGTTTTGATGTCCTAAAAGGTACCAGACACTATTTATCCTTTGTGTGGTTATGTATTAACATCATATTAACATTTTTTACCTCTATAAAAATAAATATTAATTTTTTTTATATCAACTTTGTTCATGCAGTGCCTTCTATTAAAAGATCAGCCTACGGGCGAGATTTATGACGTCACGCTAGTTAGATATAACGGATTAATAAATATGTTGTAGAATACATGGAAAACATAATTATTCCTCAGATTTTTGGTTTGTATTTTAAAAATGATATAGTTTAAATGAAATATACATAATATACAGTTAATAACTACAACATATATACCTATTTATAGTAATAAATACTTTGGCAAATAAACTATGAACCATACAAATGCAGCAAATGTTTTACAATGTACAAATAATGTATGGGTACATAAGATAATGGGTAAAATGTAAATATATTTTAAATTTTGGGGTTTGAAAATCGATCTAATTTAACAAAAAACATTTAATATCTACTAATAGTGATGTATTATTATTTGCATTCACAAAATTTATATGTATATTTTGCAAGTATCAATGTTCGAAAAATTATATTTACAAATAATACAATATTATCTAAAAAAAGGCGTCAGCGATGGCTATGAAATGAAGATCGCTGGCATTTTATATGTTAAATTATTCTAAAATTTTTGATTTTCTTGGGATTTTTAGGTTCGGGAAAAACGCTGATTAAGTTTTCATTTGGGTTTTCATTATTTTTATTTGGTTTAAAAAAACGTTTCGGCTAACTATAGCCTTCACAGTGTTGTGTCATATGAGAAAAATAGTGTCGAATATAATCCAAAAATTACATATACAATATAATTCACACCTCATAATGTTTACTGCAATTAATAAACTAATATAAACTTATCAAAAGATGACCACATATTTTTTAAAATTATTATTCTTAACACTAAAATTATCTACATTGACTATGGATACGCAGTAAACATTATGTGCGTGGTGTGAATATTTTATATGCAATTTTTTGGATTATATTCGACACTATTTTTTTTTTCATATGACACAACACTGATGGAGGCTATAATGTTAGCCGAACCGTTTTTTAAACAAATAAAAATAATGAAAACCAAATGAAAAATCAATCAACGTTTTTCCAGAACCTAAATTCAAGAAAATCAAAAAATTTAGAATATTTAGAAACAAGGTTCAAGAATATCAAATTTTCCAATATTGTAAAATTCTAGTTATGTGTACAGTTATTTAGGGAATGTCATCGATGTTCATTTCCAAGCCAACTAGACGCCGATTTTTTTCGATGATACGGTATAATTCTTACGTAAAATGTAAATAACATTAGACCAATTAAAACAAAGAAATATGAATTTCTTAGTACTGTTAGTAACACCTTTATTCTTAAAACTGAATTTTGTATTATGCAAATATACCAATTTTATTGTTATTTTATTCATATTGTATTCAGCCATCACTTAAATATTTGATATTAATTTGGTATTATAAATAATCAACACTATTCATTAAAAATTACTGAACAAATATATGTTATGCTTAACATACATTATATATTATCAAACAAAAACACATTCTTCTTTTAAACTGTATCAGTCTTGTCTTTACAAAAATCTTTTTTTAAAATTTGAACTCAAAATAATAATCTTTTTCATGATCTCTAATACACATATTCTTTATTTTTCCCTAGATCATAATACCTACTTACGTGTTTGAATCTATCGAAGCTGAACCAGCAACACTTGGAGTGGAGATTCCACAATATGAATAAAATAAACATAATTGTCCAGTTTTCATTAATACCATCATGGGAGAATATTATTTTTAAATTTATTAAAGATATTTTCAATAAAATTCTCTTGATTTATAACTCGTACCCACTTTTCTTGCTCTTCCGGACACTTTAGGCTGCCTAGTATAGTAACTATCCTTAGTAACCATCTTTTCCACCAGGAACACAACAAAGATGAGGCATAGCACCAATAACACACTCCACTTAAGCTTTATTGATGAATTGTTAGAGTCTTAAAAAACACACACAAAAATCACGATAAGTAAAAAATGTATGGGCACTTTTAGGTTAAATCACTTGCACAACGTGTAATTTTTAAAATTTCTATTTTTTGTGCGAAACCGAGGTGACCATATATCTGGTAGTAGTTTTTGTCACTTCAACACCAAAATAATTAGTTTTTTGCACTACAATAATAAATAATACCAAAAATCAAAGAGTTAAAACCAAAAATCAACCGACAAAATATGAAACGGAATCTAACCCAATATCTAAGTATGTACAGCTGATGAAGTAAACAAAAGTCCGCCCGTAGGCTGATCTTTTAATAGAAGGCATTGGTTCATGTCCCAAAACGACAGGCATGAATTTTTTGATGAGTGTGAGAGAGACAGAGAGAGAGGGCTAAAAAAGGATAAACTTATGCAACGAGTGCGAGAGTGAAAAAATTAGACAGAGACGGAGAATAAGTTCACAGAAATTCTCATAGATGGCGCCAACGCAGAATTAGTTTAGCTTTTGATACATAGAGGGCACCAGAATATGCGTTAGTTCCGAAAGTAATAAACAGATGTCGCTGCAATATTTTTTGTACCACTATTACAACATAGGTGGCGCTCGAGATATAAAATATAGGAATCTGTTTGTCGGTAAATAAATAAAGTGCGCCATCTATGAACGTAAAATTAAAGCATTAATTTAAACATTTGGTTGAAAAAGCTGCTAAATATTCTTTTTTTAGAGTTAAATAAAGTAAATACCGTACGATCGAATCAAAGGATCGAATAAAAACGGCGTCCAGTAGGCTTGGAAATGACGATCGATGGCATTTCCTATATAAATTTACATATAAAATGACAGCGATCTTCATTTCATAGCCATCGCTGACGCCGTTTTTATTCGATCATACGGTATTTGAATAAATTAATTTTTAATATATGCTACGATTCTTAAAGATTCTGTAAAACGATAACCAACAAGGTAAAAATTATTTTGAGAAATAGAGATATTCATATAAAAAGTTGGTATTTCGCTTTTTTTTTAGTTTTATATTGACTACTGTATATGATTAGTTCCAAAAAAATTACTACAATCACAGATAATATAGTAAAACCATAGTATAAAGAATAATTCTATATTCTGTGCTAAAACACAATGTTATCTGTGCTATAAATCAGGGGGAATCACAATAAAAGTAGTGATTAATTAAAAAAAGCGTCATACTAAGCATAATGGAATGAATAAGAAATATACAGGGTATTTCTTTAAAATTTTCAATAATTTTTTTTAATAAATTGTGAGAAAATACAGTCCTATACAGGGTGAGTGTTAAATAAGTGTAAATATTTTTAGGGGTGGTATATGTCGACCCCAGGAACACGTCTATGAGGCTTTTGGCGCAAAAAGGTTGTTGAAAATCGTGCATTTTCTTTTAAATTTTCCTGTATATTTTAGAAAACTTTTTAGAACTGCACGTCCACCGCAAATTTTCCCACGGTATAATTTCTTAATTTCTGATATACCATACAATGGAAAAAAAACGGCGTCAGCGATGGCTATGAAATAAAAATCGCTGTCATTTCACATGTAAAGTTAAATAGGGAATGTCCTCAGAGTGGAATGTCATTGATGTTCATTTCCAAGCCAACTGGACGCCGTTTTTTTTTCGAACATACGGTATTACTATAGTTACAGCTTTACTCTATAGTTACGACACTAAAATAAGGGATTTAAATACAGAAAAAATCTGTGGGCTCTCAATACTTTTTATAATTTATTATATTAATTTATTAATATTGGCACTTATTTAAGACACATTCTGTACATATATTATTTTAAGTTCTTGTTTTAAACTTGGCGAATATAACTATTTGATAGAAATATATTTATTTGATAGAAAATTACATTCCAAATAAAATTAAGCTTTTAACATTTTCTCTTAAAAAATAGTAATTTAAATTTCAATCTAGAGTGCCATGGCTGTAACGACTAATTTTTAATTAAAGAGCCAGATAAACAAGTCATAGGAGTGAACCACATTTAAAAAACATCCGGTGTAGGTCATATTATATCAATCAAATTGTACATTAAATTATATAAAAAAACATGCATTCATACCGAAATTACTTATCTTAATACTACTAATTACTAATATTATTATCAGAATTTATTACCTCAAAAGAAGAGTTACAAAAAGAAGAGTTAAGAAGAGGATAAAAGAAGAGTTACCTCAGTTTTACCACAGGTCTTACTTTTACATTTTTTAAGCCTGTTAATTTCAAGAATTTTATATTTTTTAATAGGCGCATTCACCATTTCGTCAAGAATAATTTCTGCGTTTTCTGAAAATGCTTTTTATACTTATATACTTATAGCTGTGCTGATAGAATATAGCATGGTATATAGTAATATAGTAAGATATGGTAAGAATATAGTAAACAGAGTGTTGGCATAACTCGTCCGTTAGAGACAAAAGTTGGCCTGGACATAGTGAATGACAACGCCAATTTTTTCTCCAATCAGTATGTTTTTCTATTCAAATTCATAGTTTAGGCAATAATACTTAGTAAATAGCAATTCAGGTGTATTATGCTACACAATATTAGACCAATAGCGAATTATTCCGTATGATCGAAAAAAAAACGGCGTCCAGTTGGCTGGGAAATGACAATCGCTGATATTTCCCATATAATTTTACATATAAAATGACAGCGATCTTCATTTCATAGCCATCGCTGACGCCGTTTTTATTCGATCATACGGTAGTATTGTTTATGCCATGAAAAAACGGTTATTTTTATTTGATTGTTTTTTGCAGTAATATTTACAGAATATTTACCTTTAATTACTTGTTCAACAATGTTTGCACTATATCTTCTGCTGTTTCAATAAACAATTAGCCAATCATTGTCCTTTGACTGTTTCTTATTCCATTAACCATTTCATTAGATAACCCTCAATAATTATGGAGTCCTACAAATAAAGATACTATAATATCTAAATAATAACATAAGAGTTTTTCTTTATTATGGGAAACGGAGGGAAGGATAAATAACATTTAATAATTTTCCTTATATTACTCTTCACCATACTATGAAATAGGTAGTTGCTCTCGTCTGTAAGTTAAGATATTTAACTTAAATAATTCATGTTGTTTTTATGTAATAAAATAGATATATAATACACAGTTGGCTTGGTTTGGATATCTAACTTTTAAAGAAAAAGATTAAATCATAAAAATTTAAAGAGATATTTAATAAATTATACTTTCTGGAAATACTTTTTTTTTAAACCCCTAACTGTTTATGCAACCAACAATACACATTATATTTAAAACAAATTGAATGTATATTTGTATTTAAGTGTGCTTTCAAATACAAATTTACAAGCAATGCAATTATGCAATACTAAATATTTTCCACATTTACACAAAGCAACTGTTTATTTATATTGTAATAAAAGTAAGAAATCTTTACCTGTTTGATAGTCCATCATTCGATTTGCAAATACAAATAATTCCGGGATGATTTCAGTTAATTTTGTGAAGATATTATGTAACATTTTTCCTTTTTCCCTGTGTCCATAGAAAATGACTCAAATTTTATATCTATCCTGTAAAATTAAAAAAATATTAATAAGTATTAAGATCGTCATACTAGACATAAACAAATTTAAAAATAAATATTAAAGAAAAAGGCATTATATATATTTATAATTACAGCATTCGAGCAAATACATAAAGGTAGTAAATTAAGTAAGAAAATATTATAGTAAATCAGTAATTAGCTTGAATAAATGATACTGCCAAGATACTAGAATTGATTTTAATTAACAACTTCACTACGACTGAAATAAATGATGCTTTTACTGAAAACAAATTGCTTCAACTATGGTTTTACATTCTTTTACTTACGTTAAACGGAAGCAATGATTGACTGATCCCAACAAAGTTCTATTAAACTACCACAGACTTCCTACGTAACTTCATTCGTCCTTGAAAGATACGGTTGCTTTCTTCTACGAAAATTGCATTCTATTATAGCCCAGAATCCTTTGTAAGTATTAGAATGATCCCTATAAAACAATAAAAGATATAGATATGCTGTAATAAATGTGTATTAAACCAACCAAATGACCGGCATACTAGACATAAACAAATTTAAAAATAAATATTAAAGAAAAAAGCATTATATATATTTATAATTACAGCATTCGAGCAAATACATAAAGGTAGTCAATTAAGTAAGAAAATATTATAATAAATCAGTAATTAGCTTGAATAAATGATACTGCCAAGATACTAGAATTGATTTTAATTAACAACTTCACTACGACTGAAATAAATAATGCTTTTACTCAAAATAAATTGCTTCAACTATGGTTTTACATTCTTTTACTTACCTTAAACGGAATCAATGATTAAATAATAAAGTTCTATTAAACTACAACAGTCTTCCTATGTAACTTCATTCGTCCTTAAAGATACGGTTTGCTTTCTTCTCTGAAAATTGCATTCTATTATAGCCCAGAATCCTTTGTAAGTATTAGAATGATCCCTATAAAACAATAAAAGATATAGATATGCTGTAATAAATGTGTATTAAACCAACCAAATGACCGGCATACTAGACATAAACAAATTTAAAAATAAATATTAAAGAAAAAAGCATTATATATATTTATAATTACAGCATTCGAGCAAATACATAAAGGTAGTCAATTAAGTAAGAAAATATTATAATAAATCAGTAATTAGCTTGAATAAATGATACTGCCAAGATACTAGAATTGATTTTAATTAACAACTTCACTACGACTGAAATAAATGATGCTTTTACTGAAAACAAATTGCTTCAACTATGGTTTTACATTCTTTTACTTACGTTAAACGGAAGCAATGATTGACTGATCCCAACAAAGTTCTATTAAACTACCACAGACTTCCTCACGTAACTTCATTCGTCCTTGAAAGATACGGTTGCTTTCTTCTACGAAAATTGCATTCTATTATAGCCCAGAATCCTTTGTAAGTATTAGAATGGTCCCTATAAAACAATAAAAAGATATAGATATGCTGTAATAAATGTGTAATAAACCAACCAAATGACCGGCATACTAGACATAAACAAATTTAAAAATAAATATTAAAGAAAAAAAGCATTATATATTTATAATTACAGCATTCGAGCAAATACATAAAGGTAGTCAATTAAGTAAGAAAATATAATAAATCAGTAATTAGCTTGAATAAATGATACTGCCAAGATACTAGAATTGATTTTAATTGACAACTTCACTACGACTGAAATAAATAATGCTTTTACTCAAAATAAATTGCTTCAACTATGGTTTTACATTCTTTTACTTACCTTAAACGGAATCAATGATTAAATAATAAAGTTCTATTAAACTACAACAGTCTTCCTATGTAACTTCATTCGTCCTTAAAAGATACTGTTCTACGAAAATTGCATTTTATTATAGCCCAGAATCCTTTGTAAGTATTAGAATGATCCCTATAAAACAATAAAAGATATAGATATGCTGTAATAAATGTGTATTAAACCTTTAAATGACTTTATATTAAACTTATGTACCTCTACAGTTCAAATCTTTTATAAGACATAATTACGACATTGCACTGAATAGTATTATGTTTTATATTTTATAGTGTGTACTACGTGAGCGTTGAATCTTGAGTCAACTTTATGAAAAAAAAATGAGGAGAAAGTGAACTCTTACATGAAATAAACATTCAAATTCAAAGGAATGATTTTTTTCTTATTATTGTGTAAATATCCATTTTCCACCAACTGCGATATTCTCAAGTACTGTAGATGTGCTTGTGTATTACATAACTATATATTTATCCTTTGTCTGCGATATTTACCTCTGTAAAAATAAATGTTAATTTTTTTATATCAACTTTGTTTATGTCCCAAAACGACCGGCAAGAATTTTTTAATGAGTGTGAGAGAGACAGAGTAAGCGCTAAAAAAGGATAAACTTATGCAACGAGTGCGAGAGAAAAAAACTTAGACAGAGACAGATAATAAGTTCTCAGAAATTCCCATAGATGGCGCCAACGCAGAATTAGTTTAGCTTTTGATATATAGAGGGCACTAGATTATGCGTTAGTTCAGAAAGTAGTAAACAGATGTTGCTGCAATATTTTTTTAGTATCACTATTGCAACATAGGTGGCGCTGGAGATATAAAATATAGGAATCTGTTTGCCGGTAAATATTTAAGGTGCGCCATCTATGAACGTAAAATTAAAGCATTAATTTAAAAGTTTGGACGAAAAAGCTGCTAAATATTCTTATTTTAGAGTTAAATAAAGCCTTTAATAAAGCAAATATTTGGATAAATTAATTTTTAATATATTCTGCGATTCTTAAAGGTTCTTTAAAACATTAAGATAACCAACAAGATAAAAATTATTTTGAGAAATAGAAATATTCATATAAAAAGTTGGTATTTCGCTAAAAACTCAATAATTAGTTACCTCCAATTTTTATTACTTTTATATTGACTACTGTTTATGATTACTTTCAAAAAAATTACTACAGTCACAGATAACATAGTAAAACCACAGTATAAAGAATAATTCTCAATTCTGTGCTAAAACACAATGTTATGTGTGCTATAAATCAGGGGGAGTCACAATAAAAGAAGTGATTAATTAAAAAAAAAGCGTCATACTAAGCATGATGGAATGAATAAGAAATATACAGGGTATTTCTTTAAAATTTTCAACAGTTTTTTTTAATAAATTGTTAGAAAATACAGTCCTATAGAGGGTGAGTGTTAAATAAGTGTAAATATTTTTAGGGGTGGTATATGTCGACCCCAGGAACACATCTATGAGGCTTTTTGCCCAAAAAAGTTGTTGAAAATCGTGCATTTTCTTTTAAATTTTCCTGTATATTTTAGAAAACTTTTTAGAACTGCACGTCCACCGCAAATTTTCCCACGGTATAATTTCTTAATTTCTGATATACCATACGATCGAAAAAAAAACGGCGTCAGCGATGGCTATGAAATGAAAATCGCTGTCATTTTACATGTAAAATTAAATGGGGAATGTCCTTAGAGTGGAATGTCATTGATGTTCATTTCCCAGCCAACTGGACGCCGTTTTTTTTTCGATCATACGGTATTACTATAGTTACAGCTTTACCCTATATATAGTTAAGACACTAAAAGGGATTTAAATACAGAAAAAATCCGGTGGCTCTCACGTTTTTTATAATTTATTATATTAATTTATTAATATTGGCACTTATCTAAGACACATTCTGTACATATTTTAAGTCCTTGTTTTAAACTTGGCGAGTATGACTATTTGATAGAAATATATTTATTTGATATATTTCAAAATATTTCAATCTAGAGTGCCATGGCTGTAACGACTAATTTTTAATTAAAGAGCCAGATAAACAAGTCATAGGAGTGAACCACATTTAAAAAACATCCGGTATAGTTCATAATATATCAATCAAATTCTACATTAAATTATATAAAAATACATGCATACATACCGTAATTACTTATCTTAATACCACTAATTACTAATATTATTATCAGAATTTATGTTACCTCAGTTTAACTTTTACATTTTTTAAGCCTGTCAATTTCAAGAATTTTAAAAGATTTTTTAATAGGCGCATTCACCATTTCGTCAAGAAGAAATTCTGCGTTTTCTAAAAATGCCTTTTTACTCATGTACTTCTTATAGCTGTGCTGATAGAATATAGCATGGTATAACGGTATATTATAAACAGAGTGTTCGCATAACCCGTCCGTTAGAGACAAAAATTGGCCTGCACATGGTGAATGACAACGCCAATTTTTTTTCCAATCAGTATGTTTTTCTATTCAAATTAATTGTTTAGGCAATAATACTTATATAGTAAATAGCAATTCAGGTATATTATGTTACACAATACTGGACCAATGGCGAATTATAGTATTGTGTATGCCATGAAAAAAAAACGGTTATTTTTATTATAAATTGTTTTAATGTTATCTGTGTTATAAATCAGTCACAATAAAAGGAGTGATTAATTAAAAAAAGCGGCATATGGAATGAATAAGAAATATACAGGGTATTTATTTAAAATTTTCAACATTTTTTTTAATAAATTGTTATAAAACACAGTCCTATACAGGGTGAATGTTAAATAAGTGTAAATATTTTTAGGGGTGGTATATGTCGACCCTATGAACACGTCTATGAGGCTTTTTGCACAAAAAAGTTGTTGAAAATCCTGCATTTTCTTTTAAAATTTCCTGTGTATATTTTAGAAAACTTTTTAGAATTGCACGTCCAACGCAAATTTTCCCAACGTATAATTTCTTAATTTCTGACACACCATACGATCGAAAAAAAAACGGCGTCAGCGATGGCTATGAAATGAAAATCGTTGTCATTTTACATGTAAAATTAAATGGGGAATGTCCTCAGAGTGGAATGTCATTGATGTTCATTTCCAAGCCAACTGGACGCCGTTTTTTTTTCGATCATACGGTATTACTATAGTTACAGCTTTACCCTATATATAGTTAAGACACTAAAAGGGATTTAAATACAGAAAAAATCCGGTGGCTCTCACGTTTTTTATAATTTATTATATTAATTTATTAATATTGGCACTTATCTAAGACACATCCTGTAAATATCTTGAATCCTTGAGACCCTCAAAATAATAATGACAAATGATAGTATGTCATTCGATTCAGAGTGTCATTTTCTATCGAATAAAGTAAAAAAATACCGAGGGTGCCATTTAAAAATCGAAAGTTGTAGTCATTTCCGGTGAAACGGGAAGTGACCGAAAACAATTGAATACGTCAATCATTCCTAATTTATGTCATATACTAACATATCAAATCTCGTTTTTAATTTTAA
This sequence comes from Sitophilus oryzae, assembly GCF_002938485.1. Taxonomy (NCBI): domain Eukaryota; kingdom Metazoa; phylum Arthropoda; class Insecta; order Coleoptera; family Curculionidae; genus Sitophilus; species Sitophilus oryzae. The sequence continues at coordinate 780,822 of NW_022146305.1, read as the reverse complement.
AAAATAAAAAAATTATAGGGGTGAGTCACTTTTGAGACGCACCCGGTATAGCTACAGCATTATTTCTAATCTAGGCTTGTAGGTATTTAAAAAATACCCTGTATAATTTAACTAAACGACTTACAATCAGTAATAAATTCATTAGAAATGGTAATTTCCTCGAATCCAAATTAATAGCTGATACTTTACCCTGTAATATCCAGACTAATAAAAAAATGTAATTTATTGACCCTAAATATTCTAATATTTGATAATTTTACTAACATTAACCCTTTAATTCGATAAATCATCATCCGCTTTATTTAAAACAAACATTTTAAGCAGATTTATGTTCCCACAATAAGCTTCAAGTTAAGAACATTTTAGGTTTCTCAAAATGAATACAAAAATTAGATATGAGGACATTACAAAAATCCTAAGTTATTTCATTAGAAAACATATAATAATATATAAGTTCCTAGTTTGTTTGGGAATTTTCATCATAATATCTGAACTCTATTTATGCGGTAGTATCATACAGGAAGATCTACCTGTATTTTTGGTGTTTTCTTTTGTACGGCTTTGTGTAAGTATTAACACTTTGAAATTCAGTGTATCATATTATTAAATATAATATGTCCCGTTCGTTTTAAGGGAGTTTTGAGTTAAGAGTCCATTTCACTAAAGATTTCACTGGTCTGAAAAAGTAGCAAAATAAGCGTTCGGCTTTTACGTTTTATAAAAAACTGGCTAGGTGTTTTTACACAAAAATAAAGAAGGAAATTAAAGATAGAGGATTATACTATATCCGTATTGTAGCACATTTTTAAATAACTGCTTTATTTTTAAGATTTTAATGGTCAAACATCAACAAAATATTCCTTATGTTTGGACTAAAATTTCTCGAAAATAAAGACATAATTTAAAATTCCGTTACAATACGCAAATAGATTGAAGTTCTGTGAATAATTCTGTAACAAATTGCTCGCGATTTTATGGTAAATGCTGAAGCTCTGCAAACCTTAATCAAAGCACGTGTGTTTGGAATTTTGGGTGTGAACAAACATGCCAGGATCGGGCTAAGCCTTTGTAGTATATTTATATTAGACCTAAAATAGCCGAATAGAAGAAAAATTTTATAAAGTTTTGATATGTTGAGATTAGACGCACCAAAAGGAGACTTTCAAAATCAAAAGAGTTCTTAACTTTAAAGTGTGAGCTTCACCCCAAAAAACCACCCCCAGAACGCCCTTCGATGGTTTTTCGATTTTTTCTCAGAACCTGTTGGTCCCACAAAAAAATTTATACTTACCGAAAATATTCCTTATAAAATTTGCTACAAAAAAGTTTCTATTCATTATTTATATTTATCCAACGCATTTCGAGCAATAACCGTTTGAAAAATGGAGTACAAAAAAAGACAGGTCGCCTTTCAAATTATAGTCTCCCAAGGTATTTTAACGTACTAAATATACATGCAACAGATCTAATACTGTATAATATTAACAAAAACATTGCCTATTCCACTAAACTAACGTTCATACTTTCATCTACATATTGTCATCGTCTATAGTTTCTAGAATGTGCTCAGTATTCGAACAACTTTGCCCACGACAAGTTCCGCACATAGTTGTACATTTCATGCCGGCTTTAATGCAACTGCATCTTTTTACACAATCTTGTTTGCAGTTGCACGTTATTAATGACATAATTGAAGCAGGGGCGGGCAATTCTGATGTATATAAAGGTGACAGGGTGTTGTTGATTTTCTTCCAGATCCACTGGTCGGGTTTTATAGGTTGTTCTTGCCATATTTGTACTTGAAGATATGTTTTCCGGGAATGTTGCCTAGCTGCAGCAGATGTGAGAGGCAATTTTGATAAAAGTACCGTGCTGTTTGCTTGACCAACTAACTTATTGAAACAAGCGTATCTTTGGTTGTAATGTAAATCTCACTAAGGCTCCCTTCAGATGATTGAAGTTTGTATAGTTTCAGTAAAAACGTCTCTCCAGCTTTTTCAATTTCTTCAGGTGTCGATTTTGCGTTGCTAAAAATATCGACGATACTATCAAGGTCTTTTTCTTTATTATTAAATTTATACGTGTTGTTGTTTACCTTTTCCAAAAAATCCTGATGTTGTGTCACACCCGCTAATAGCGTGAATAAATAATATTGATTTTTTTTAAATTACGTATAATACTGGATGATTGCAAGTCTTTCGAACTATACATTCGTTGTTTCGCATTACCTATGGCTTCTTTCAGAAAAAAAATGTCTTTTTCATTACGGGAAAGTGCTGCTAATAAAACAACAAGATCGACATTTTCTCCAACGACTAGAACTTGTTCATTTTTCTCAGATATTTTGATGGCAGTACGAATAATTTGAAGATCAGCAAACAGGATTGTGTAAAAAGATGCAGTTGCATTAAAGCCGGCATGAAATGTACAACTATGTGCGGAATCTGTTGTGGGCAAAGTTGTTCGAATACTGAGCACATTCTAGAAATTATAGACGATGACAATATGTAGATGAAAGTATGAATGTTAGTTTAGTGGAATAGGCAATGTTTTTGTTTCTATTATACAGTATTATATCTATTGCGTGTATATTTAGCACGTTAAAATACCTTGGGAAACTATAATTTGAAAGGCAACCTGTATTTTTTTGTACTCCATTTTTCAAACGGATATTGCTCGAAATGCATTGGATAAATATAAATAATGAATGGAACCTTTTTTGTAGCAAATTTTATAAGAAATATTTTCGATAAGAATAACATTTCTGTGTGACTAATGGTTTTCGAGAAAAACGAGAAAAACCACCGCAATGCGTATTGGGGGTGGTTTTTGGGGGTGAAGCTCGCACTGTACAGTTAGAAAACTCTTTTGATTTTAAAAAGTCTCCTTTTAGTACGTATAACCTCAACATATCAAAACTTTATAATTTTTTTTTCTAAATATGCTAATATCAACGTACTATAGGCAGATTTCTGAAATATAATATATATTTCCTTCAGCCACACCCGCTGTACCCGACCTCTCAGAGCGACCCGAAAGTACAGCGTAATAGACTCTTAACATAATGAGTTAAATGTTGTAAAAAATAACGTGTAAAAAAATATATTTTTAGTTTCAGGGATCAATAATTGGAATAGGAATTTCGTTGAAAAGGTTTGAGTTCTTCTGTAATTTGATGGACACATTATTCTCAGACATGCACAAACTAACAAGTAATGCCAAACAACATCGAAGACAGACCAAGCGTTTGCAGTATACATTTTATTTTTTATACCTCAATCTTTTTACACTAGCTTTGCTTTGGCATGTTGGAGGTATTTACCAATTTTTAACGCTAGATTTTATAGTATTACTAGCGTGTACCAGCGACTTCGTCCGCGTCGAATTAATCATTTGTAATGGTGATGATAAAGCAAAGCAAGAATTTCCATTAACATACAAACTGGATAGAATTTTCTCACATTTATGTCAGCATGAGAAAAAAAAACAATATGGCGATATTATTATATAACTTGGTAATATTTGAGGGGTAGTTTCATCTCGTTGGAATTTCACTTTCGAAAAATCCGTTTGCCAAAAATAAGCTTTTTACGTCAAGAAGTTTAAGCAAAAACGGGGTTAAGAAATTACCCAACTTTTTGGAACATCCTGTATGATTTTTTAAAAAATTTCAAAATATGTAAAAAAAACAAATAAATTATGCTTGTCCAAGCGTTTTCCCGAAAGGCTAACCGTTTTTTAAATAACAAATATTGTAATATTTGAGGGGCGTTTTCACCCTCTCGGAATTTGAGATTCGAGAAACCCCTCCTTATCGAACCTCTACACCCCACAGTCAATCCGTTTGCCAAAAATCAGCTTTAAACGTCAAACAGTTTAAGCAGAATCGTGATTACTCATTGGTCATATTTTATGAAACACCCTGCATAAATTTATAAAAAATCTTAAAATATGTAAAACAACAAAATAAAATATACGTGTTTAAGAGTTTTTCCGAAAAACTCACACCGGTTTTGAAATAAAAAATATTTTAATATTAAGGGATAGTTTCACCCCCTTAGAATTCGAGTTTCAAAAAATCCCTTCTTATCGAACCTCTACACCCTAAAGTCAATCAGTTTTCCAAAAATCAGCTTTTTACGTCAAGCGCTTTAAGCAGGATCGTGATTAATCAATGACATGATTTTTTGAAACACCCTGTATACATTTTTAAAAAAATTTAAAATATGTAAAAAAACAAAATAAAATATACGTGTGTAAGCGTTTTTTTTTCGGAAACTTGGCCGTTTTTTAAATAAAAAATATTGTAATATTTGAGGGGTGGTTTCACCCTCTTGGAACTGGAATTTCGAAAAATCCCTTTTTATCGAACCTCTACACCCTAGAATCAACCTGTATGCCAAAATTGAGCTTCTTACGTTGATTGGTTTGAGCAGGATCGTGATTAATCAGTATATCAGTCATTTAAGGATTTTATATATTAGTATAGATTTGCTGTTTGTAATGATTTAAAACAAAAAAAAACAATGTGAATTAAATATATTAAGGTTTTGTTTTTAGAACAAAGAAACAAAGTACCCATTCTGAAATATACACAAATAAACTTTCAATCAATCTACTATGTAATTTGGTTCCTTCATTTTTTCTGGTTTTCTATTGGGTCCATTTCATTGCAAGTAGTATGTGAAGGCAGTTTTGTTATATTGGTAAACCCGTTATTACAGGTATATAATGAACTACATTAATATTTGAAAAAATTATGTATCGATATTTTACAGATCGATATATTTGCATACAATATGAAAAATAATAAACTTTTAAATGAAAAAAAATACAGGGCCAAGCTAATATGGGATAAAAGTTACCAAAATAAGGTTTCTAAAGAACTAAATTATATTTATATACATCATTTGCAGCTTTTAAAGTAATTATTAATTAAGGTATTATTACTAATAGTGGTTTTGCGACCTGTCAAGTCGTTGAGCCCTTAGACAATTAAAAACAACAAAAAAATGTTAAACGTTAAAAAAAACTAAATAAAATAAAAAAAATAAAAAATAATAATGTAAAAATGTTATGTTAAACGGACACTTTAAAATTTTGATGTATTTTAAAATTTAATATATTTTGTTATAGTGGGCCGATTTTGATGATTTTTTAAGCAATTTGTAGCTAAATCATTTGACTTTTTGGTATCTCTTTCTAAATTAAAAATGAAAGTTTCCATCTGTGAATTATACGAGGTAAAACAAAATGTTAATATTTTGGTGAAAGTTTGAAACACCCTGTGGAATATGTTAACAAAGCAAGAAATTTAAACATCATTTTATCATCTAGGTACGTCTTTTCTCGATAGTTTGCTTTTTGATTCGTCTCAATAGCTTTATTCTTATTGGAGATATTCGCGTTTGAACAATACGGTAACGATTTATAGCATTGATTTTGAGTTTTCATCAAAATCAACACACTAATAACATAGTGTTTATTGTTTTTTTATAGTCACTGTCATTGAAAAGTCATATTATTATTGTTTAAACTTTTATTTTTAATTTAGAGGTACTAAAAAGTCAAATAATTTAGATACAAATTGCTTAAAAAATCATCAAAATCGGCCCACTATAACAATAGTTATTTTAATTTATTTTAAATTATATCACAGAATATCTAGCTACGCAACAGAAAAATACTCGAAATGAAAGAGCTAAAATTGCACAAATAGAATACTAGATGGCGCGACAATATCATAATCAGAATATAATTAGAAATTTTGAACTTTTGGTTTTGGATCGACGGCTCGTCGACGGCCTTATAGCTCGGCTAAATATGCACAGTTGCCAGATTCAAAAAGACTTGAATTGGCATCCCATTCTTTTTATTGTGTATAATGCAGTATGTGTTTCTTTCTATTCTTCTTTTCTTGTCAGATACACTTATATTAATTATTCCTGTGGCTATTAAAATAGTATTAAGTATATTATTACAAAACATATACATTTTTAATATACACTACCTTATAACGTTAATTAAGAAAATACCTTTAGTTACCTTTAAAATTAATAATATACAGGGCGATTGATAGTGATATTTATTAATGCTGGAACGTTAGTAATGAAATATAAGTTTAATAATAATGGAAATAATTTATTAAAATGCAGTACAAAAAATGTTAACTGACTAAAAAATACTATAACAAATTTCTTCCGTTTGCCACGTTATATAGACCTAGGTATGTTTATATAGATCTAGGTAGATTTTAAAAAGTGACACAGGTACAATTAATAATATATTAGTTCGGCATAAAAGTTGCTGTCACGACATCGAACAATAAATTAAAATTCGTAAAATAAAACCAAACCAAATTTAACAACAATCGAACGCCATGAAATGGTATCGTAATATGGTACTATATTAAGGTACCACTTTATATACATCATAGTTCAATCATATTACAATGTTACCGAAGATACGTAGTATACCAAGTTTGAGCCCAATCGAACGCCAGGAAATGGTATCGTAATATGGTACTATATTAAGGTACCACTTTATATGCATCATATTACAATGTCAACGAAAATACGTAATATCCCAAGTTTAAGCCCAATCGAACGCCATGTACGTAATATAGTACTATATTATGGTACCAGTTGATATGCTTCATGGTACCATAATAATGCAATGTCATCAAAAATACGCAAGTATATATCAAATATGAGCTCAATCGAACGCCAGGAAATGGTATTGAAATATGGTACTATATTAAGGTACCACTTTATATGCATCATAGTACCATCATATTACAATGTAACCGAAGATACGTAGTATAACAAGTATAACAAGTAACCCAATCGAACGCCAGGAAATGGTATCGTAATATGGTACTATATTATGGTAGATACCTCTTATTATGCTCCATGGTACCATAATATTACAATATCACCGAAGATACATAGTATCCCAAATTTAAGCCCAATCGAACGCCATATACATAATATGGTACTATATTATGGTACCAGATGATATGCATCATAGTACCATCATATTACAATGTCACCGAAAATACGTAGTATACCAAGTTTAAGCGCTATTGCCGCCATGTACCTAATATTGCTATGTCATCAAATTGGTATGAACTCAAACGAACTTGGTATGAACTCAATCGAACGTCAGGAAGTGGTATCATAATAGTAGAACAATACTTATTATATTGTCGCCGAATTACAATAAAATTCAGGATTCAATTATACAATCAAACGTCAGGAAGTGATTGTAATTTAGCTCATAAGATTTAATTCCAACTAACATGGCAAACTGAAAAAAACAGCTCTGATCTATTTTAATATGTTTAAATGATGTAGCAAATTTGAAGGTATGCTTTATCAGGAAGTATAACGATATGAATTACACAATGAGCAACCTGCACAAAATTCTTTTAAATTTTGTTTGTAGAAAACTGTTTTCTTTTAAATTTATTGCCCTCTATTATGTAGTAGCGAAACTACCACATCAAAATATCTGATTTGGAGACAGGCTTTTAAAGCCTGTCTCCTTTTGCTACCTACAATTTTATACGTGTAACGAGGCTTTTGTTGCGTAGCTAGATATTCTGTGATTATATACATATTTTTATATATTTATTTCAAATTAAAATTTTAATAATTTAGCTACAAACTGTTAAAAAATCATTACAATCGGTCCGCTAGAACACAATATACAAGGTGTCCCAGAAATAAGTGCAAATATTTTAAGGGGTGGTAGATCTCTCTCTAAAAGAAACATATTTTCTCTTTATCGTTTTTGAAATAGGTCCAAAATAACGGAGTTATTTTACTTTGAAAATTTCCAAAAAAAAATATTTTTTGCTAAAATTTTGAGAATCACTGGATTTTCTTCCTTGTAAATTTAATCTACTACCTATGTTGCCATATTATCAAGAAATTATTTTTTTTTAAATAAAAACTAAAAAAATTTCCAAAAAATTTTTCAAAAAATTCCAGATTTACAAAATTTTTTTTCGCGAAAAAAACCTCATAGACTTGTTTCTGGGGTTGAACTATACTACCATTTAAAATATTTGCACATATTTCTGGGACACCCTGTATAAAACTTTAAAATTCATCAATTGTATTAATTTTAATTTGGCCGCTTTTCGTGCCGATCAATGTATAATTGATGTAAATATCAATAAAAAAATTAATAGATAATAACCTATAACAAATTTAGAAGAAAATAAAAACAGGTCACACAATGTTGTATATTAACTTTTAAAAATCCAACAAAAAATAGTTAATTGAATTGGAATGGTTTTTATTAAGCCAAGGATTTATATTTTTTAACATTTTTTTAAATAAATAATATTTTATTATAAATTAATTTTAAAATACTCTTATTAGGTATATCAGAGAGTTTAATCATTGCCCGTACGTTAAAAGCATTGGAGCTCTTATTATGTACATTGGAATGGCAATAGTTCCTTTAGGGACGATATGTACAATAGCTTTTCACAGTGTGAGTATTAAGCTACGTCCACATTGCTCGCGAGCAAGCCGAACGAACACGTGAAACACGAAAAACATGGTAAACAGTCGGAGCGAGATGTTCGCGGTGCTCCACATGCTTCAAACAGGAAGCGCAAGCGACGCAAGCACAATCAGAAGCAAGAACGCGAGCAGAATCACGAGCAACGTGGACGCACCTTTATCTGTTGTTATTTACCACTATAGAAAGCCTCTGTAAAGCCGTATCAAATACTGGCTTTGGCCAAAGCCCTTGGACTGTATTATGAGTTTTTCAGATTCATGGGTATATAATATCAGCAGTCATAGTAATTGCCATTTTGGGCAATACAATTATTATATTTAGCTATGGACAAATAAGGGAAGATCAGGTAGTTCCCGAGATTCGGACCATAAAGGTTTTCATTAATTTATTATATTTTTCTAATTTTAGTTTTCTCATATATACGATTGTTTCCGTAACATGTCATGGTATATATGGAATAAAAAAAATCTTAAAACCTATTTGATATTTTTGACTGAAACACATAGGCCTGTATGTACTCTAATTGCGTTTAATACTCAAGTTAACAGGAAATCTGGTCTCAATGTAAGTACTCAACTAGACTAATATACCATACGATCGAAAAAAAACCGCGATGGCTCAGAAATGAATATCGCTGACATTTTATATGTAAAATTAGATGGGGAATGTCATCGATCGTCATTTCCAAGCCAACTGGACGCCATTTTTTTATCAAACGGTATTAAAACAAACAACATTATTTTAGTGTATTCTTGGTGTACATTGATAATGCCTAAAGAAATAAAGTAATAATTAATTTGTGTTAAAAGTAATAATTATTGATTTTTTTAGTTTATCAAGGTGATTTATGTACTAATTATGTTTATATATCAAGCAGATTTAATAACCAAGTATTAGAGAGAGTATTAAGTAGCAGAGAGGAGAAAAATAGCAGGAGCATTAGTCAAGATTTACTTAACATTATTTATTATTTCATAGCAAAATATAATATAAAGTATACTCTAATATAATATACTAGTACACAAAATATTACTATACTTTTTCCTGCCGTTACTTTTTAGTAAATCAAAAACTAATGGCACATTATCATAGCCACTTTATTAGGGCTATCTGATGGTATTGTTAGATTTTCAAGTTATCTGATAATTCGTGAGATACATAGGCCAACTTAATTTTTTTTTAATACGAACCTGCGTTTTTGATTTCAGATTTTGAAAGAACTCTGTATCTCACAAATTATCAGCTAATTTGAAAATCTAAAAATACTATTAGATAGCCCTGATAAAGTTGCTATGAGATAGTGCAATTAGTTTTTTGATTTTCTAAAAAGTAAAGGCAGAAAAAAATAAAATTGATTTTCAAAAAAATCCGTTTTTTTCCAAAAAACTCAGCAATCCTTGAAATTTTTAAAACTTTTTTGATGGCACCTCGGTGAACATCCAAAGCGCAACTTTGCCCCCAATTTAACTATGTTCGTATCTATTGTGGTTACCGAGATACCAATGCTCGTACCTCGAATTTGTAGCACCCTGTATAGAGTTTAGGTCTTAGAATAAGAAATATAATATATTTTTATGACATATCTGTTTGTAACGCAACTGATTATATTAAAAAAATAAATATTAATAGATTATTAATTTGTATTTTTATTATGCGACAGTTTTTTTGCTAAATTATAGATATTAACACTTATATGTACAGGGTGGTCGAAATTAATCTGTTTTAACAGGGAAAACCTATTTCCTGACTAGATAGAGCAAAACCGACATAGATGTCATGGGCTCAATTTCTGAGACACGTTTAATGGCGTAAACCGCCTGTTGATAGTTTCACTACCAACTGAGATACAGGGTCTTTATGATTTTTTTACCATTTGTGGTAAATGAGTAGACTTTAGTGTTTTAACAAAAACAGTAATTAAAATAACTAAATTTTTTTGTGCTAAAGGCATTTTGTTGCCGTTTTTTGTTGCCTCATTTTTTAAGTAAACTTTTTTAAAATGACTGAAAATCGTTTTTACACATTACATTACTTAGGGTCAGTGGCGGCTCGTCAGGGTAGGCAAGGTAGGTGGCGTCTACCCTATAATTTTGTCAGAATTTAAGCGGTTTATTACATTACATTATTTACTGTTAATGTTGCCAATACATAAAAATACTGTTAATACACGGTAGTGTGTTGTAATAATCAATATTAATTTAATATTTGTGGTCTTGTGTATTAAAATAATCAATACCGCTGGCAAACAAAAACAAACTAATTTTGACCGTTGCACTATATTGCACACGCCCTTGTTCACAGTAGAAAATATAAAATTTCCTATCTACCCAACCCTGTGTGTGGAGCAAAGTAACTGAAGTGTATGGGGGCCCTAACAAATATACACAAGATTCATCAAATAAAATGTTACACTTTCTGTTATAGCGTTTAAATAATAATCGTAATAAAACTAAATAAAAAAATGATTCTTTCGTCAAAAAAACACCTACTTAATATCTATTCATCAATTAAAAAATTGGATCTATTTGAAGCAATTTCGTGTGAATCCATTCGACTTTTACACAGCAGAGACATGTCACTCACCTGTCTGGAAAGACCCAAAAAGGAGATCCTTAATTCCAATCACTTCACAGATAATTTTAATCGCCCTGTGACATTTCAAGCCGTGTCCTTCTGGTTTTTGCCATACGAATATTTTTGTTGCGCCAAACTGAGTGTAGAAATGATGACAAACTATAAAAAAATAAATTTAAAACTTCAAGAATCTATTGTAAAAAGAGAGAATTGTGTATAATACTATACCTATATGATTTTTAAATAGTTTTATATGTACTAGTTTTTGAGCTGCTCTATTTTTGGCTTTGCGCAGTGCATTTCCAGGATCCTGAGTCCTGCCCATTGCAAAACCCGCTAAACCATTCTTGTTTCCAGTTACTACTAGTGCAGCATTTCTTCTAGTCCTTCCAAAACTTCCTCTCATATTCCATACAACCTTCATTTCCAATACTCTAGTATCAAAATCAAAATGATCAAAAGTTTCTAAAAATTTTGTTTATATTAAATGAAATATCTTTATGCTTCGAATTTACCATCTCCTACTGGGCCAGGATGCTTCGACCTGGCATTTTAGATCCAGTCCAGCCTCTCTCGATGTTTTTTTGTTAAATTACAGTTATTAACCTTTAAGGTGCGTTTACACCGGCTGCGCCGCGCCGCGCAAATCATTTTTTAACATATACTTTTGTGCGCGCTTAAAAAATACACTTCAAAAGTACATGATAAAAAATGTTTTGCGCGGCGCGGAGAGGCGCAGCCGGTGTGAACGCACCTTTTAAATGTACCGTATGATCGAAAAAAAAACGGCATCAGAAATATACGAAACTAAACTATGAAATGAAGATCGCTGTCATTTTATATGGACATTTATATGGGAAATGTCATCGATCGTCATTTCCCAGTCAACGACGCCGTTTTTTTTTCGATCATATGGTATATTGTTGACACCATACAATCGCAAAAATTACATTCACGTATATATAGTGTATCTGTTGGGACGCCCTGAACAGATAGAAAAACAGAAATAAAAATAAAAAAAAATCTTAAAAGGATATATTACAAAAATTATAACAACTTATAGTACGAGAGCTAGCAACGTCGGGAAAACAAGTATTTTAAGAAATCTGGCTCTTTGATATATCTTTTACTATGCTCTCTTGAACAGTGTGCGGGCCGTTCGGCTGCCGGTAAACGTTGCGCATCGAAAGAAGATCCTATATTTTTTTTAGAGAGCATAGCAAAAGATGTATGAAAGAGCCATCTTTCTTAAAATACTTTCTCGAAAACGTTGCTAGCTCTTAGACTATAATATATTTACAAATTTCCAAGATATCTATGATCAGGTTTCTTCTTCTTCAACCTCTTTCTTAGGTCTATAATATTGCCTACACTCTGGATACTTATCAGTAAGAAAACTCCTTATTTCTCCATGTTCAGTCAGCATATTCATTTTCACCTCTCTCTGATTCTTCTTTTTGTCAAACTTGGCCAAATATTTCAGATACGAGTCGTACCTACTATAAAACGGGGGTAGCGGTTTCTTCTTTAGTACCACTTTACCACCGAAACAGTACTGATCGTAATCGAAACTTTCGTCCCTCTTTGTTTCCGACTCTTTTTTGCACACCGAAGGTGAAGCTATCACATTCGGGAACTTGTAGGACTCCTCGCAAAGTTCGACTAAATGAAGACCCTGATCTTCCGCCATTTCTTGTGGAGATTTCTATTAAAAAAAAAACACAAATAACGCTTCTATATATCCAGGGTTGTGTAAGTAGAATATTTTACATATTCTCCATATTTTTTACAAGTAGAAAATTAATTTTCTACTCCAACTAATTCTTTACATTTTCTACATATCAACAAAAAAAAAATGATAATGCTTAACGTAATAATAAAAGTAGCACTAGAACCTACAATCATTATTATACCTACATCTAGATGTCCATATGTATGTACAGGGTGGGTCAAATCGGACGCTTTTAAAGAGAAACACCCTTTTCTATAGGAGATAGACGAAAACTAATATCGGTGTCTGGAGCTCAATTTTTATCATAAACATGATGGTGCAAAACGCACATCGATATCTCTTATCGTTTCGGAGTTAGGGGGTGTTTTTCAAAACTGTGCATTTTTAACAAATCACTGTAACTTTTTTTGCTACAAAAAATATTGTATTTTTATGAAAACATTTCCAAAGCACCTTTTTAAGTAGCTCTTTTTACATAGATCTTACTTTTAAGAGGTTTGTAAACTTGGACTATAGTGTGTAACAAATCAAGGAAGATTTTGACAGACATCATCCAGAAAAGGACAGAAGATACGATATGCCTGTGAATTATAATGACACAACAGTCACTGTTCGTTGTACATATCAATTTAAAATAATATGGAAGTTAATAGTTGACATACTATATACCATCAATTTGTTAAATAATAAATAACAATTAGAGATAGAGTTATTAGTTTATTTTTTGTACTAATCATTGTCATTGAAGTATTTGAAACAAATATAAACTCAAAAAAAAGACTTACAATATACAAAACTAATTTTCTACATCTGGGCATGTAAAAAACGTAGAAAATTAGTTGGTGTAGAAAATTTATTTTCTACGTGTAGAAAACACAAAATATAAAATTTTCTATCTACCCAACCCTGTGTGTGGAGCAAAGTAAATGAAGTGTATGAGGACCCTAACAAATATACACAAGATTCATCAAATAAAATGTTACACTTTCTGTTATAGTGTTTAAATAATAATTGTAATAAAACTACATAAAAATGACTCATTCGTCAAAAAAACACCTAAGTACTTGATATCTATTCATCAATTCATCAAAAATTGGATCCATTTGAAGTAATTTTGTGTAAATCCATTCGACTTTTAAACAGCAGAGACATGTCACTCACCTGTCTGGAAAGACCCAAAAAGAAAGCTTTCATCACATGGTTCACATTTGTGGAACCCTCGACTTTAGCATAGAGATCCTTAATTCCAATCACTTCACAGATAGTTTTAATTGCCCTGTGACATTTCAGGCCGTGTCCTTCCGGTTTTTGCCATACGAATATTTTTGTTGCGCCAAACTGAGTGTAGAAATGATGACAAACTATAAAAAAATAAATTTAAAACTTCAAGAATCTATTGTAAAAAGAGAGAATTGTGTATAATACTATACCTGTATGATTTTTAAATAGTTTTATATGTACTAGTTTTTGTGCTGCTCTATTTTTGGCTTTGCGCAGTGCATTTCCAGGTTCCTGAGCCCTGCCCATTGCAAAACCGGCTAAACCATTCTTATTTCCAGTTACTACTATGGCAGCATTTCTTCTTGTCCTTCCAAAACTTCCTTTCATATTCCACACAACCTTCAATTCCAGTACTCTAGTATCAAAATCATCAAATGTTTCTAAAAATTTTGTTTATATTAAATGATATATCTTTATGCTTTGAATTTACCATCTCCTACTGGGTCAGGAGGCCCAATGCTCCGACCTGGCATTTTAGATCCAGTCCAGCCTCTCTCAATGGGACTTAATTTGAGTCGCTTAGAAATACCCATCGCATTTCTCATTTCGATTAGCTTTTGCTCCCTATCTGGGTCTTCTGGTAGTTTTTGTTGTTGAACAAGCTCTTTGCCTCGTATTATTGGAGCTGACAAACCCGGCCATACCATATTTGCTTTTCCTAGAAACGTACAAATTTCAATAAGCGTTATTTTAATATGTTTCAGACCTCAGTTTTAGACCATTCTAAACTTACCAACACCAATCACTTGACCCTTGTTTAAATCCTTAATATTCCTCTTGGAAATGGTTTTTCCTCTACCTCGCTTTTTACCAGCATTACTTACCGAAGTGATACCCTTCCATAATTTATCGGCAGGCACTAAAAATATTCAAACACGTAGAAAAAGAGAGACTTAAAGAGAACCTACTTACATTTTTTGAAATAGTTCGTATTTCGAGTAGAGTTTGTTGTAATAACAGCCGCATTGTTTGTAGTTTGATCTTCCCATTTTAGTAAAGGCGAAATAACCGGTCTTCTTGCATTTATAGTTAATTTTTGAAATATTTTTGTTACATTGAGCAGTTGCTTCGCCATTTTTCAGGTTATATTTGAAATTTTGACAGTTGACAATTCTTATACTTGAGAAATTAGCAGCACATTGTCTTGGAAATATTAAATTTTATATATGATTAAGACTGTTTATTTAAGCTTAGCAGCTGAAAGACATTTTTACAGTTGATTGAAGGATGTAAAACAAACGTGCTAACAGATATTTCTATTTTCAAATAACTACTTTATAGAACTTAACGATCATATACTATGTCGTCAATGGCATCATATTTTAAGGCCTGAGTTTAGAAAAGGAAGATTTTTTGCCACGTTGCCGCTTCATCAAATGTATTGATGATTTTCACTTATTTGTACAAAATGTCCCAAGGAAAGTTATCGTTTTATACCGTTAATGATGCAGTTTCAATTCTATCAACAATAGAATTCTGGGTAGATCTCAATTAACACTAGAATTATTCTGTGTTGTACATATACTGGCTGACCTATAAACCGGTTCTTGAAAAGAAAACGTGTACAGGTCTACGTAACCGTAGGTAATGAGCCGACAACATCGCTTCTTCATTTCTTTTTCCGGCTGCCCGGATCATTTGAAAATTCCGAGTATTTAAACCGGATCATTTACACATTCTTCAGTTCACGCTTCAGTTCTTCCAGGTCTATTGTGGTCTAACACAGACGTTGTAGCTCGTGTATTGTGTGTTTGTTTGGTAGAATTTTAATTTAAAATTATGAGCACCGCAAAAACTCAGTGTCCAGCCAACGGAACAGAGCCGTGTACGAAAAAATTAAAAGTTGAATCTGTTCCAGTGTTCCATTCTCCTATTAATGATGTCATAGCCCCACCAAATAAGCCTTCGAAGTGTACGTGGAATAGAATTAATGATAAAACACAAATTAATCCACATTCGACCCATGAATGGTAAGATTTCTTTATTTATTATCTTTTAGGCAAATAATATTTTGCCACTTTATACAGAGTGTTTCTTAAGTAGTTTCAAAAAAATTATAGGGTGGGATTCCTCATGATTTTTTAGGAAAAAAAGTCTATATGAATATAGGGTATAAAATATACTCCCTTTTTGATCTACAAGTTTTGTTAAAATTTAAAAAAAAATCGAATTTAATTGGTTTAAAATGAATGGTACGCTACTGTGTTTTTTGGAGCAAACGATTTTTTTCTTGATTATCTATACTTTTTAACAAAATTGAAAACCGTTCGGTGCACAAAAAAACTCAAGAGATCAATCTTATTAAAAAAGAATGGACAGAAATACAGAAAAAAATGTTTTCTCTAAAAAAGCAGTGTCGTACCATTTATTTTAATCAAATAATTCAATAATAGGAATCAATAATAGTAGGTAGGTTCAATAGTAGGAAAACAACAGTTAATGGAAAATAAACATACCATTGAAACCTACATACTATTGAACAAAATATTTAAATTTAGATATTTTCTTCTAAGAACCATATATACCTACTTAAATAGGTATTTTCCGATATATTTAGAGAAATTCGATTTTTTTAAGACCCCGTAAATAATACAATTTAAAAATTTACAATTCTAAAAAAGTGCTGTCTACACTTTTTTAGAATTAATTAAAATATAATAGACTTATTTAACCCCCTGTAGGGTATGAAACAAAGCAGAATCGGATCTATATTTATTATATAGAAAATAAATCTTATTTTTACCTGAGGAATCTTCCCACGAGAGATGGCAAATGTTTTTTTTAAAACGCCCTGTATATTATTTTGAACGACTTAAAATTTTATTAGACAAATTGGTTTCTGTATAAGGAAGTCAAGTCATTAAATGAATTTTAACAACTCAAATTGATGTCTGGTAGCAGGCAGTTAATATAAAAATTATTTTCCATAATATGAACTTTGAAGAAAATGTATAGTGTGTTCCCGGATTGTCTTTACAACAGGAAATACTTACTTTTTATTTTTTTATGAAAAAAATTTTGCTTTTTGTTTTAGAGGAAATTAAGAAAGATATGAAAATATATGGTTGATTTTTTTCCTAAAACATTCATAAATATTTATCCTTGTTACAGAAATTTGTTTATATATATATATATATATATATATATATATATATATATATATATATATATATATATATATATATATATATATATATATATATATATATATATATATATATATTTGTTTATATATAAATTAAGAAATATATATATATATATGTTGATTTTATATATATAAACATATATATATATATTTATATATGTTATATAAATATATATATATATATATATATATATATATATATATATATATATATATATATATATATATATATATATATATATATATATATATATATATATATATATATATATATATATATATATATATATATATATATATATATATATATATATATATATATATATATATATATATATATATATATACCTACTTATATATATATATACTGGTTATAATACCTACTTATATATATACTGGTGATCTTACTTATCTTATAGGTATATAATTTGTAAAATAATATTTATTTTTATAAAAAACAGCTTCTGTTAAAGAAATTTTTCTGTTGACTATTTTATGTAAAAATTATTCAGTTTAAAATAGTTTCTATTCTATTTAAAGTTAAATATGTTCAGGTACTTGGCTCTATGTAACCTCTGTGTTAAAAATAGAATAAAAAATGAACTTAAATTACCTAAAGACTGCGCTATGTTTGTATTTGTCAAAATAATTACTATTATAATACCAGAAAGATATTAAACAAGACTAATATTTTCGTTATGTACTGAAAAAAAAACAAAAATAAAGAAATAATGGTTATTTGTCTAGAATTTCACAACATTAAATACTATTTAGGTCTTGGATTAATAAAAGGCAGATGTTGAAACATTGATATAGATCTATACACCCTGTTGAAACAAACCATTTTTGTTCACCCTGTATAATAAGGATATTACCGGATATACCTAATCAAATTCGACCAGCTCTTATGTGGTTTCCTTCATTGACACATTTCGAACAATCTAATATCGTATTTTTACTATAAGAATGCCATCTAATCACAGAAAAATACCACAAATATTTGTTTTTATCGGTTAATTATTTTTATTTTTTCTTCTACTGATAATTACGTACTTTACTATCTTTGTGGGTTTTCTATCTTTCACGTTTTTGCGGTCTCATGAAGATATTGTTTGTTTGTAGGCGTTTCTTTGCTATTCGAAAATTGATAAATAAATTATTAGTGAATGGGAATTGTTAGAAGTTATTAATTATTATTAGAAACCATAATTAAGATAAATTACTTTTTTAATAATTATCTTAAGAATTTCTATGAAGTATTTATTATGAAAATTTTTTCTATTTTCTATTCTATTTTTTTTTCTTAATGGATACTGAGTGTTTTTCAAAATGCCTCACCCTTATAACTTTTTTATTTTATCAGATAAAAACAATCATGAATGAAAATAAATCGGTATCAATTGACATATTCCCCGGAAATGACTACAACTTTTGAAAAACAAAAAATCCGGCGACGACAGTTTTTAGAAGAGCCAATTAGGTATCCTGTGCAGGTATCTTTTAGTAAAAAAAGCAACTTTCTAGAGCAAGTCGTTACTTCAGTAGAGACGACACAGATAAACATTAGCATTTTGTATATGTAGATAAAATTTCAGGAAAATCCTATTAAATATTTTTATTTTACTTTCATTTTATAATATTTTTCTGAACAACTGGAAGAATTAGATAATTGAAAAATTCGTTGTTTTATTACTACCATATATTTTGGTTTACAATGACTATGCAAAAATCGAAAAACATAATTTTTTAGGATTGTAAAGGTCGCAAGATCAGAGCGTATTTAAATTTTGTTTAGTTTTTCACATCATAATGTAAAATAAATCATTAAGAGGTCTTTATTTCAAAAAACTACAGTTTTATAAATATATATATAGCTATGTAAATACCTTGTATTTTCAATAAATATAAGTATTTTAATGGCATTGGTGTATACTATCTTGTTCATGTGGCAACACAGGGCTGTAAATTAAGCTGTTCTCAAAGCGGTAATCCTCAAAATGTTACGCATTATTGTTTATTTTCAAATTTAAAGAACTTTATTTTTTAAATTTATTTTAAATATATGGTAGATAGAAAAGATTACTCTTTTGTCTTGATCTGTCACCCCCTTAAAATACTTACAGTTATTTATGAGACACCTTGTATAACAGAAAAAAACATAGAAAATGATGAGATGAGACGACGAGACCTCTTAAGGCTTGATAACCATTTCAACATTTATTCGGTAAATCACAAGGACCCGTTTCATCACAACATTACGTTCACAAGTTTCCTCAAAAGACGCATATTTAATGATTATGTGATAAAAAGCGATTATACTTTTCCTTGAACTTGACGATATATGCTACTAAACCAAAATAAAATTTAAATGACTAAAAATAATCAAAGAAAGAATATAATATAGACAAAATTTTTAGAAGAAAAATAATGATCTGAGAAAAAGTTTTCAATCTAGTTAAAAAACTCAATATACAGGGTGGTCCGAACTGTATTCCGGAAACTTCAGATAAAAATAAGTAAAACATTTCGTATAAATGTATGTCCTAAAATGCTTAGTTTCGGAGATACAGGGTGTAGAAGTTTCATTTTTATTTCGATTTTTTCCAAAAAGTCTTTTGCCTTTTTTACATTTTTAAAGTCTTTATTTATGGTCAAAATTGTATTTTTAATAATAATAAATTTTAGTTAATATTTTATTTTATTTTAAATGTTTTTTTTTCAGAATTGTGTGTGAAAATATTTTTTAAAGAAAACATTATTTATTTTGTTTATTTTATTATTTTGTAAGCCAGATGTTTATAAATAGATTAGGCATATTTATCTCGACTAATTAATTTAAACTACTGACGTATGGATCGTATCGTATAAAAAACGACGTCATAATAGGCATAGAAACACAACTTTTGTTTGAGATTTACTATGAATATCTATCGCTGAGAAGTCCTTGCCATGAGTTAAAACTGAATTACAAAAAATGTATTAATTGTTGTAAAACATACATACTAGTTATTTCGGAAATGGATTATATTTTTTATATAAAGTTTACAAATTATTGAATCTTTTACAATAAATTAAATATTACACCGAATGTCTAGGAATAGTTCATACAAATTTTTGTTTTATTTCAGGAGAAGAACGTCAAAAATACTACCTGATATTTTGAAAACCATAGGTAACACACCTTTAGTAAAATTGAACAAAATACCCCAACATGAAGGGATCAAAGCAAACGTTTGTGAGTATTAACTTTTATTTTTTTCTGTTCGGTATTAACATACCGTGTGATCGAAAAAAAACGACGTTATAGACGGCTGAGGAACGACAATCGATGATAATTTTGGCGAGGCCAAGCCCTATAGACGTCATTTACCTACTTGGCCTGTATTTTTTTTTAAATCATATACTTGGCCCACAATTTAAAATCATATTTTTTGCCATTGTTTGGATGTCTTTTGTCGAAATCTTTCCCGATTCTTTGGTCAGACTTTAACTTTTTAATGTGTTTTTTTTTTAAATTGGATTAGGATCGAAAGAAATCAACAGAAGTCCTAAATTGGATTAGGATCGAAAGAAATCAACAGAAGTCCTTTGTTTTAAATTTCTCGACGTTTCGCAAAATTTATTTGTATCTTCAGGACAATTTAAGTCCTGTAAAAGACATTATATATTATTGGATCGACAACAATAAAAATTAGATTTAACTTTTTTGCCGACCATAACAATAGGTATGGTAGATAACTCAAAAACCGCTAAAACGATTTTAACCAAATTTGGCACCAAAATACTGTGGCACCCGAGAATCTGGCCATTAGTTTTTGGTGGGGGTGGGGGGTTGGTGGGGGGTATAGGAGAGGGTTAAAAATTTAAAAAAATCGTAACTCCAAAATTACAGTAGCTAGTGAAACGAGGTTTTCAATTTAAGATTAGGAATAATATTTGCAATAACATCAAAATCAGTCAAAGTCGCAGTTTTTGAGATAGAAAAAAAATTGAAAAAATTCCTTTACTTTGAAACTAAAAGAACTGCCTACCAACTCTTTATCAACGTATTTTAATATGGGCGGCTATACGTGACTCCCGGCGCCAATTTTTTTTGTCTTACAGGAATGGCAATAAAAAGAAAATATAATAATTAATTTGTTTCTTGTAGACGTTAAATGCGAGTATTTTAACCCAGGAGGCTCGGTAAAAGACAGGATAGGGTACAGAATGGTCAAGGATGCGGAGGAACAAGGTTTATTAAAACCAGGCTGTACTATTATCGAACCATCATCAGGAAATACCGGTATAGGACTAGCCTTAGCAGCCGCAGTCAAAGGTAAATTAGTAGATTTTAATTATTATTATCTACTTTTAATTATTTTTCGTATACTGTACAGGGTGGTCCCATTTTCTTGTGTTTTACAGGATATCTCGCTTATGAGTAGGGATACAAAGATGCGGTTTTCACATCATGCCACTTTCGCATCAGTAAGGCCGTAAACAAACATATCGTATACAATTTTATATACTAATTCATTATAATAAAATTAAACCATAAAAATATACATATAATAAACGCGATTTTGGCCTCCTTGATGAGATAAACGCAATTTTATTAATTTGCCTTGATCCAAGTCTAATAGCAACCTTTAAAAAAAATTTATATCATTAACTTGCGAAAATTTTAGTAAGTATTTATTGATTACTCATCAAAAAATATGAAAAAAAGTTCATATAAACATGGGTATGGAAATGCATAGTTTTAGAGTTACAGGATGTTAAAACTTTTTAAAATGAGTTTTTTTGTAAGTATCTTAAATACCATTATTTTTAAGATATTTATATTATTTATTTATTTAATAATAAATTAGGTAAAATATATAATTTTTTAATTTTAATTTTATTCAATGTGATTAATAAAATAGCGTTTATCTCATTAGTGGAGTGCCCAGAGACTTTTACCTCGGAATTCAATTACTGTGAATGTATTAATGTCAAACCTTCTGTATTGTGTTTTATAGATAAAATACTAAAATGTTTACCCATTTTTTTTCGTTGCTTTTAACTTTTTATTTTAGTAATTTTAGTAAATTCTTAATTATTTCCTTCTTAATATTTTGATTTTTTTTAATTCTTTTTCTAAGTAAATTTATTGAATTAAATAAATTTAATGCATCCGCTATACCTATTCTGTTTACATTATAATCATTGAAATTTTGATTGAAATCGAATTATACAGGGTGGCGCGCCATATACAACGCGGTTTTTGCAAGGAGAACAAAAATTTGTATTAAAGTGAAATTTTCTGAGCTTATTAAGTCAATTTAAAGCATTTTCTAAAATTATGTAGAGTTCTACAGGGTATCCCCCAAAAAAGTTACACATCAAAGTTATGTTTTTTGTAATGGAACACCCTATATATTAATTGATTTTTGGATTCTAGTAAAAAAATAAAGGTCTGTTTCATTAGGAAAGTATATGACTAAAATGTTTAGTTTTTGAAATACATTCACCGGCATGAAAAATAGGCACCTTATAACTTTGATGTATTTTAAAGGTTAATATATTTTATTTTAATAGGCCGATTTTGATGATTTTTTAAGCAGTGTGTTGCCAAATTATTTGACTTTTTAGTATGTTTTTCTAAATTAAAAGTTAAACTCCCCATCTGTTAATTATACGAGGGAAACAAAATGTTGATATTTTGGTGAAAGTTTGAAACACCCTGTGGAATATGTTAAAACAGCAAGAAATTTAAAAATAATTTTATCATCTAGATACATCCTTTCTCGATGGTTTGTTTTTTGATTCATCTCATTAGCTTTATTTTTGTTGGAAATATTCGGTTTTAAAGAAGGCACTAACATTTTTTCGTAATTTTTACATTAAGACCATGCCTTTGCTTTTGGGCCTAGTCAACACATCTAGTAAGTTCTGGTCCCGAAGCAGGTCTTCTTGATATAGCATTTGCTTCATTTAATCTTCTTCTTGTATTTTGTTAGTTAATATGTACGGTCCTTAAGTGCAATTCATTATCAATTTGAAAAGCTGGTAAACGGCGGTTTCTTAGCGATAAACTTACAATGACTCGATCGTCTCGACTAGAAGTTCTGATACGAAGGTTCCTGAACGTCTAGATTGACGTTCTCATGGACGTGCTCATAATTCAAAGACTATTTAGTATACTCTATGGTCAAATTCGCTTAACTCGAATAAATAAATGATATATATTTGACTCACACTGTATATCTATAAAAATATATGAAATGTGAACTACCATTAAACATATATACCGTCTCCGAGAGATCTTTCCTCCATAAACGTGTCAATCCCTTCCTGCCAACTTCTTCTCGGTCTACCCGGTTTTCTTCTTCCTGCAGGTTTCCAGTTTATAATTTGCTTTGGGATTCTTATTTCTGCCATTCTTTGGACATGCCCGTACCATATGAGTTGACTGTTCTTTATGTCGTCCACTATCGTATGTTTAACTTCCATAATCTCTCTTCTGCGTTCATTAGTTATTCGCTCGAGTCTTATTTGCCTGCTGATCTTCTCCAAAAATCCATCTCTGTAGCTTCCAGCATTCGTTTTGTTGTTTCCTTAATTGGCCACACTTCACAGCTGTACGTGGTTATACTCTTTATGATGGTATTGTATATTAGAGTTTTGTTCTTGTTGTTTATGTTTCTGTCCCACAGTATCCCATTCAATACCGTGATAGCATTCCTTCCAAGTTGGTTTCGTTCTTTAATTGCTGTATCCAACAGTTCATCATTTGTGATTTACATACCCAAATATTTGTATTTTGTGCAGCACTTAATTTTCTTCCCTTCTTCTAGTATTAGATCTTGTTGTTCTCCTCCGATACACATATATTCTATTTTGTTAGTATTGATCTCGAGTCACCATTTCTGATATTCTTCTATAAGCTTACGTGTCATATAATTTATGTCATCGTAATCTTGTGCTATGATCACCTGATCGTCCGCGAAGCAAAGTGTGTAGAGCATGTTATCCCCTATGGGTACTCCCATATTTCGACATTTTTGCTTCCAACCTTTGAGAACTTGTTCCAGATATATCTTGAACAGTGTTGGTGAAATACAGCACCCTTGTTTCAGACCTTTGGTTCCATTTAATCCTGTTATTAACTTTTTGCCGACTTTTATTCTAGTTTTTGTTTGCTTATATAATGATTTTACTGCTTTTATTAGCTCTACATTTATATTGGTTTTTTTCATAGCTTCCCAAAGTCTCACAAGGGGAACGCTGTCGTATGCCTTCTGCAGGTCCACGAACACAAGATGTAGCTCTTGGTTTATATTGCTCTTTTTACTTATTACTTGAGTGACTGTAAATAAGTGGTCCACCGTCGATCTTCCGGCTCTAAATCCTGCTTGTTCTTCGGCTTCTATTTCCTGGTATTCGTTTTCGATCCTATTTCTCAAAATTTTTCCATATATTCTACTCACGGTGGCTGTTACTGATATTCCCCTGTAGTTTTCGCACTTAGTACGATCTCCCTTTTTGTATATAGTTGAGAGGTAAGCCTCATTCCATTCTTGTGATACATCCGTTCCGTTTATGCAGTCCTGGAATATTTTCCTTAAGTGTTTGTACAGTTTTTTCGGTCCTGATTTAATTAACTCTGCCGGTATATTTCCCGGTCCGGGTGCTTTACGATTTTTTAGTGAGGTACATGCCTTAATTACTTCGTCCATTGATATTCTAATCGGGGATCCCATTGTTCTTATATTTGTCGTCACGTCAGGGCAGTCCATAAATTCGACTCTATTTTCCGTCATAAGATTTTCCATGTATTCTTCCCATTTTTGTGGTGTAATCGGGGAGATTGGTGTAATCTTTCTGACATTTTTTATAAATTTCCAACTTATTCCAACCATTAAACATATATTTTGTAAAAGGTTTGGAGAGAAAATCTCAAATAGGAATACTGACACAGAGCTTTTCCGGAATACGGAGCCATCTTGTATGTATGCATTTGTATATGTGTGTTTATTTAAATACTAAAATGAAAGCAACGAATTTAAATAGGTAAACTTTGTAATATATATTATTAACGATACAATGCAAAAAGTTTTATAAAAATTCGTTTACAGTAAATGAATTCCGAGGTTTGTATCCCATAAGGGCTTAAAGCACTTCTACATCAAGGAGGCCGAATTCGACAAAATATCAAGAGAAAACTTGAAACACCCTTGTATTTCAGGCTATCGCTGTATTATTGTAATGTCTGAAAAAATGTCCAACGAGAAGGTATCGACATTGAAAGCCCTGGGCGCGGAAATCGTGAGAACGCCGGTGAATCAGGATTCAAATTCGCCGACAGGTATGTTCGGAACGACGCACAAACTACACGAGCAAATACCGAACTCTGTGATTCTGGACCAGTATTCAAATCCGGGCAACCCGCTGGCTCACTATGACACCACGGCCGAGGAAATCTACGACCAGTGCGACAAAAATGTGGATATGTTGGTGAGTCTAAGAGCTCGAACTCGAACACACTGACGACCAGGTCGCACCGGCCAGGCCGCTGCTACCTCTAAAACCGTTAAATCAAATGATACCGCACACACTAACGTCCTGGCCGTCCGTTGGTCGTTGCGACCAGTAGACTGATGCACTAAAATATTATAGTTTTCTGGCGCTTGTTGTCGGTTTTCTTCCAAATTAATAATTTTTCAGATGAAATCCCTCAAATTCAACGCACAATATTTTATTTTCTATAAGATATAGTGTTTTAGTGTACTTTTTACACATGTGCAGAACATCCAAAGAAATAGTATACAGACTGGATCAAAGGGAAACTTAAATCTAGTCCCTTTTTTATCAAGGGTCGATTCTATTAAAAATTCAAAACATTTTTATATGACATACTGTATTTATGGTTGGTATGATACCTGTTATTATACCTTCGAGTTTCGATGTTAAAAAATAAAAAAAAAATCATATTTAAAGTTTTTCTACAACCACTTGTTTTTTTTTATTAAATTATTTTTTTAGTTGTATTGTAGTCATGTACAAGGAGGACAACTGTATTTTAAATATTATATTTAATTTAACGTTTTTCAAACAGGGTCCATTAGACTATATTTCTACTAGGTACATTATTTTAAAAAAAATTAAGAGTAAAAGTAACTTAAACATTCATAAAAATAGAAGTATTTACTGTTGTAGATTCTCAGTAACAATAAAAAAGAGGAATTTATATTGTAAACATTGAAATAACTGGAAGCTAAACTTTCTACATGCTTATATTTAGAGCCAGTGTCTGACGACCTTTTTTTACGATGGCTCTAATATGTTTACTTCTAAAATCGATAAGAGCTATCAGTAGAAGTCAATATCAGTAGAAAAAAGAAACAGAATATCTCCCTTTTTGTCCATCGCGCGTACACAATGCTTTTTGTTCGGCCTATTTGTTCTGCTTGTTCGTGCGCGCTCGGTTCGTTCGGGCTAAAATATCAAAGTCCGGACGCACCTTTAGGAACAATACTGTTTTTGTCCTTTATTGATATAATGCTGAAAATATCACGAGTTACATGTCTCACTGTACACATATTAAATTACATAGACGTAGGATGTAGAAAATTCTGTTATGAAACGACTGATGGAATAGCAGGCATCGCGGATTTGAAAAATATGGAAATAACGACGTTATCGTATAGTCAGGGTTGGAGATTTTACTTACTCCATTTACCACACCAGTATTTATTAACGAAAAATCCAAGAATATTTTAAATGCATTATTTAATATTAGAACATTTAATAAGCTCATAAATAGCAACTTCGCTTTTTAGTTAACTCGGATATTTTAACATTCCTGAAACAATATTTTCTAATTGATAAAACGTAAAAAATCGTTAGATCTGACAACTCTGTTGAAACTGGTCGTTCATCTGGCCGCAGCTATAAAAGCAATGCATCCGGCCAGGTCGTTGCGACCTGGTCGTCAGTGAGTTCGAGCCCTAAAGCTCCATCAAGACGTAACGTTTTACCTGTCAGTTTTGCGTGTCGGGTAAAACGGAAGACCACCATCTACCGTACGATCGGTTTTTTAAATCTAACCTAACTGATTTGGTCTTGATTTCTTAAGGTTATGGGAGCGGGAACGGGAGGAACTGTCACAGGAATAGGCAGGAAATTCAAGGAAATATCCCCAAAGACTATACTGGTTGGCGCCGACCCTTATGGATCTGTTTTGGCTGTTCCAGACAGCCTGAACAAGACTGACATTGATTTTTACGAAGTCGAAGGCATAGGTACGTTAAATACAGACTGTCTCTTATAATTAGAACAAAAACACTCGAAAATTGTGTGTTTATTGACGGTTTTCTGCTAAGAGATATAAGTATAGAAGTCTTGTAATGTTGCCACTTCCTTCTTTATCTGCATTCTGCATTTATGTGTGTTCTTATACGTTCACAGTAATTATATTTTTCTATACAATAAATTACGAACTATATTATGATTTCAATATTAAATAACTCTATTATTTTCAATTTCTTTTAAAAACAGTTAATAGAAATTTTGTATTTTATAGTTGTTATTTCTGTTTTAGGTTATGATTTCATTCCTACTGTACTAGATAGAGCCGTAGTAGACCGTTGGGTCAAGACGTCTGACAAAGAATCTCTGCTTATGGCCAGAAGGTTGATTCAGGAGGAAGGACTTCTCTGTGGTAGGTTTCGTTGTTTCATCCTGCACACTTGTTTCCCATTTTCATGTCTTTTACGAGGTTTCTACTTTATGAAAAACGTATATTATTTTATATTTTTTACATGTTGCAAAGATGTTGTGGTTTTCATGAATCTAAAGATGCTTCACGCATACAGGGTGTCCCAGGCTGAGCGTGCATTAGAAGTTTCTAGAGAACTACAATATCTAGGTCGGAGATTTTTTGCACGTTATTGTTTCACAACAAGATCTATCGATTAAAAATATTTTCAATGTGGCGGCACTTCCGGAACTACCGGAAGTTGACAACAACTTTCTTATTTTAAATGGGTACCCGAATTTTTTATTACATACTTAAATTCTCTGTAAAATTTCATGAATTTTGATATCAAATACTCTGTATTTAACATTAACCGTTTCGGAGAAAAAAAAATATTAAAAATTTTTGGAGGAAAAAAACTGCCTGTCAAAAAAATCTATATAGCCTAAACGACAAATTTAGTGATTACCACAGCCACTGTGGCATAGAGAAGAGACATGTGGCTATCTATTTCAAAAATTAAATCGTTGGAATGTCATATAATATTGGCAGAAGCTGTCATGGAATTGAGCGATTAAAAAATTATCATAAATCATTTTTTCAGATGGAAACCCACTTTTTTTATTTCACTAATGAAAAGGTTTTTTAATTCGTTACTTTTTGGTTATACATGTTCCTATACCTAAAATAAATCGTTTTTAAGTTATTTAAGATTTAGTTTTAAAGAATATATTTTTTTGTCGTCACGCGATGTAAAACTATATCTGGCCATGTCATATTGACGTTAGCTATCACTAAAATACGATATATATATTTGTATAAATACACTTTATAAAGTTTTACCAGCAGTATTATTTATAATATTTTGAGATTCATTTACACATTTTTGATAAATTAAAAGATAACTGAGATATGAGGGGTATCGAGAAATGCATAATCTCGCCCTGTATTTCAGGAACTAAGAGGATTAAAGACAAACCTGTGTGTAGAAACTCTAGTTTCATTAAAAAGTAGCGGACTGATGTGAAAACCGCATCCTTGTTGATACAAGGAATACTCATAAACGAGAAACCCTGTAAAATACACGAAAATGAGACAGCCCGTACAAATCGTATAACTATTACCATAGGTTCAAGCAGTGGCGCTGCGGTAGTGGCAGGTTTAAAAGCAGCAAAAGCTCTTAAAGAGGGTCAAAACGTCGTGATACTGCTGCCGGACAGCATCAGGAACTACATCACGAAATTCATCAGCGACCAGTGGATGGAAGCTCGAGAATTCGTCCCCAGCGAAAACACAGAGCACCACTGGTGGTGGGACAAAAAAGTGACAGATCTAGAGCTGGCAACCTTGCAAACGGCCTCCGCGGCAACGACTTGCGATCGGGCGCTGCAGTTGATGAAAAAGTTGGCCGTTGATCAAATTCCGGTCGTGGAAAGCAACGGGTGAGTAGAGTTTTGACAGTTTTTCCTTTGACAGGGGCTTTTTTTATCATGGGTCGTTTCTAGTAAAAATTCAAAACATTTTTATATGACATACCTACTCTATTTATGGTTGGTATGATACCTGTTAATATACCTTCGAGTTTCGATGTTAAAAAATAAAAAAAAAATAATATTTAAAGTTTTTCTACAATCACCTGTTTTTTGTTTAATTAAATTAGTTTTTTTAGTTGTATTGTAGTCATCTACAAGGAGGACAACTGTATTTTAAATATTATATTTAATTTAACGTTTTTCATTAGACTATATTTCTACTAGGTACATTATTTAAAAAAAAATTAAGATTAAAAGTAACTTAAACATTCATAAAAATAGAAGTATTTACTGTTGTAGATTCTCAGTAACAATAAAAAAGAAGAATTTATATTGTAAACATTGAAATAACTGGAAGCTAAACTTTCTACCTGCTTATATTTAGAGCCAGTGTCTGACGACCTTTTTTTACGATGGCCCTAATATGTTTACTTCTAAAGTCGATAAGAGACATTAGTAGAAGTCCATATCAGTAGAAAAAAGAAACAGAATATCTCCCTTTTTGTCGGTCGCGCGTACAAAATGCTTTTTGTTCGGCCTATTTGTTCTGCTTGTTCGTGCGCGCTCGGTTCGTTCGGGCTAAAATGCTCAAGTCTAGACGCACCTTTAGGAACAATACTGTTTTTGTCCTTTATTCATATAATGCGCTGAAAATATCTCGAGTTACATGTCTCACTCTACACATATTAAATTACATAGACATAGGATGTAGAATATTCTGTTATGAAACGACTGATGGAATAGCAGGCATCGCGGATTTGAAAAGCATGGAAATAACGGGGTTGGAGATTTTACTTGCTCCATTTACCACACCAGTATTTATTAACGAATTTTACTTAGTCGGGGTTGGAGATTTTACTTACTCCATTTACCACATCAGTATTTATTAACGAAAAATCCAAAGAATATTTTAAATGCATTATTTAATATTAGAACATTTAATAAGCTCATGAATAGCAGCTTCGCTTTTTAGTTAACTCGGATATTTTAACATTTCTGAAACTTAATTCTTTCTGAAACAATATTTTCTAATTGGTAAAACGTAAAAAATCGTTAGATCTGACAACTCTGTTGAAACTGGTCGTTCATCTGGCCGCAGCTATAAAAGCAATGCATCCGGCCAGCCGACGCGACGGCCAGGTCGTTGCGATCTGGTTACCAGAAATTATTTTTCCCGGTATTTTGTGATATTTATTTAAATAAAAATTCATATAAAATATTTTTCTAAAAAGTAATTCAAATGTTCCAGTGAAATCGTCGGCATGATAACCTTGCAACTGTTATTGACTAGGATAGTGGATAAGAAAATCCAGCCCAGCGACCCTATAGACAGCATAGTTATGAGGATTTACCCGAAACTTTACAACACCGCAAATTTGGGACTGGTTTCCAGAGTACTGGAAAAGGAACCTTACGTTTTGATATTAAAAAAAGACGGTAAGGCTTGTTGTTGTTATGGGGCTACTGTGATGCCGTTTCTTTTCTCGATTATATGCTATTTTTATAACATATATTTCATTTTTCAGATGCAAGTAATATTATTAAACCTGTAGCCATAGTCACTCCTATAGATATTCTTCAGTACGTATCGTCAAATAAGTAATTAAACGAAATAAAGTGGAAGAATTTTGTTGAAGATCTGGTTATTTTTATGGTATTTGGCCTAGAATATTATAGTATTTTATATTTATGATATTTATATATGAATCTCAAAACATGTAGTTCAAATATTAAATTTAATTAAGTACTAGTTAAATGCATTTAAATAAAAATATATATTTTAATTTAAAAATATAGTAATACATTTTTTAAGCATATTTTTCGTGTTTTTTTTTCTTCATTTTTTTTTAATTCAGAGCTTTTGATGGTGTATATCAGGTAATAAAGGACGTAAAAGAAGCAACAAAATAAGTTAACAAAAACAATTTAATTTATAATACAAAAAAATACAATTTGGCATATTATATATTATTAAACATTTTTATAAGGTTGGAATAAATTCATGCATTTCTTTAATTGATATACCATTGCATTGGTACATACATTATACCAATTGGTACATACATTAGTATGTACCTAAATAGGTACATATACTACCGTATAATCGCAAAAAAATGGCGTCCAGTTGGCTTGGAAATGACGATCGATGACATTTCCCATATAATTTTACATATAAAATGACAGCAATCTTCATTTCATAGCCATCGCTGACGCCATTTTTATTCGATCATACGGTACTATTTAATAGTTCTTTATTTTGCAAAATAGCCCACTGAAAAAGCATAAACAAAAACGTGGGAGCACATATATCCTAAAATGGCAAAGGACAAAACAAAACACAGTGCTCTAGTAGGCTGGGGAATCACGTAGACGGCGTAAACAAAAGAGTGGAGTGACCTGAGGATCAGGAAGGCGTAGTATAAAATGTGGACGGCCCAGTCAGGAACCGGAACCCAAAGGTACGCCAATGAGATCGCCAGGAAAGCTGGAATGTTCTCTAAGTCGTTTTGAAGAGCCCTAAAAAATAAAATAAGCATGTCAAGTTGTAGATACGTGGATACATTTTATCACACACTAAACCCATGAATACTGAACAAGAAACAAAAAATGTAATATAACATATGAACATAGTGATGTCGTCAATATATATAATAAAAAAATACCGGGTGACCCATTAAAAAATTACCTTTTCACTCTGTCTATATCTTGGTCTGATCCTACCGTTCCTCCTGACATAGCGGTGTCTTCTTCACTGATAAATATCTAAAATTAAAAAGTACAGGGTGGGTCAAATTCGACGCTTTTAAATGGAAACACCCTTTTCTATAAGAGATAGACAAAAACTAATATCGGTGTCTGGAGCTCAATTTTTGTCAAAAATATGATGGTGAAAACCGCATATCTATAAGTATAACTCTTTTATTTTACTTACTTTTTTGGTAATCCGATGATAAATAGTTAAAACTATTAGTCCCATCATTTTCAACACTAGCAATGAGGAAACTATGAGATACGTAGAAAATGTCGGATTTTCCAAACTTAGAATAACTGTATTGTTGTTCATTTTGGGATTATTTCTATTTAATAAAATAAAAATGGCTCACCAAACGTAAGACCAGTACTATAATGATATTTAATAACATTAAATTGTGAAAAATATCAGCTGGTAAATGAATATAAGCAAAACGAAGACCGGGTATCCAAGTTCAAGGAAAACAACAACACCTAATTTAGGTGAAATTGGCTTTAAACGTCCTAGAATGTTAAACTTTAGCATTTCATATTCATTGTGATGCCGTTGCATATATTTTTTAATATTATGGATCAATATTCATCTAGATTATTTAAATTTACTAAATACCTACTTATAAATTTAGAAGTTTATTTGTTAAATTTTGTTTAAAAAATATATTAATAGTTACTATAAGTTAAATAGAGAAATATAATTATAGGTAAAATAAAAAATAGATATTTGAAGCAGTCAGTTTATGTTTTATTATATTACGAATTTTTATAATTGTTGATCTATACAGGGTGGCCCGAATTGTATTAGGGAAAATTATTTTTAATAGTTTATAATAATAATTATATTTATTATATATGTATGTATAAACTCAGTTCAACGCTCGTGGGTTAAAAATTAGGTGAAAAGTTAATCTTTTTTTGGCGCATTCACCATTTTGTCAACATTTTTTAAAATATTTGAAAATTTTTTTCTGCATTGGCCATATTGTCAAAATTTTTTTTGTTATTATTTATACACTAATACCTATAATATTTTCGTTTTAGTTTGGGCTAAAACGCATTAAGTAAAAAGAGATACAACCAGTTTTCGATAAACACATTATTTTGCATTCCAGTGAAAATATAATTAAATTTAAATTAAATATAATAAACATTATATACAGTGTCCACCTTAAAGTTGGATCCATATGGACCTTTTTTTTATATTAGAGTTTTAAAAAATCTTTTTGTGGCAATCACTTCTGCTTTGAAAACAACTTAAAATGCACCAAGTCAAAGTTGACAGCTAACATCTGGGAGCTGTCAAATACAAAATATTTAAAAGAATTTTTAAAAATTGGTTAAATTATTGTTATTTTAAAAAAGGTGACTAACAAAATTATGTTTCAACTTTGACTTGGTGCATTTTAAGTTGTTTTTAAAGCAGAATTGACCCAAGAATCTGAAAAAATATTAAGATAAATAAAATGCAGATATAATAATAAAAACAAAACTTTTATTTGGATCACTTAAGTGTACATGGAGGCTCTAAATACAACGAACGGCTAAGATTACATCTACCCTTTTAAAATACCTCAAAATGACTGTCTATCCATATAAGTTTCTTTATAATATCTTACATCTAATTTTTATATTTTATATAAACGTTATACAAACTCTTAACGCTAAAATCTGTTAGAAACTCGTGTAACTATACAAACGAAGAAAAAACGCTATATTTTAAAAAAATACAAAGGTGGTAAGTACAAAGTCAGCGTCAGCTACAGATTCTTATTTGTACTTTTTTCGAGTCTTGAGCAAGGTTCCCTTATTCTGAGATTTTTTTTCGACAAAATTGACTGGGTTTCGAGTAAAATAGTTTGTTTTTAAAATTAGTACAATTTTTTTATGTATTAGAAAGAGTCTAAATGAATAACATTGACAAAATTCGGGTAGTTACTTTTTGTAAAAATAATAAATTAAAAATTTTCACTAAATAATTTGGTAGAAAAACGCCAATTCGAAGAAATGTATACAAAGTATAAAAATGTATATCATTTACACCCTCTATACCAGATCCAATAATTTAAAGTTTTTCTATAAATTTGTTTGTCTAGACTGGCTTAAAATACTTGTATACTGGCAAAGATTAATATGAAGTAGTTCGATAGCTGTACGGGGTGAGTCAACGATTAGTAAAGTCTATTATCTCATTTGTTTTTCAAAACAAATACGATAATGAACTTTAGACTCACCCTATACAATCATACGTCAAAGACAATCTTCTGAATTAGACGATCTGGCTGATAAATTACAATAAATATATAAAATTACGAAATATATACAGGGGAAGACTTAAATGGGGAATAATCCGAACAATTGGCACCGAAGAATTTCATATAAAATTTAAAATTAATCTTTGCTCGACTTTGGTAAAAAATTGCGAGCATCAAACCATTGGAGAAAATGCACAAAGTAGAATAAATAAAGAGAAAATTATGATTTTAACTCCAAACTTTGTTTTGAATATAAATAAGGATTTTTTAGCCAAAAAAATCCAACAAATAAAAAATGTTTTAATATTATATTACTGTTTCACATGGAGCGGAACATCCTCGAGTTCGAGCAAGTACTCGTCTACTTGGCAAGTACTAAGTATCCCCACTTTGTAAACGACATTGGCAAGTGTGGCGCTCACACAAACTGTCCATTTCAACAACTACGCCAGCACAAACATTGTTTAAATCCTTGGCAAGTAGACAGTATAGTTGCATCTATGGATACCGGTTGTCCCGAAATTGTCGTTGCTAGTGATTCTTTTTTCAAGTTCTTTTACTGTACAGGGTGGATCAAATTCGAGGCTTTTAAATGGAAACACCCTTTTCTATAGGAGATAGACAAAAACTAATATCGGTGTCTGGAGGTCAATTTTTGTCAAAAACACGATGGTGGAAACCGCATATCGATATCTGTTACCGTTTCGGAGTTACGGGGTCTTTTTCAAAAATATACATTTTTAACAAATCGCTGTAACTTTTTTGCTATGAAAAATTTTGTATTTTTATGAAAACACCTACCTAAACTACCGGTTAGGTTGTAGTAACCGGCACCGGCTGTAATGCAAAAAAATTCTAGCTGTGAGCATCAATTAAAACGAAAATAATATTTGCTATGAGAGATGCAGAATTTTATAACTATTTAAAATATATTTAACCAACATCAACACATTTAAACTATATCTATTAACAATAAAAATAAATAGCAAACCAAGACATGAGATTTTGCTACAGGTGTTCGACATATCGATCGTCTTCTGTTATGGACAGACGGGGCAGTTTTTGAACATTTCTCGCGGAATTCATTAACTCAGTAGGGGTGAAAGATACCCTCTCATAACTGCTAAGTATTTCTAATTCTTGTCTAGATTATACGGAAGAATAAAGAACCTTTATTCTTCCGCAAATATATCCATAGGATTAGATCCATGGGCATTAAGTCAGGCGGCCTCGACGGCCAACCGCTGGGATCTTGGTTAGCTATTCAATTATTCTTGAAATTGACTGCAAAAATTTGCTGATAACTTCAGCGTTCAGAGGCGGTGTGTCGTCTTGCTGGAAAAATATGTTTTCGAGTTCCATTAAGGGCATCTCATCAATAAGGGATCCAAAGCCTACTAGTTAAAAGTGGCGAACTTTTAAAAATTCTGTATTTCGAAGAGGGTTATAACAAAATATCAAGTGTGCTATATTTTTGGAAAGGTAATTTTAAATTCTTTTCAGTTAATTAAAAATATAGACGGTGTCCCAAATAAAAAATCAATTTTTCTGTTGATAACTCTTAAATTATTAATTTAAAAAAAAATATGCTTAAACCATTAAATTCTACATAAAAAGGTGCTTTGGAAATGTTTTCATAGAATAAAATGTTCCATAGGAAAAAAGTTACAGCGATTTGTTAAAAATGCACGTTTTTGAAAAACACCCCGTAGCTCCGAAACGGTAACAGATATTGATGTGCGGTTTTTGCCATCATGTTTTTGATGAAAATTGAGCTCCGGACACCGATATTAGTTTTCGTCTATCTCCTATAGAAAAGGGTGTTTTCATTTAAAAGCGTCGAATTTGACCCATCCTGTACACTGCAATACGATTTTTATGTTTGGCCATCCATATGAAAAGCTCATTTTCGTATAAATCCATAAATTTCAAAACAACATCATTTGAAGACTACACGGGAAAACCCAGCTTTATCCATTTTAATTGGAGCCGAGAAAAATGCAATTTAGTGTTTTTTTCGGTTCGGTTGAATAACTAGAAAAATATATATTACTACCAATTCTGAATTATTAATATTGTTAATTATCGTATATGCTAAAATACCGAAATAAAAGTGTCAAAATGCAAAACAAAACAGGGGAAAAACCAGGGATGTCCAATTAAAGGTTGTAGAAAATCTAAATTTACTACATATAATAATAATTGCAAGACGCATGCTTGTCGCCCATGCGTAAGGACATCTCTGGTTTGTGCCATTTACCCTACTCTAGTTTTTCCCTTGTACGGCAAAATAACCAAGCTGTAATATCTCTGGGACTAAGCGTATTATTGCTTTCTTTTTTCTCGAATGAGGTTAACATTTGCCTATAAAATTGTATCGCTATCTTAATTTCTATGTGACATATGTGGTTTTTCCCGTGTAGTCTTCGTTTGTCCACTTCATTTATTGATGAAGGAACGATTTAGGTATGTCGCCAATATTGAAGTTATTAATGTAAATTTGATATTATATAATCCATTATTGTTTTAACGTTTTTAATTACCCGCAATTAACACAACGATCCGGAAATAAACGGGACATACGCAGGAGATCCGCTTCATGTAAAACAGCACTAAGGTAGTATAAATTTGACAAAAAAATTAAACAGGATATACATATAAACTAATATTAAAATTCTACAGACTAGGTAAAACACATCATCCACTATACAGAGTTGGCATTTATTTTGTCCCACTTTGCTTCAGCTTTTTTATTATTTTTTTTTAGCTAGAACATATTTCTTAAAAACGAATTGTAGGGTTTTTAGTCAAATTATAATATGCATTACCCAAAAATAAAAATACATCAATATACATACTAAAATATACTTTTGAAATCTAAAAAATGTGTTATTTAACACACTTCTAACATACAGGGTGTCCCATTTGAAAACTAATTTTAATTTTTAACTTTAATTTTTTACCAAACGTTCTACATAGTTCAAAAATAAAAAAAAAACATGTTAAAATCGGGACCAAATAAAATGCTAACACCGTACATGACCTTTATCCTACTAAATGCTTAACCAGATCAGCACGGATCTGAAAAAATATGATAAATCATAATATTTTACCCGAAAAATGCTATAATCTACTGAGAAAATAAAAAGCATATTCAATTATTGTTTTCATAAAAAATAGAGAGACAAAAAAATATAAAATGTATTGCTGCCATTTTTTGAGCTTTTTTTAATACCTTTTGAACTTTAATGTAAATATTTTGAGTTTTATAAAAAAAAATTTAAAAATTAATTGCTAAAATCAGTAGAATATATTTTTGTAATGATAAACTTATGGTATGATCATGTATGATACAAATATTTCAAATTTTTTTCATCATCCCGAACGATATTTTCAAGATAAACTAAAAAGATTTTTTTTTGCGCACCCTATGTATATTGGGGTGGTTGTTGAAAATTATTTCGCCCCAAAAAATCCTTTTTTTTTTTGACGAAAAACTACAGGGAATTTTTTTTTTTGGTTTTAAACACCTGCCGACGGCCAATTGAAGTGGCTAATTAAAAGACAATTTCAGTTGGCAGTGCCGACGCCTTATTTTTGTTTAAAACAAAAAAAATCCCCGATTCTCGTCAAAATGAAGGATTTTTTGGGGCGCCGGAAAAATAATTTTTAATATCCATCCTTCTTAATATTTTTTTGGATTTATTATAATTTTCTTCCAATTACTTTTAGAGTTTTGAATGAAAATTTTTAGGGTAAAAGTTATTATAAATGCGACATATTTTAATGCTTAAAAAGTGTCGACATATTCACCAGGAACGTGCATATGAGTTATCACTAGAATATTTTTCTAAAAAAAGGCATGTCCGCTACTGACTTTTTTTTTTCTCTTCTTAGCAAAATAGTGTAAGCAGTTTAATTGACTAAAATTTGTCTCTGGATATTTTGTCGACTTCGGCCTCCTTGATGAGCTAAACGCAATTTTATTAATTTGCTTTGATCCAAGTCTAATAGAAACCTTTAAAAAAAATTAATATCATTAACTTGCGAAAATTTTAGTAAGTATTTATTGATTACTCATCAAAAAATATGAAAAAAAGTTCTTATAAACATGGGTATGGAAATGCAATTTTAGTGTTACAGGATGTTAAAACTTTTTAAAATTAGTTTTTTTTAATTATCTTAAATACCATTATTTTTTATTTGAACTTCCTGTAGGCTGGACTAATTGTAATAATATTTAATAATAAATTAGGTAAAATATATAATTGATTAATTTTATTTTTATTTCAATTTTATTAATTGTGATATATTATATTATATTTTTTTTTAGGTTGCACTGTATTTTTTAATATGAATTAGTTGATTTCTAAACTAACACCACTAGTTTTATACACAGTTTTCATATCAAAAGAAAAGTCAGTGGCGCACATGTTTTTTTTGAAAAATATTCCAGTGATAACCCATATGCACGTCCCTGATGAATTTATCTCCACTCTTTCAGCATTAAAATATGTAGCACTTATAGTAACTTTTACCCTCAAAATTTCATTCGAATCCCTAAAAATACTTGGAAGAAAATT
Organism: Sitophilus oryzae; assembly: GCF_002938485.1. NCBI lineage: Eukaryota > Metazoa > Arthropoda > Insecta > Coleoptera > Curculionidae > Sitophilus > Sitophilus oryzae. Next base: position 741,714 of record NW_022146305.1, on the reverse strand, counting down.
ATAATAAATCGAAAGAATATATTGAGATTTTAATACTCTATAGTTAATAATTAAAATAAATCTTATTTTTACGTGTTGTTTTTACATGTTTTTTAAAACACCCTGTATAAGTATTAGCTAATCGGAAATGGTCAGTTACAATTACCTGCTGCAATTAAAGAGGTTGCACTGTATTTTTTAATATGAATTAGTTGATTTCTAAACGAACACCATTAGTTTATCATTACAAAAACAAATATTTTTAAACAAATATAAGATCTAGAGTTTTTCTCACTTTAAGGCACTGTCGGTAGTGAATTCATTAAAAAACTAAGTGAACGCTAAATTATCGATATTTACAAAATATATATCGGTTAGCACAGCTTCCCTTATAACCCTTACAGCCCCAAAAGACACTTCAACGTTCAAAACATCTACAAATAACGCAATTATTCTTCGTAATTTCGAAAATTTAACTGAAAATTTAGGTGCAAATAAAAAAAATACATTTTATATCTGTGATATGTATTAAAAAATCTAACCAAAAGCTACTTGTACACATTTCGAACCACGACTAAAAACCCCATTTTGTGAAACTTTACACAACCTGACATCACTGCTGTTCAGTAGTATTCTGTCCTTGTATCACTTTCACGGTTACGTGTTAATAGCCACGCTGTTCTCTATCTCTTTCTGCCTCACTGCGACCGCCGTCTCGACCAGGAGATAGAAACAGTTGAACATATCTTCTTTCTCGCTTGGCACTGAACTCGTGTCCTGGTTCTTATTCGACTTGACGACTTGGGGCATATCGCTGGAGTATTCCTTCAGTTGGGCTTTGGTTGGGGGACATTTCGTTCCTTCGGCGTGTATTAAACTTTCATCGCTACAAAAAAAAAACAGTTATTTATACAGACAGATGCAAAAAAAACGCAACAGAGAAATTTTTGTTCAAATTTAAAGCGTTATGTTTTTGTTATTTATAGCCCTATTTGCGCGAATTTTTTATCAAGCTTATCTTTTGTACTCCTTTACACTCAGGAATTTTTTAGAATTTTTTGAAGTGAACAATATGAAAAAAATTAAAAAACTAATTTTTTTTCTAAAATCTTCTGTTTTAACCAACTTATATATTTTTTAGTTAAAAAAAGTACTTAGAAAATATTTTTTTACTTCAAATTCCCAATGATATTGCTTATTACACATTTTCAATCATATTGCTAGACAATGATTACGTAAAGACTGGGTTTTTTAGAAAAAAGAAAACTATCTAACTAGTTTGCAAACTTCTATCAAAAAATGATAGAAGATTGCTATCATTTTATATGAGAAATGTAATCTATCGTCATTTCCAGTAAGAAATAAAAGCAATAAAAAACTTAAACTTAAAATAACTTAAAAAAAATTATTACTCTCTAACAGCTGGATGGACGACTTCTTTGGCAACTCCATACCGTATAACTGTTTCCCACGGATTGAATTTTTCCTCCTCGCTAGGGCTGGAGCTCTCATACTCCTCCGTAGGGCTGTCTTCTTCCGATTTGTACATCAAAGTCATGCAGTCCTCGTAATCGTGATCTAACCTCACTCTTTTGCTGCCTATGCTCTCCATATCGTCCGGCCAATTTCTGAAAATTAATTGCATTTTAAAATATAAATAATATTATAATGTAAAGGATTTTAAGTTAACGTCTCCTTTTTGTTTGCTTTTTGCTAACAAAATCTGAATTCTCTCAATAGACAGACTATACATCTTACCTGCCATTTTCTCCTCCTAGGCCAGTCAGTTTTTTACCCCTTCTTGATATGGTGTAATGCAAAGGATCGTGGCCTTCTCTGCGTATCATCTCAGGCAAAATTCTTCTTCTGGCATTTATAAACCAGTTACAAACTTGCAACACTGTCAAATTGGCTTCTTTTGACAAAGTCACCTTTTCTGCGTCTGATGGATATGCATTGTACCTTCAAGAAAAAAATTAGTATTTAAAAGAATATTGGGTTTGTTTGACTTTATGGACAGTGGAATTTTAAGAAAACAAAAATTTTCCTACCTGTGCTCATATAACCATCTTTTTAAAATCTTTACAGAGTGTTTGGGTAGATTTCCTCTGCGTTTTCTTACTGGAGTAACCACAGACATCAAGTGCATCTCTCCCAATTCATCTATTGTGGTCAATTCGTGGCTAATTTCTTCATGAATATCAGCCATTTCATCGATTTCCTGTGACTCGTGGTCCATGTTCGATGGCTTGGAAATGTGCCTACCAATCTGAATGGGCTGAATGTGATGGTCATCGTGATCTGAAGCCGAATCAACTTCATCCGTGCTGGAAGATGACTTGAATCTTTCCTGACCTATACAAAAACAATAAAATGTTTACGGAAACAGTTCTGAGACGATAAGCGTCAAAAAATATACGTAATTTGACCTAAAATGTGCATTATGTAAGAGTGTTTACCGAATTTTTATCTATTATTGCATAACTTATTCCTAAATAAAAAATAAATAATAGTAAATCACGTACGCCATATTAAATTACTATTTTTTAAGGGTATTGAATATAAAAAGTTAATTTATAAGATTTTTACCGGTAAAAACAACAATCTCATTCGAAAAGTTTGAATTTCAAATCAAAACAAAAACAACGAAAACACGTTTAATTTTGACGTTTCGATGACATTCGTTGGTATGGCGGACCTCGTGGTTTGATCTGACAGCCCGCTAAACAATTCCAAATTAGGTTTCAAGAAGCTCTCACTCAATATTACTCTCTATTATTATGAAAGGTGGTTTAAAATAAACTTAATTCGAGAAAATAGTCACAGGACATCAAGTAATAAGAATGGTACTTACGTGCTTTCATCTTTGCTTCTTTGACAAACGTCAAAACTCACTGATCACAATTTTACGTAACGATGCTAGAAAAAGCTTAAAAAAGCGCGTCGCGCTTTTAAAAAGTACGCCGGCGAAGCGAGTTTAGAATGTATTTAATTTCCAGATAATCTAATAAAGTCTAATAAGGCATAAAGTTGAAAATGCAGCGCGTTATTATTGAATGTCACTGAATAGTCGGCATGACGCCGTTATATTTTTAAGTCGCGGAGCGAAAAAACACTAAACCCCGGCACTATTTTTAACACGGTTCACGTAGAATACCTTTATTTCGCTATTTTTACCGAACCACCAAGGAATTAACAAATAAAAACTGAAATATAGTCGCTAAAAGCGGCGAAGTTTTCAACTGGCGTGCTTTCTGACAGGTCTGTTTATGGCGGTCAAACTGACAAACGTCAAAATATGCCCTATTTCCGGCAACGGGCCCAACTTTTATATATGATCCGTTACCACAGAAGAGAAATCACTAATATGGCGATCATTTCACGTAAATCTGTGGTCGACAGGAAATGATTTCAAATTCAATTTTAAAAATTAAAGAATTAATGGAAAAAATTAAACATATTTATTTCATTTTTAAAAACGAAGGAATACAGGATATTCTTTAGTGAATTGTTTTAACTAAAAAGCAGCAGAATAACAGAATAACCCACACCCCACCCTAACTTAAAATATTGGAGACACTTACCTCTGTAGGAAAGTAGCTTCTTTATTGTCCTTATTCCTATTTCATATTTGAATAGTCTCTTACTATACGTCGCTAAACATTTTTCATAGTCAATATTTTTGATATTAGACCCCTTATATGCCTATGATCGAAAAAAGAACGGCGTCCAGTTGGCTTGGAAGTTAATTGACGATATTCCCCACATAACTTTGCATACAAACTCACAGCTAACTTAATTTCCAAGCCATCCCTGCCACCGTTTTTTTTTCAATCGTATGGTACATTAAATAATAATCTTCGTATGTATTTTGATCAGGAAACAAAATTAACAATAACTGTGAGGATCATAGAGTTAAAAATTAGCCAGGATAGTTTGCAAAAGGTTGAAATCAGTTGAAATAATAAAGATACTCCATATCACCACCTTTATTAAAAATACATTCCAGCTCAAACGTTTTTTTAGCATATTTTTTATACTACAGTATATAAATATTTTATGGTAATGAAATCAAAGCGAAGAAAAAAGAAATGCGTGTTTCGCAAGTCCTTGGTTTAAGTACAAATCCCGTTGTTTTCTCTCGTCTCGGCCTTTGCGACACTCATTCTTTTTCCTTAAAAAAATCGTACATAATAATAGGAACAAGACTGAAAAATAACCGAAATTCGCGTTGAATTTTGCCTCTTTTCTCTCAACAGAAAAACAGTAAGTAGTACACAACTTCCATTAAAAAATAAATTTTTGTAAGCTTTAACAACCGATTTCTCGTCGTCCAGTTTTTTTTTGTTTGTTAGACACCGTTTTAACCATCTCTCCTTCCGTTTAAACTATTGGAACTCTAGAATTTCTCAATAAACACTACAAAAATATATATAGAGCCTCTTGTTATCGATAACTTTCGCTTAAGGACGCCTTATGTTTTACGTTTTTATTTATTTTGTACCATTCTGCTATCTCTCCCATAAAATTAACATAATTCAACATTTTAACCGTCAAAAATTATCAATATTCAAACATTTTTTCTTCTATGTTAACAAGCCGATCTTTGAATTTTTGCCAATATATATAATATCAAATGTTGAATTTAACTAAATTCAACGTTGTTGAATTTAACTACATTCGACGTTTTCACCACCAAAAATTATAAAAAAAATAATTAAAGCCTTGTTTCTTCTATGTTAACAAATATTAATTTGTTACACGTAGCAAATTACTTTAAAATTCAATCTTTAAGTAAAATGTTAAATTTAATTGAATTCAACATTTTCACCGATGAAAATGATCAATATTGAAGCGTTTTAACAAACTACTTTAGAAATGGATCTTTGAATTTTTGCCAGGTAAAATGTTGAATTAAATTCACGTTTTCTCTTTACCGCGTTGTATTCATTATTTTCATATCTGTAAGCTTCGGTGAATAATATAATAATTGTAGGGTCGATTACAAGAAAAAGAAAAACCGTCTAAAAATGTCCTTTTTTTATTTTATTTTTTTCGCTGGCCTTTGGGATGTGTAAATATATCGAAATTTCAAAATATCGATATCGCATTATTTTCTTAAATATATCAATATTTTAGGCAATATTTTTAGTAAAGATAAGATTGAAATTGTCAATTTTTCCCTTTAAATGTCATAATAGTAAAACTGACATAATAATAATAAGTGCCGTGCAATATAAAAAAAAATTAAAATACTTCAGTCGGTTTTTTATGTATCCGTTATAAACATTCAAACAATATAAAAAAATATATAGTTTCGATGTTTAATGAAAAAAAAAAACTAGTAAACCACAATTTAAACAAGTTTTCCAAAATATTACCTAAATGTCCGACTGCCTTAACATACTACAAGATAAACATCGATACTTCGCGACATCCCTACATATCGATACTAAAAATATCGACTTTTCGCGACATCCCTAGTTCGCTCTGAAAGTAAGACACACACACGTTTCCCTACCGACCATATTATAGAATTATATAAAGTAAAAGATGATTGATTATAAGTGGGCGCGTATTGTGGCGGTGGTGGTGGGCCCCTACACCCCGGGGCTCCGCCCCCTAGACCCGACGGCCGCTCTGCTAGTATAGAACTTAAATTATTAAGAGATATAAGAAGATGATGGGGGGAGCTGCTGCTGCGCCGGCGCCGTAGCGGGACTGCGCAGGGGGGTCACTAGTTCCCGTAGTCCGAGTTCTCGGGACAGTCTCGCTTCAGGTGGCCGGACTTGTGGCACAAGTAGCACGACTTGGAGTTCTCCGGACAGTTGCGGGCGATGTGGCCCGACCGCTGACAGTTGTGACAGGTGTCGTTGTTGCTGCTGCCCTCGGGGCAGTTGCGAGCAATATGACCTGCGAACAAATAATAATATTGTAAGTGAAAAGGTCAGAGAGAAGATTTGTTTGTAGTGTATACCGGGTGCGCTCAAAAGTGGCTCACCCCTATAACTTTTCTATTTTTTCAGATAAAACAATGATATTTGGTATGTTAGTATATGACATAAATTGGGATTGATTGACGTATTTAATTGTTTTCGGTCACTTCCGGTTTCACCGGAAATGACTACAACTTTTGATTTTTAAAAAATTGACATATGATATATCATTCGATTCAGTGTGTCATTGTCTATCGAATAAAGTAAAAAAAGACCGAGGGTGCCATTTAAAAATCAAAAGTTGTAGTCATTTCCGGTGAAACCGGAAGTGACCGAAAACAACTGAATACGTCAATCAATCTCAATTTATGTCATATGCTAACAGACCAAATATCGTTGTTTTATCTGAAAAAATAAAAAAGTTATAGGGGTGAGCCACTGTTGAGACGCACCCGGTATACAGGATTGTTCACCACATACGACACGGAGTATTGTGGCTAAACAATTAGATTTTTACAAATTGTAAGTTTTGGGTTCGTTGAAGGACTATTAGTGCTACAATTTAAAAATATTTTTACAAGATACAGAGTGTCACAAATAAGTAAAAAATATTAGTTGTATTTTTTTAAATGGAACACTCAACTCAATGGAACACATTCTATTTTTAGATTCTACGATTAAAATAAAGGTAAATTTGATTAAGGTTTATCACACTTAAACCTTACCGTTTTTGAAATATTTTCAAATTTTTGAAATTGCAGTAAAAATTTTAAGGCTTCATTTCTCCAAGGGTATCAAAGTTTTTAATACTAAATATTTACTGAAGATTATTTATCGATCAGATATTGTGTTGCAATAATAAAAATTTTACTACCTTACACAGAGTGTCCACAAATTTATATTAAACAATTACAAGCTTTAAACGGCAATAACTTGTTTAATTTAAATGGTACCCCCTATATATTTTACGTGAATCAGATGCATAATGTAATTGTCTATCGAATTGTATTATACCATTTTTACCCGTCTCTTTTTCTTATAATTTAGACCTCATTTATCACTATACCCATAGAATATTCTTTCTTTCCCAGATATTCAACTGTCCTGAAACAACATTTTATAGATTCATAGTTTCGATCAAAACTTCGGGAGAACTTTCGATCACACCGATTTGATCAAAAGCAAAAATGGATTCAAGCAGTTTGACGAAACAAGTGAGTAAACAAAGTGCTCATTACATGATCAAAAAATTAAATAGACATACTATGAGAGAATAAAATATAATTTGCAATATTAATAGTATTTTTTTAATCAACTAGTGATTACATATTTTATGAACATCTTTTAAAACTATAAGTATGTACCTTTGAAAAATTTCCTTATAGCCAAAATAGCCCCAATTATGACCCCACTAGCAAAACCAGTGATTAAATACCGTAGTTGAACTCATCTAACAAGCTTTTTTAGCTGGAATAATAAATTATAATACAAGTTGGACCTTCTGAAGATATTAAAATATTTACTTTTTTATTTGTACTTTTAGAATTTTCACAAATTATAGTTCCTAACACTTTTGGAATAATTATCGATTGTCACTCCCTTGCCGTATTTGACGCCGTTTTTTTTCCCATTACACGGAATAATCAAGATATAACATTATATCATGTAAGAAAGAATATACTGACCAGTCTTTCTACAGTTGTAGCAAGAGGGCATATCCGGACTCTGCAGACAGTCCTTAGCAAAGTGCCCCTCTCCGTAGCAGCGGTAGCATCTAGCCTGCTCCTCCTTGCAGTCGCGGGCGTAGTGGCCCACTTTGTTGCACTTGTGACACTTGTCGCGGCCCCTATTGTAACCGCCACCTCCGTAGCCACCTAACGACAAAAAAAAACATAAAATAAAATAAAATAAAGGCTACTCTTACTTAAATACCAAAAATATTAGAAGTTTTTCATATTAATAGTATACAGGGTGTTTCAAAACAAATGCGAAAAACTTTAGGGGTGATTCCTTGTTCAAAATAAAGGGTAGTTTGCTTTATAAACGTTGGGTCAAAAATCAACCATTAGGGAGATATCGCGGTACAAAGATGGCGAAAAAATAATGTTTTTATTTTTTATCTTGAGAACGAAAAGAGATAGACTATGGAAGCATTACTGTTATGAAATTGAAAAATAATCAATATCAAATACTTTCTGGTAATTTGTTCACTTTTTTAAAATGAGTGGAAGGGGTTGAAATAAACTAACCCTATCATTCTTGTTAACAAAATTTAAAGAAAAATCTTATCAAACACATGCAAAAAAAATAATTTGGATAGTTTAGTTTGTTTAGAAACTTTTTTATCTCTTGTATTTTTTTTATAAAACTCACCGATTTGAAATTAAAAAATAAAATGTAAAGCATTACATGTCAGGACTAAAATATTTTTAGATTAAGAATCTAGTGATAATAATGATAATAATAATAATCTAGATAATAACGTATTGCAGTAGGGTAATGTCAAATAAAACAATAATAGAAACATCCTAAAAAGTGACAGCGGCCGACTAGATTTTTTCCTAAAAAAATTACAGCTGCCCACTAGATTCTTTATCTAAAAATGTTTTTTGTCCTGACATGTAATGCTTTACACTTTATTTTTTAATTTCAAATCGGTGAGTTTTATCAAAAAAACACAAGAGATAAAAGAGTTTCTAAATAAACTAAACTATCAAAATTAATTTCTTTTGCATGTGTTTGATAAGATTTTTCTTTAAAAGTCATTAACAAGAATGATAGGGGTAGTTTATTTCAACCCCTTCCACTCGTTTTAAAAAAGTGAAAAAATTACCAGAAAGTGTGTTTTCATAACAGTAATGCTTCCGTAAAATTTCATTAGTCTATCTCCTTTCGTTTTCAAGATAAAAAATAAAAACATTATTTTTCCGCCATCTTTGTACCGCGATATCTCCCTAATGGTTGACTTTTGACCCAACTTTTATAAAGCAAACTACCCTTTATTTTGAACAAGGAATCACCCCCTGAAGTTTTTCGCATTTGTTTTGAAACACCCTGTAGATATAGATTTCGAAACCAATTTACCCTTTTATTATACAATCAGCAAGAGGTAAATAAAGTCTGTCCAACATGTCAAGGAGTATTTCAAGAGATGACAGAAAATACAATTTACTTATGAGTTAAAATGACAGTCTCAAAACGAATAGCAAAGTTAACATTTAAAAGTGCTTGTTTATGTAGTTATGTTTAGGTTCCTTATCAAATACAGTTGGATTGCCAAACAAAAACATTAAACATTCCTAGATATAGATAGCATACCTAATTCACTCACAATAAAAACAACAGTCCTCCAAATGTATTCTACTACCTTACTTATTTATCTTCTATTTTTTAATTCTAAAAAGTGTTTTGAGTAAATGTAAACAATATCACTTAAATAATACAAATACTAAATAATTAGATCTAATTTTTTTTTAATTTTCAAAATTTATTACTATAGGTATATTTTCAGAAATTATAAGTTATATTATTATCAGCATTATAATAATATAATTTTTATTCAGTTACTACCTCTGGATTTATTCAAACAATGTACCTACCAAACTTTACATAGTGATCCTTTTCTTCAAAACATTGTCACCATTTTGAACATTAATTTTTTAAAATAAAATTTTTTTGTAAAAAGTTGTTTGTTTTATCAAGTTTTGACTATAAATATCTTTAAGGTAAACAAAAAAATACATTACCTCCTGAATCACGACCAGGCTGGGAACATTCCCTGGCAAAGTGTCCCGGCTTGTTACATTTGTAACAGGTGCTCACACCAGAAGACATCTCAGTATATTATTCTTCCTTCTAACTTGTAAATATCTTGTAACTCCTAAACAACGCCACTCAAATTCTGAACCAAAGCCTTGTTGAGTCTGTTATAGTAACAGCTGTAACTGAAGAAAGACTAAAATTAAAATCAATAACTTAAAAGAGATCAGAAGAAGGTTTAAACTTGTATCAACCTGCTGGCTGTTCTTGGAATTTTAACAAAAGAAAGAAGAATAAATGAATATTTAAGACTTGACTCACAGAATGCTGATATGTTTGAACTTGTCTACAGCCGATTTTATAGATTTGATATACCCCAAAATCCCCTTATATATAACATTACGTAATAATACATCAAACCAATTTAATCATAGACTTAGAATAAAATTTAATCATTTGCTAATAAATAAAAACTTAATACCGAGAAATAGAAGGAAAAAAAATGTTTACAAACTATATAACCTCAAAATAGAACAATATTACATGTGCTTCCCGGCTTCTGTAATTTTCAACAACTACTTTATCAGTTTTCAATAAAATAAATTATTTAGTGAAATATCAATAAAAACTTTATATAATCCATTTTAAATAAGAATAATGATTAATTCATTCAATAAACAGAACAAAATTGAAGTAAATTATTCGAATATCAAAAATTAAATTGATTTATTCGAAATTTATTGAACGAGATGTAAAAAATAAAACTTTAGGAAATAAAGTCGCCTATGGCAACGCTGTTCCGTGCATGTTACTAGGCCGTTTTGACCGAGAGAAACTTGCAAATACCTCCAAGAAATGTAGGATGTAGTCACGTGTCGGTAAAACGTGCCTCGAGGGCTAATTTATTCGATTCAATACGAAATCCGATACTTACAACGCAGTTATGAATCGAAATCAATTACATGACACTTTAGAGATAAAAAAAAAATCGTCCAATCTGGATTACAGTCTGCGGGTATACGCAAAACGTGAGTTTTCAGGCATTAGAAACTATGATCACTGCATCTTTTCAATGTGTATAGTAAAATCTATCGATAAACGATGCAAATATGACGAAATATAATGAAAAATTTCAGGTCCACGTGTATAAAAGTTATTCGATTTGCTTAGGCGAAACAAAGGCGGCGTTTTTGCTCACCTTTTCGACGGGTCTTCAAGTAGTCAAATCGGTCCGTATCTGCTCGCACGAAACACCAAGAAAACGCTGAACGTAACTGTGCCACATTCGCCTCGAATGAATTTACGGCAATGGAAAAAACGACGAAAAATATGCAACGTCCGCCAGAAACCGGTACCCACTGTCACAACACACCACGTTAAATGCCAAGAAATGGCGTTTGCGCGCATACTTCCGCGCAATCCCGTCAGAAATGAGGCCGGCGTTTCCGGTTCCGTTTCTACGCGCCCGCGAACTATTTCAAACTCCCATTTAAATTAAAAAATAGATTTATATGTATTGAACACGGGTTAGAAGTAAACATTTTTCGTTTCTAACTTTATTATTCACTATAAACCATAATAATTCATTTAAAATATATAAAACAAATATTATTTGACTTATCATACTAAAAGATCATATATAAATCTTTTATTCTAAGAGATTTATATACGATCGATAGGTTTATCTTATCCGAAATCATAAAAAACAAAATCTCTCATCATATTATTTTCAGGCAAAAGTGATTCTAACCTAAAAGATGATGCCAGTTTTAATACTCAGATAAAAATACGATGTTTCTTTATAATTATTCAATTTTAGCTAGTTTACCTCTACTCATCTTACCAGGGATAGTATGCGTACAAGTAATAAAAACATTTAATTCAATTTTCGAGCGATTTAAGACCATTTCCGTCTCTTTTTTCAGTTGGAGCCCACCTTCGTCGAAAACGCTAAAAAAGGCCATACAAATAACTGGGCAGTACTGGTAGACACTAGCCGTTTTTGGTTTAACTACAGGCATGTAGCTAATGTCCTTTCTATATACCGTAGTGTCAAAAGACTGGGTATTCCAGACAGTCAAATTATCTTAATGATAGCAGACGATATGGCTTGCAATTCGAGGAATCCTAGACCCGCTACGGTATTCAACAACGCTAATCAGCATATTAACGTGTACGGGGACGACGTGGAAGTGGATTACAGGGGCTACGAAGTAATAAAATAAGTGTATAACATGTAAAAAGAGTTCTAATAATTTTATACAGGTTACAGTTGAGAATTTTGTAAGGCTTCTAACAGGGAGGCTACCTCCTGGAACTCCAAGATCTAAGCAACTTCTTTCAGATGAAGGAAGTAATGTTTTGATATATTTAACGGGACATGGAGGAGATGGTTTTTTAAAATTTCAAGATTCAGAGGAAATCACTAGTCAAGAAATGGCTGACGCTTTGGAGCAAATGTGGCAAAAGCAAAGGTATTACAAGGAATATATATATTTTATATTAACTACATGTAGAATTTTAAAGGTATCATGAAGTATTCTTTATGATTGATACATGCCAAGCAGCCTCCATGTACGAGAGGTTTTATTCCCCTAATATTTTAGCTGTGGGAAGCTCAATGGTCGGTGAAGACTCTTTATCTGTGAGTGTTTAACCAGATTTAAAGCTTTCTGTTAATATTTCTTAAAACTTATTTTTAGCATCACGTAGACCCAGCTATCGGTGTTTATATTATTGATAGATACACATATTATGCACTGGAATTCCTGGAGAATGTAAATCCTGAGAGTAAAAGGACTTTAGGAGAATTTGTTAGTATAAATTGATCAAAATCCTCAGTTTTTTTAATCATCTTTGAATGTTTTTTAGTTGAAAGTCTGTCCAAAAAGTGCTTGTATTTCTACTGTAGGAGTTAGAACTGATTTGTTCCTAAGGGATCCAGATAAAGTCCCTGTTACTGATTTCTTTGGATCAGTAAGGCCTGTAAAATTACTGAGCAGTATCCGTATGGATACTGAGTTTAATTTTACTGATTCACCTCTAAGGAACAATGTAGAAAGTGAGAGTAAACCAAACAAATATCGGTATGTGCCGCCGTTAAATAAATTTAGTCAGAATAGTGTTTAAATTTTTTTTATTATTATTAAAAGATACACAAAAAATATATAGTCTTTTTTTAAACCTTTAAAGGTAAAAGGTATACATATAATAGCGTTAAAATTTGAAAAACATTGCAAAAAATCTGCAATGTCTTGTATCTTTATTGTTATAAACTTTTCAAGTTACCCTCGTATCCTCTATATTCTAGTAGTTCATTTGTAGAAGCCTCTAGTTAATGAAAAGTTCATGGTTTTATTTGTTTTGAGAATTATTACATAAAATAAATGTTAATTCAGAATTTAATATTACCTTGAGTATACGGGGTGCTTCAAAAAATTGTATTACCTTATTTTATAAGTGATAATTTTTTGTTAATAATATTAAATGCTCAAGAAAACTAGTAGTTTTCCAAACATTTGTTTTTTTTTAAATATTTACAAATATGTGGTGAATATCTTTTTCAAAGTCACATTCTTGATATGAAAATTCATATCATTTTTGTATAAAAAAAATAAGTAATTATAAGAAAAACACCAAAACTTAAACCAGTGCAAAAATCTTTATTTATTTTCCAGTTATCTGACACTATCACATAGTGAACTATAGAACAAATATATGAATACTTAAATTGAATTATTATATAGGTACGAAATGAAAGAAATATATATTTTTAAAAAATTAAACACAACCATTTCAATTTATTTACTTCGAAATTTAGTGAGATTTTGATTTTATCTATAGAAGGAAAAATTAAATATGAACACGAGTTTTTGGACACGAAGAAAATAACGACTTTATTTTTTACAGAAAAGAATTATTTAAATTAATAAAATGTTTCTTCTTAGAAAAAAAGACATTACCAAAACAGCTTAAAGAAATCAGCATTGTACAGGGTGGTGTACACCCTGTATATTTTTAGTTAATCAAATTATAGTAAAACACAATTGTTAGAAGTGATAATCTGGTTGAGATTGCAGATTTCTTTATGCTGTTCCAAGTAAAATTATGCTTGAAATATTTAAGAAAATAAAATGGAGGTTTTAGTGAACTTACACTCAAATATAATGTAACAAAAATTAAGAGAGTTTTACATAAAATCAGTACATTTTTTCAGTTTCTTCCGAACAAGTGTCTTTATATAAACAATAACAACAAAATATTAGTTTTTTTCTTATTTCTTTTTGTATTGTACTTTCTTATTTCGATCTCCTTTGACGACTCTACTGTGTTTTTACTGCCGGTTTTTTGCCTTTCACTATGACAGGTTTATTCTTGATGACGCCCTTCTTACGTTTGGAGTTCTAAAAATACAAAAAAAAACACTATATCATAAATTTTAGTATCATTTTGCAAAAAAAAAGGAATATACTACAAAAATATCAAACTGCAACATATAGCACATATTTTCAGTACAAAATATCTGTGTTTTATTTACCTTTTTTGAAACAAACGTAGACTTAATAACTCTATTTGCGACTGGTATCCTAGGTCTATTAAATTCATCTGGCTTTTTAACCCTAAAAAATACAAAAATGGCTATTTAATATCAATATTCCCTTCTTTTTATTTCAATATATTTAGTAATGAAGTCCTTAAGAGAAATATTAGAGAAAATTCAGTATAAATGTACAGTAGTTCAAATGTACCATCAAATTATTTTATATAAATGGTAATATTTTTGAATTTAAAAAATAAATTAATATTGACTCCAAAAAACCACCAAATTATTGAGCATGCCCTAATTTTATATTTTAATACGTTTTAAATAAAATTAGAACGTTGCTGATACAATAAATGGTCTAGCTCTCCATCCTTCTATTTAATCAAAGTATAATTCCTCTCTTAAACGTAAGTATTATTACTCATTTCTTGAGGAGGAAACTTGGAAATCAGGAATTCAAACCGCAGTAGTTCAAATGACCCACATTTTAAAAAACAAACTTACCTGTATATTCTCACTAGCCAATGTTCAGTTGTGTAAGCCTCCTCCAGATAAGTCAATTGAATGTCCTTATTTCCTATGACAGCATTTCTGGTCCTGTCATAACCACTAGCGGTACGATAATCTAACCTAAAAAATAAATAACATTAAATTACAGAAAAATAAAATTAGTTATTTTTTATACAAGACGATAATGCAATTTTATCGTCGTGTATAAAACAATATTTTTTTTCCATAGCGAGTTACGTTTTAAAAAATATTCGGAAATTATTGTTTCAAGGAATTTATTACGAGTAGAAAAAATATTGTGCTGGGTTGGCGTTGGTTTCTATGTAATTTGACAAATAAATAAAGCTGTCTCTTTAGTTGTCAGTTTTGAGCACAAAACATCCCCCTTTAGAACTTCATCTGTCATGTGTCAAATGAAAGTAAATAATAAAGCGCCTCTAGTGTTTGTTCGCACTCTAAAAATTTCAATTAATGCCTGTATATATTTTAATATATTTTTTAAATTTACATTTTTTTAATTGTAAAGTAATATATTACATTTATATGGAATATATTACATTACAATTATGTCAATTACAGGATTACAGGCTTGTTTTCCAACATTTTTTAAATAAAACGAATTGTTAAATTTCAATATATGTATATTTGTCGTAGGTATGAAAAAAGTAAATATAAAATGGACAAACGCTTACTTATATTGCAATAAAATTTCCACTTTTAGTTTTGCAATCCAAACGCAATATTTAATCAATCACAAATAAATAAAAATATCCGATAACACTAAAATCACTGAAACTTCCGCGGCTGACAACGAAAACTGAAAAATGTAACGGCACTTTTTGTTTTATATCTAATATATCTAATTATAACTTGTAAATTTGAATATTTTAACGTGATTTTAACTATTTCTGACAATAGCTAACTTTTTGTTTTCAAGAATTTGATCAAGATGACATTTTAGACGGCAACTGACATATATGTCATAATATTTGAATTTTAAATATGTATGTAATATAATTTAAATTAATATAATGCAACTTTATACTAAGAAAACATCTATACACATAATACAGTTTGAAAACAATGAATATCGAAATAAAATTAAAAAAGTTAAGCGCGACCCCTTGTGTCAAAATTAGATGATTAAATTTTTGCAATTTTTACACCATTTAATGACCGGTGGCGCCTCTAGTGTTTGTTCGGGCGGTTGGTCTTTTACTCCCACTTATGGCCATTAAAGAAAAAGTTCTAAAGGGGGATGGATGTTTTGTGGTTTTGAGTCAATATTTTTTAATTCTCTTTCGTGTCGATTGCTGATTGAATTGGAGCCAGAAATGGCTCAAAACGAAATAAGTAAATTACCAACAGATATTCAGGCTGAGGCGACAAACGCCATATCCAAACTACTTCCATTTAAATCCCGAATAACTTATGAAAAGGAACACAAAAATTTTCAAAAATGGAAGCAATTAAAAAACGTGCGTGAAGAAATAAAGTTTTTAACCTATCCTCGATGTTAAAGTATCATTTAATCTACCCTTGCGGTTAAAGTACTGTTTTGTCTACTATTTTTGATAGATATAAGGCAATTTTAACAGTTGCTATGGAAAAAAATAAATTAAACATCTAATCTATACTCACTTCAGTTCTCCAAATTTGTAGTAACTCAATTTATACATCAGACAGTTTAACAGGGTTGGTGAACCTTCAGCGTCTACGCGGAATTCGCCATGTTCTGTAAAATAATCGCTTTCCTGTAACAAAAGGACAAATAAAACTGTTAAAACTGTAGAAAGATCATCTGGCAGCTGCGAAGTAAGAAAATAATTAGAAATAACATTAACCCATTAACTATTGCTGTAATACTTTCTTCTATACTAAGTGTGGATTGCATCGACTTACTATAATCGTAACTGGAGATTTTGACAATCAATAACCAGCCGTGGAGGCTTCACCAGCGAACGCCGAGCTCATGATCTACCAAAGTATAAAGATATGCTTTGCCATAGGTAGGATTTCAGAGGGGCCCCACGTTTTTATTTTAGTCTAATATGCCTAAAAGCTATTCTGCCTAGTACTAAGATATTTCTGAACTAGAAGTTCAAAATACCTAATTGTTATTATTATTTTCTAGTTTACAGTGCACATAAGATAAAACCGTTTAACTTAAAAGTTTTTTTACCGATTTTTTATTTCTAATATAGTATTTAACGGAAATGCCTACCAAATATTCCTCATTCTATTTAATTCATTTAGTGCATCATTATTACATGGTTTTTTTACCTGATAATTTATTACAATCTAATTCCTCAATACATAGCCCTTCCAGAGACTTGACTCGACTTAGAGCCACGTATGCTTGCCCTTCCTCAAACAATTTTGAGCCCAAATACACTACTGCATGGTCGACTGTGCTGTCATGCATTTTATGGACGGTGGATGCCCATGACAAAATTAAGGGTAACATCCTTCTTTCAGCCGTACCATAATTGAATTTTGCTGGAAACTGTATGGCTTTCGGGTGTATAACGTGTATGCCGTCTCTGCCAAAGTGAATCCAAACTGATGGTACATCTGTTTCGTACATTTGGGTTCGACGGAACTGAGGCCAAACCAATATAGCACCATTTACCAATCCTTTTGTAACGTCAATGTTGGACCGCAACATTTTCACAAATTCATCACCTATTTTTTTTTATCTGTCCTTCTAACGTCACACAATCTTGGACACAACTGTTCTGGACACGACTACTCATGCCCTCACCTAATACGCCATTTTGTAACGACGTCCATCTTGGATTTTAAATTTTGTCATAATCACAGTATTCTACTAGTGTAGCCCTTTCATTTGATACCCATATTGAGGGGGTTGTGGAAAAATATGAAATCCGCCATTTTGTACCGGCGGCCATCTTAGATTTACAATGTTTATTTATTATTAATTTACTATATTGTATTGTCATCGGAACTAAAGGTGTGTACCAAATTTCAGATCAATCTGACAACAGGAAGGTACTTAAATTTCAATTTCTAATTTTGACCCAAACAAATAAATAAATACCGTACGGGTCGAGCTAAATAAAACCGTTTAATAATAGATTTTGTAATAATTCAATTTGTTTAAAGAAATGTTAGATTTCAGTACGGTAAAAAGTGTCAGTGATGCAAAATTTGTAAATTCTATTAAAAAAATGATAATACATACGGTGTTCCATTTAAAAAAATTGAAATTATTTAATTTTAAATAGTCGAAATTCATAAATATAATATGTTGAACACACTGTAGCATGTAACTCAAATGTCTTTACCTATATCTTTTTCTTCGTCCCTATAAAACTATCCTTAACAAATTTTAGAACTCCAATTTCAGAAACAATAGCATGACTGACAATTTTTTACGACACTGAAATCTAACATTTTTTATTTAATCAAATTGAAATATTACAAAAACTATTAGTTTTAGGGGTATACCGTTTTAGGTACATTATACTTGGCATTATACATAAAAAAAGTTATAAAATTTTACGCAGAATCTAAAAATAAAATAAAAAATAGGGTATTACATTTAAAAAACCATGTTATATCCGTAACACTATTTTGAACCACCCTGTATACTCTATAATAATTTTAAAATGTGTACCTTAACTTTCTCTACAGTTTTTCTATTTCTTTAATAATTCTTAAACACTTTTTAATAATTCTCTCTTATTACACTTTTTAATAATTCTCGACTCCTCAGGTCTGGACGCACCATTAGACATAATACATATAAAATTTATTTTATATCTACATTATTACTTTCTCTATGATTATTAAACAAACAGATTGTAATTAAATGAACTTATTATCTAGTTTTATGGATGAAACCTAATAAAAATCCTAAAACCTAAGCTTACCTTGATATCTTTGGGATGCTCCCCTTCGGCGATACGAACCATCCACAGGAATTTGTTAATATCATCACCGGAATATCCTATGACACCTCCGAAAATGACCAGAACATAATCCACGTCCAGCGCCGTCATGATTTCGTAAGCCGCGCTCTCATTGGACGACATTGCTTTACCCACCAGAGCTATGTGACTGTTATTCCAAGTGTTATTATCCACCAAGGTAGTTCTGTTAGCCATCCCGGCTATTTGGTAACCGTAATCCCACCTAAGAAACAGTTATATTTGGTTTCAGATTCAGTTACTAGTTAAAGAATGATTTAGATTTATTTCATTATTATATTTTTAGGAAAACAAATCGAGTCTTTAAGCTATAAAAATTAAAAAACCCCAGATATAACTCATTACTGGAAAATCTCAAATATGACATAACCTTCTTGAATAAAGGTCCAAGCTAACAATTTCTGACGTCACAAAAGTAGTCAGGCGTATTTTGTTAGTGCAGTATGGTTTTGACATGAATATTAATGTTTATTATTAATTTTTCTAGTCATAAAGTGGAAATATTACCCTAAAATTATCAAATATCGTTAATATTCGGCCCTATAAGAATCTATACTGATTTGAAATAAATGTACTTAACAGAATTCCTTTTTACCTATTATGTTATTATTGAAAGTGAGGCGAATGAGGTGCGTCACCCCGTATATAAAAATTTTGTGGAGGTAAATGCAGTACTTTAAAATATCTAGACTCAGGAAAAAGACTGCGACATTGCCAAATGTCTATATACGTTTGTTGAATCAAGGATAACTTACCAACTCATAACTCTAGCGTCATCCGCAGTATTTTGAGATAACCAGAAGTAGGCTTCCCTGAAATCGTCTAAAATTTGCCTGGTACCGTCGCTTCCGTAGCTCGCTAGTACTATACTGGGACTCGAGTAAGCATTGCTGGTTACCCAAGTGCAATGCACTGCGAACAGCATCAGTAAAAGAACAAAGACTACCGCAGCTATACTACGGAGGTTAGGACCAATGGCGTCTTGTTCTTTCGACTCGTGCTTGATGATTTTGGGTACTTTACCAGCCTAGAAGAGAATATTATTAACACTATAATATTGTGAAAAAAATACAGAATTATTTGTTTTTAATTTTTAAAAACATCGTTTAAATGGTATAACGTAATGTTATAATGGTAAGTAAAAAACTTCGTATGCATGTACATATGTCCTAAAATACTCAGTTTCGAAGATACAGGGTGTCCGGAAATTAATGCAACAAAATTTGGTCATAGATTCTCGAAAAAAAAATAGGTGACCCGTATTTTTTATTTTTGACGAGTGGCCCCCCTTTTCGGATTTACAGCCCCCTGAATTTCGCTCCTAAAAAGATTTTTTTTTAATATCTCAGGCCCCTGTTGGACGAAAATCACTAAATTTGGTATTCGTTGTTTTACCATAAAATTACATTTTTTGATGCTTTTAACTTTAATTTATTTTCAGCAATGGCGTCCCTACGGTATTTAAACTAAATATTATTGAAGAAAAAAATGGTACGCCACTGTTTTTTTTAAATAAAAATTATTTTTAAAATTTACATTAAATTTAGAACAAATTTGATCTCTTGACTTTTTTTTTGGTACGACGCACCGTTTTCAAGTAAAAAAATAAAAACCATTTTCATACATGACTAAATCGCTAAAATTTTACCGTAAATTTCAATGGCAACATTTTTAAAACGGCAAACTTAAGTTTGAAATAATTTTTCATTTTCAAAAGTCTTGTTTTTATTATCTAAGTGCGAACCAAAATGTCCAAAAACCTAACTTGCCTTTTTTAAATTTTTTTATGAAAATTTACATTAAAATTTTAGCGATTTAGTCATGTATGAAAATGGTTTTTATTTTTTTACGCGAAAACGGTGCGTCGTTCGAAAAAAAGTCAAGAGATCAAATTTGTTCTAAATTTAATGTAGATTTCAAAAATAATTTTTATTTAAAAAAAAACAGTGGCGTACCATTTTTTTCTTCAATAATATTTTGTTTAAATACCGTAGGGACGCCACTGATGAAAATAAAAAAAGGTAATAGCATCAAAAAATGTCATTTTATGGTCAAACAACGTGTACCAAATTTAGTGATTTTCGTCCAACAGGGCCCTGAGATATTAAAAAAAACTCTTTTTAGTGGCGAAATTCAGGGGGCTGTAAATCCGAAAAGGGGGGGCCACTTAGAGGTGTGTAGTTCGTGAACGAACTAGTTCCAATGAACTATTCCGGCCCCGGAATGAAAGGAACTAGTTCCTCAGGACCTATTCCGGGATCGAGACTGTGACCGATATAGAATGATATGAGACGGCGACGGATTGGCTAGCGCGCGTAGCCAGATGGTAGGCCGGAGTGGGGAGTGCCAGCCGCACGTTGTCGGATCCGGACCTAGAGGAACTAAACTAAATAAAAGACTAGTTTACGTACGTACGAATCGGGCCAGCGCGATCGATGCTAGGCAGGAGTGGGGAGTGCCAGCCATATGCCGTATGTTATCGGATCCGGACCTAAAGGAACTAGAGGAACTAAATAAAAGACTAGTTTACGTATGGATCAGCCAGCGCGATTGATGCTAGGCAGGCGTGGGGAGTGCCAGCCGTATGTTATCGGATCCGGACATAGAGGAACTATTAAAAGACTAGTTCACGGGAATCTATTCAGTAGACAGATCCGAGATATAATACAAGGCGACGACGATGGATTCGGCCTTGTCTATTGCCACAGCCGGCGCGGCGTAATTACAACAGAAAATTGTCGTGAATATTGTTTTTGATTTTTAGTTTGTTTTTTAAATATTTTATGGGAATGTTTCACTTTAAGTCCCTAAAATTAAGAAATATCTTATAAAACGAAGTTGATATTCTGAATTTTTAGAATATTTTAAAATTTTTGTAATATTTGCTCTAATTGATTTGTGATATAGTTTTTTAAACTCTGATTTGAGTTTCTTTTTTATATTTTTTTATCTGCAATAAAACTTCCTTATAAGGGAAATTAAAATAACTTTCGTTGCACATTATGATACGACCACCAGCAAATTCCATAAGACGACGCATGGTGTCATTAATGATGTGCAACGAAAGTTCTTCCAATTTCCCTATTACACGTCTCGTTATATCTCCGTACATTATAAAAATTATACAGATCATACTGTGAATAATTCTGACTGGCAACGAAACGCATTAGCAAGCAAGGGGGATGTCAATGTTAGTCGGGAACTATTGTGAACTAAAGACCTAGTTCAAGGAACTATTCCTCTGGAGGAACTAGAACTAAGGAACTAGTTCCTCCCAAGGAACTAGAATTCCCACCTCTAGGGCCACTTGCCAAAAATAAAAAATACGGGTCACCTAATTTGTTTCAAGAATCTATGACCAAATTAATTCCGGACACCCTGTATACTAAATAAAAAAAATCAATAAAGTTGTTAAAAGGCTCACCTTATCATATAGACGTTTCCCACCATGCGACGTTTCATCGTTTTCAGTATCAGGATGCGAATTACTGTCCTCATCTTTCACAAACAATTCTAGTATGACGGAAAACGCTACCCCACTTAGCATGCACACCACTGGAGTCAACGTTAACATTAACCTAACCATCACGCCAGCAAAATATACAGCGCTCAGGGCGTATAATATCACTACAAAAAATAATACAATAATTTTATCGTTGAATCGGTACTTGAAACTCACCAAAGACTCTCTCGTCGTTGACGTTCTTGATGCAGTACCACAGACCAGCTGGAAAAGTGGGGATTAGTACGTGCAGATCGAAGAAAAACGAGAACCACGTTGTAGGCTGATGTTCAGACACTGAGGCGATGATAGGAATATGAATTTTTGCGTAGCCAGTGTCCCACAACGAGTAGAACCTTAAAACCAAAGTCAAAATTAATTTCTAGGACTATACAGGGTTGTTCACCACATACGACACGGAGTATTGTAGCTAAACGATTAGATTTTTACAAATTGTAAGTTTTGGTTTCGTTGAAGGACTATTAGAGCTAAAATTTAAAAATATTTTTACAAGATACAGAGTGTCCCAAATAAATAAAAAATATCAAAGCTGTATTTTTTTAAATGGAACACCCTGTATATTATTGCATTTTTAGTTTCTACGATTAAAATAAAGGTAAATTTGATTAAGGTTTATTACACTTAAACCTTACCGTTTTTGAAATATTTTCAATTTTGTAAAATTGCAGTATAAATTTTAAGGCTTCATTTCTCCGAGGGTATCAAAGTTTTTAATACTAAATATTTACTGAAGTTTATTTATTGATCAGTTATTGTGTTGCAATAATAAAAATTATACTACCTTATACAGAGTGTCTAAAAATTTATTTTAAATAATTACTAGCTTTAAACGGCAATAACTTGTTTAATTTAAATGGAATACCCTGTATATTTTATGAGAATCAGATGCACAATTTAATTGTCTATCAAATTGTATTATACCACTTTTTACCTATCCCTTCAAGTTTTCTTAGAAAATGCTTTTTCTTGTAATTTAGAACTCATTTGTCAATATACCCATGGAATACTGACATTTTAGATTATTTTTAAAGATGTATCAAATTTTTAAAGAGTACAGATACAAATAATGTCAATATAGTCCGTTTATTTCATAGACAGGACCATTTTCACAGACACTCTGTATAAGGTAGTAAAATTTTTATTATTGCAACACAATAACTGATCAATAAATAAACTTCAGTAAATATTTGGTATTAAAAACTTTGATACTCTGGGAGAAATGAAGCCTTAAAATTTTTACTGCAATTTCAAAAATTTGAAAATATTTCAAAAACGGTAAGGTTTAAGTGTGATAAACCTTAATCAAATTTACCTTCATTTTAATCGTAGAAACTAAAAATGTTATAAAATACAGGGTGTTCCATTTAAAAAAATACAACTTTGATATTTTTTATTTATTTGGGACACTCTGTAACTTGTAAAAATATTTTTAAATTGTAGCTCTAATAGTCCTTCAACGAACCCAAAACTTACACTTTGTAAAAATCTAATCGTTTAGCTACAATATTCCGTGTCGTATGTGGTGAACAACCATGTATAGTAACCCTTTTATAATATAAAAAATATCGATACACTCTGTATCGATATGAACGAAGCGATCTACAAGGATCTAAATAGTTGGCAGCACATTCTTAGAGGATTTTTTCCTACCACCGGTTCTCCATAAACGTCTAACCATATAAGAAATACTCCTACAAGGCTAGATTTTGATTTTGATTTAAATATTATACAGGATGGCTGAACGATTATGAAGAGGAAAATTAATTTAGAAATATTTTGAAAAAGGTGATTATTACAAATCTTAATTCTTATGTAAAATCTGGTAGCTAATGTAAGTACATTTTTGTTCTGACATATTTGAACATCCCTATTTCTCTCTCTCTCTCCATTTTATTCTTATTTCCTTACCTTCCACTCCAAGGAGCTATGTACCCGGCATACGTCAAGAGAACCACAGTTACAAACACAACCGCAGCCGCTATAAGGCCTCCGAATATGACCAAAGATTTAAACTCGGACTTGGACAGCATCGACTGGAGGTACTTCAAAACGGCGACGGCGAAGAGCAGCGCGAACACCCCCGCAGCGGCCATGTGTTCGCTCGTTCTGATCGGCTGGAACCCTACAAACGGTATCTGCATGGACATTACCAAGCCCAAAATGTAGAACGTCGTGTAGCTGGTGAACAGTCTGTTCGAGAATCTTCCCATCAAGAGCAAGACAAAAACGTGGAGAGGTATTAGGTTGATTATAAATACGTAACCGCCCCATGCTGACACCTAAAAAATGCATCAATATACAGGGCGTGAAACTTTAAGAGTCCATTTCACTAGTCCAAAAAAGGCTACGTCTTTTTATACAGATGAAGAAGTAAATTAAAGATAAAGGATTATACTATATCCATATTGTAGCACATTTTTAGACAACTTACCATGTAAAAATATGAAAGTGATGCTGCAACTGCCCAGAACACCGACCCAGTCTTCACAGATTTAATCCACAAAAAATACGTAAACTGGAGGGCAAATATCGCTATGCCTTCGTTATCATATGACCCAGCTACTGATCTACTTATGTACCCTGGTACGATTGCTATAAAACAGGCTGCAAACAGTCCAGCTCCAGTAGACCATAATTCTTTCGTTAAAAAATACGTTGAAATAGCTGTTAAACCACTAAAAGATAAAAAAAATAGTATTTTTATTACTGATTTCTTTAAAGCAAATAAAATACTTGAGAATGTTTTTCCTATCACTTTACAAACCTAAATAACATTATCTTATCTATAAAGTGCACTAAAATTAAGTAATTTTTACTGAACCACGTTTCTTAAGCACAAAACGCGGCATTTTCTTCGTACCTACCTAAAAATAGGAGCTAAAAAGACGCATATATCTCTAATATGTACATTAATATGTAACAAGTGCAGAATGTAATGTATACTGCCCGATGTTAACATAAGGCCTGGATAAACGGTACCCCCGACTATACGGCCCAGAGGGTACCACGCTCTCTCATCGAACCAATTTAAAAAATTGTAAAACCCATGTTTTACCATATAGGCTGTGGCCCTGTAGTTAAACCTGAAACATATAATATTTTGTTTACTAGTTCTCTAAATAGAATTATTCTGTTATTTTAAGCTAAAGTTTCGTTTATTTGTTAGGAGAAGTACTAGTAAGTAAGATTTAAGTGAAAAATTATAGAATTAGAAGATAGTTCTTGGTGAAGAGTTAAAAAAAATGTACGTACCACGGGTCGAATTCATGGATAATACTTTCAAACCGTATAACGGCGAAAAGTCTGGAGGCGAAGCCCGCCACCCACGCTAATAATAAAACTACGAAAACTATAAGACTATTTATGGCTACATTTTTGTTAATTTTCGAAACAGCCCCTTTTTTCGTGCCGGCCTGAGACATTTTTGACAACTAAAAACATGACACGCACACACGAAGAGGTTACCAACTCGTCCAGTCGGCCGGCTCTGATTGGCTGACGGCCAACGGGTGACAACACGGCATGTCATCCATTTGAGATAAAAAAAATCAATTTTAATCGAAATCTTTATGATATATTTTGATATTTACTTTATAAAACTGTATTTTTTCAGTTCTCTGTATTATTATATCCAACTGTATTAATTCTTAGGATTAATAACGAAAATTATTCTTCACA
Source organism: Sitophilus oryzae (assembly GCF_002938485.1). Taxonomy (NCBI): domain Eukaryota; kingdom Metazoa; phylum Arthropoda; class Insecta; order Coleoptera; family Curculionidae; genus Sitophilus; species Sitophilus oryzae. Next base: position 715,833 of record NW_022146305.1, on the reverse strand, counting down.
TTTGAATTTCTTTAAAGCTTTTAGTGCCATCTATTAACTAGTAGATGTAACATGGATTATCACTTTAGAGTTAACTGTAATTAATCGGTAGCGGTGATTTTCTTTAATTTAGTTAATTTTATTCAAAAATATAACTATTTCATAAATTTAAAAGTATATATTACAGCTAATACTAGATATAAGTACAAACACTCAAAACTTTCGTAATTTTAACAATTGATTTTGTCTTTGAATGCCCATTTTTCGTATCCTTTTCCAGTATTGTTTCGAATTTGGATCCAAATCTTCTAAGGGAGGTGGCCCCTCTGTCCTAAGGGACCACAACCAGTCCGGGTAATCACTATCAGGTCCTAGTTTAACATCTTCACCTGTCTTATAGATGTTTGAGCCACATACGTAGTTCACTAGTTTTACAGGGTCTGTTTCGACAGGAAGAATTCTTTTTTCACTTAGGGCTGAGGCTTTGCCTACGGTTTTCTTTTTCTTCATACCTAACATACTAACACCTGAAAATAATCATTAAAATTCGAAAAGAAACACTGGATTAAAATAACATACTGCTGCTGGCTTTGGCATAACTATTCCTAGGAAAATTTAACTGAAAACTTAAAACTATTATTGTTTTGAGAGGTTGCTGAGTGTATATACTTGCAAGACTCATTTTTGCTTTATAATATCATAAAATAACTGAAAAAATAAATAACTTTTAAATCCAAGGAAATATTTCTTTAAAAATTGAGGTTAGTGCGATTGTCAAACTGAGAAAATTTTGGTTATTCTGTTTTTAGTTCAAAATTTTCTCGCTTTTTCCACAATGGCACCATCAGCGTTCTTCTTCTTTACCGTATTTCAGTACTTAAGAGAACAAAACCAACTAATATTCTTCTTCTCTTTATATTTATTTCCTCGAACCATAGTCAACCACAGATACAGATTCGATATAGATTTTTTCTTCTTTCCTTTTAATGGCTTGAATTTATATTGGCAGTTAAGCCCAGTTCATGCACTTGCGAAATGCGATTTACGAATTGCAATTGGTCGCTTTCAAGGTCTTCCTTGAAGGTAGCCAATCTGAACGCAAACAGGACGTATTTCGCAATTCGTAAATCGCAATTCGCAAGTGCATAAACTAGGTTTTATCCAGCTTTCGAAAAAAATCAAAACGGGAGAGTCCAAATTATAATCTATGGCTAACTCAAGGATATATAGAATTCTATAAAAACTCCCAACTTGCTTTTAGTGACTTTTGGTACTTTTGAGTTTGTCACTTCCCAACATAACCTCAATAAACAAAGTGATTTAAAATTGGGTTAAAAATGTCAAACTTTTGTGCCTTTTTATTGAAAAAAAGAACATAAGAACATGATTAGATAAGAAAGAATTATACTTAAATATTCCTTTATGGAATATAAATGCCCACAAGTAGCTCTGCGGCTGTCACTGTAAATATTCCCCTGGTATTGCATTGAAATGATTAACCCTTCTATTATTCTAGGATAAAAAGAGGAATTTCAAGTTCTTAGCGCAAAAAAGCACCGACCAGAATGGCACAGAACCGCCCGATAATGCCGAAAAACATCTACTCAAAATCGCCCCGGCTTTACCCTTAAATAACCGTCGGAATATTTACGTAAGGTCTCACAGCACTCTAAATGTTGCCAGTTTATCTAAAACCAATCAGGATCAATCTAGTTATGATTGTGTCCCGATACAGACGGGCCCCGATGGGATAGCACGCGTTTCCCGATCACCAGTCGAAAAAGAAAAACATCCCGACAGAATTAGTTTAGATAGGAGAGGACTGACACATGTTCCTTTAATAGAGGGGGAACCTAAGTAAGTTTTCTTCATTTTAATTTTGATTATAACGACTGTACAGGCCGTTCTTCCTGTTTTAGATTAAGATTACTGTCCTTGCAACACAATTTGTTGACTGATTTAGAAATGCTCAGCAAACAAATGTTTCCCACACTTGTTTTTCTAGATGTATATGATAATCAGTTGGATAAAATTAATTTTGTAGAGTTTTTAGAGAATCTAAGAGTATTGCTTATGGGAAAGAACAGGTATGTGTATACAGGGAGACCCAGTGTTTTTATTGATTAATCTTTTTATAGAATCAAGAAAATTGACGGTTTAGAAAATCTAAAAAAACTCGAGGTACTTGATTTGCATGGTAACCAAATAGGGCAAGTGGGAGGTCTTGCAAACCTTTCCGAATTGAAGGTTTTGAATTTGGCGGGAAACCAAATCAAGATTATTGGATCCAAGGATTTGCAGGGGCTGGAATCACTGCAGGAATTGAATTTGAGAAGGAACCGATTGAAAAAAATTCACGGTTGCAGTGAAATGAACAATTTACTGAAACTATTCCTAAGCAACAATGATTTGCAAAGGTATTTAGCCGTTATTAATTGATCTGAAGCAATGTTTCATAATTTATTAAACATTCAGTATCATCTTAAGCATTTTTACATCTATCTGGAATTTTCTCTGTAATATTTATATTAATTTTAATTGCAGCGTTGAAGACATAAGCAGTGTTGCTAAATCGCAAAATATCAAAGAAATATCAATTGACAATAATCCAGTGTTTCTAAATGGAGATTGTGTGTCCTTTTTGGTGTCATATTTGCCTCAATTGAGTAAATTGAACGCGATGCAGATAACTGATCAAGTAAGAGCTTATTATTTTATTTTATTTCTTTTTAATACAATTATCACAGACAAATGACTATAGAATAAGTTTGTACCAATATTGTGACCAGGATTATCATAGTTAATAATTGATTTGTTTTTAAAATTCATTTTAAAATTGTTTATATTATATAGTTTACCGGTTATACAACTTCAGTGTTAATTTGGTTGCCTTTTAACTGATTTTTATTAGGTTAGGAAAGCTGCAATGGCTTGGAGAAGAAATAAAGAAGCCACAAATGCAGCATTTATGGATCTCACTAGCGAAACTACTATGAATTATAGAAGAGAAGAAGTTATATCTAATGCCAGAACAAATTGGGAATTATTAAGGTGATTATAATGATTTTTTAATGGAAAATATAATATACAGGGTAGTCCGGGGGCACTGTATTCCGGAAACTTCGGCAGCATATTTTACTGATAAAAATAAGTAAAAAAGTTCATATAAATGTACGTCCTTAAATGCTTAGTTTCAGAGATACAGGGTGTAGAAGTTTCATTTTTATTTAATTTTTTTTTTCAAATAATTTCTGAACTAATGTCAATATTTGGATGAAAATTGGTGTCTGGGAGTTTTTTGACGTGATTAGTTTATTTTTTTGTCAATATGACTCCTATTTGTAGAGGGCGCCACCTACATGTGTTTTAACTGTTTTGAAGAGTAATAACTTTTTGTCCATACCTGTATAAAACTGTTGAGTGAAAAAATATACATTTCCGTGATTTTCTACGTAAAAAATGTCCCGTGGTAAAAATAGCTACGAGCAACCGTTTTTAAGATATTTAGAATGGAAATAGTCAATACATGTCATTATTGACTAAAAATAATAAAACAAAATATCGAAAAAAATGATGATAAAACAGTTTCTGTTGAATTTTTGGCACAAAAACATTTCAAATTTATGATTTCAGTTTCATTTCGATTCCAAATATCTCTAGAACCATTACTCGTAGCGATTTTTACCAAGAGACCTTTTTTACGTAAAAAACGTCGTAAATGTATATTTTTTAACCCACTAGTTTTATACAGGCACGGACGAAAAGTTATTACTCTTCAAACCAGTTAAAAAATATGTAGGTGGCGCCCTCTACAAGTAGGAGTCATATTGACATCAAAATCAAATTTCTCATGTCAAAAAACTCCCAGACACCAATTTTCATCGAAAAAAAATCAAAATAAAATTGAAACTTCTACACCCTGTATCTCCGAAACTAAGCATTTTAGTACATACATTTATACGCACTTTTTTACTTATTTCTACCTGCAGAATATGCTGCTAAAGTTTCCGGAATACAGTTCGGACCACCCTGTATATTGAAAGAATTTTATAAAATCTTATGTACGCTGAAAAAAAAGAATTAAAAATATAATACACAGGGTCCTGCAACAGTGTTTCTTGGGATTATGTAAAGTGATCAGAAGAAAAAAACAATGATGCAATAACATACAGTGCCATTTAAATAAAATCATCCTGATCAACTTACACTTTTTTGTGCCTTCCTGTAGAAGTTAAAATATTTTCCTGAAATATATCCTAATATGTACCTACTGTAGATATGCACTTAAACGAAATTCTTAAGTTTTTCATTATAGGAGCTATTATACAGATGCCCGACTCACTGTAGCTTGACCTCACGTGCGGCTTACTAATTATTTCTATAAAAAAAATACATTCCAGATCTCAAACTAAGTGCCTGACAAACAGCGTAAACGCTGTTGACAAATCTCTGAAAGATCTGAAGCCTGACTCAGACTTTATACTGACTTCTCTAGCAAAACCGCAAGTTAAATCTTCGTGTAAACCTCAAAGAACGAAACTATACACGAAATTTTCATCGAAAGTGCCTATACTGCCCGACAAAAAACTGAAAATGGTCAGGACCGGATCACAAGAGACTGAAACGTCACAGAACTTGTCGAATACGTCATCGGTAAACTCGAGCGAGTTGTTGAAACTTCCGCCTATTTTGGTGCCTATAATTAGCAAGCTAGAGAAAAATGACGAAGGTGATTATTATGCTAAGTTTTATTATTTTAAGAAAGAAATAAGTAAATGTAGAGAAAGTTTCTGATAAAAAAAAAATTCGAGTTGTTCTTTTTTGAAATTGTGTGTTGAAAATATGCCAAAGCATTTAAACACTCGAAGCAAAGAGCCTGTAGCTTTTCTGATAAACTATTGTTACGGATTCCGTGGGTCCACTAATTTAAACTCACGATAAAATACTTAACGATTTAGTTGTTTCACTCTGTACACACAACTTATACTATTTACAACACAATTTATGCAACTACTATTACTCTAACGGTACTGACACCTTCGCCAATTAATTCACAATTTAAAACGCGGTATTATCAAACTTCCAATTGTTCCAGTTGTCGATTAAGCCGGCTTATATACTCTATTGACTGCTTCTCGAACCTTCTACAATTTTCGGAGAGCGTTCTACTCTTTGAATAAGAAGACTAAGGAGAAGGAGCATATCAAAAATCTTAGGTACACCGCGATGGGCCTCAAATATGGCCGACTTAAATTCCGGTTTATCAGTGTCGTTCTAATTTTATTTAAAAAATGTAAAACTATGATGTAGGGTAGACGTGGGGTAGACTCAATAATTTGTTGTTTTATTTTACGTTGTGAATAAATGTTGGTAGTTATTAAAATTGTTATAAAAATATATAATTCTAATAAAAATAGATAAGTTATAATAAGTATTTATTACCACAAGCATCCGATACGCTACTGAAGCAGGTAAGTCAAATTAACGTATCTAAATTCTTTGACATCTAATGGACATCTAATCTTTGACAAGTAATAAATAAAAGCTAAAATGCAAGAAAAATATATAATTTAGTTAATTTAAGTGAATTTCATAAATGATCGGTTTACTACACGTATCTATATTATACAGTCACTTACTAGCGAAAAGTTGTTCCATTATTTCACTCAATTTTTGCCGAGATCTACCGCACGCTACACAACCAACTAATTTAGAGTCTTTTTCGATAAATCGCGATAGTGTCACTGTTAATTTAAGTGCTGCCACAATTTCCATCTAGATTTACTACCTTTATACAACTATCAGTAGTAGAATAAATAATAAATAACATAAAATAAGCTCCGTAAAGACTGACAAATCCACAAAATTTCAAATCAAATTCAAATGTGTCAAATGAATCGTCAAACAGAACTGTCAAGGATCTCCACCCTAGAGTGCTTTTATGGTGCTTTTTCCGTCCACCATGCATGAATACATGGATAGCATTATGCTCCTTCCTTAGTCTTCTTATTTAAAGGTTCTACTTCATACTGGACAATTCCATTGTCTTACTGTCGCTTACTTGTCGACTTGATTAAGAGATGGCGCCTGAAAAAGTCTTTTACTTTCTGGCGGATGCGCCATTTTTCTTGACACGTTGCTATAGTGTAGGCAACCAGTAATACATTTTAGCGCTACATACAACTTGACCTTGACACTATTTTGAACGAGAATGTGACAATAAAGGTCTTTTATCAGCTTCTCTATGTTTACTTACCTCTATGACAAAAAGACCTGTTATTATTAATTGGTTAAAATTTTTATTTAGGCGGATTAAAACATTCTGGAAGTGTATCAAGTCTCGGTCCAAACATTGACAGCTCAAGCTCGGTAGCCAGTGGCAGCGAACTGGCACAATCCAGCTCATCAGAGAGCTCAAATACATCGACAAGCTCCGATTCAGAGCCCGACGAGGATGTTAAAGTAGAACAACCAAAAGAACAGGAAGAAGCTAAACAAAAATGCGTGTTAGAAGAAAAACCACTATTGCCACCCACAGAACTGCCTAAACTGGGACAGGTTGAGACAGAAGACACTTCAAGCAACCTGTCGATGACTACAAATAACAGTTCTTCTGTTTTGAGCGGTCCTAGTACTTCAGAGAGCGAAAAATGTAGCGGGAAGTCGCAGAATAATAGTACTAGTAGCGGTACCAGAAGCGTTAAAAGCGCTATAAGCGGGAGGTCTATGAGTATTAAGTCTTCAAATAATAGGGCTGCCACTGCCAAGCCTAAGAAACAACAAGGATCGCCCAATTTGCCAAAGGATAGGTACGTAAATCTACGTATTTCACCGGTTTCTTTTTTAAATTTTAATTCTTTCTTTGACTTTAGTTCATTTGTACCAATCAAAAGGGTATAGTCGAATCAAAATAATTCACCTAAATTTTTAGCTCTTCAACTCAAACGATTTTCGAGATTTTCAAAAAAATCTGTTTTTTTTTCAATTTTATTTTTATAGTAAAACTAGCGTGTACCAGCGACTTCTTAAGGGATAGTTTCACCCCCTTAGAATTCGAGTTTCGAAAAATCCCTTCTTATCTCTACACCCTAAAGTCAATCTGTTTTCCAAAAATCAGCTTTTTACGTCAAGCGCTTTAAGCAGGATCGTGATTAATCAATGACCAGATTTTTCGAAACACCCTGTATACATTTTTAAAAAATCTTAATATATGTAAAAAAACAAAATAAAATATACGTGTTTAAGCGTTTTTTCGGAAACTTGACCGTTTTTTAAATAAAAAATGTTGTAAAATTTGAGGGGTGGTTTCACCCTCTTGGAACTGGAATTTCGAAAAATCCCTTCTTATCGAACCTCTACACCCTAGAATCAACCTGTATGCCAAAATTGAGCTTCTTACGTGGAGTGGTTTGAGCAGGATCGTGATTAATCAGTATGTCAGTCACTTAAGGATTTTATATATTAGTATAGATTTAAAATTAATTAATGATGATTTTTTTCTAATTCTTAGAAATCTAGGACATGAAAAAATAATATGATCATGAGTCTTAAACGAAAAGCCGATTAAAAATTATCATTTTTCAACCTTTGTAAAAATGTCACTCACTAAAAATCGTCAGAAAATGTCTTTTATACTTCTTTACACTCAGGAATTTTTTAGAATTTTTTTAAGTGGTGGAACGATATGAAAAAAATTAAAAACTCATTTTTTTTTCTAAAATCTTCTGTTTTAACTATATTATATTTTTGTTTTGTTTAAAAAAGTGCGTAGAAAATATTTTTTCATTAAAAATACATCCTTGCCAAACATAAGCATAAGATTATTATAAAAAAAGAGTCCAAGAAGATTTTAGAAAAAAATCAGTATTTAATTTTTTTCATATTGTTTCACCATTTCAAAAAATTCTAAAAAATTCCTGAGTGTAAAGAAGTATAAAAGACATTTTCTGCCGATTTTTAGTGAGTGACATATTTCACGAAGGTTAAAAAAATGAAGATTTTTATTTTCTTTCCTCCGCCAAAAATCGGCTTTTCGTTTAAAGCCGCTACTCGAACAAAACGTTCGCGAACATATATAATTCACACTATATACTCGTAGCAGCAGGTCGTAAACGACGGCACAGCCCATCGCATCGGTCCCGAGGACTGAGGTGCGGGGAAGAATGCGACAACCAGTTGGCTCTATAGATCTAGGGTGCGTTTAGTTAGTCGCTGCTTTTTCGAGTGCCCGGATTTCGAGTGCAAGCATTTTATTAAATAAATTAACCGGTAAACAGTTTAAGAACTTTTGTCGTTGAAGAATCAGTATTTAGCAGGCGGAGGGTCACAGGAGTCTTTTGGTAGATTATTCGTTATAGTGTATTTTTAAGACCTGTATTCAGTTTCAGCCGATTCTACCAGGTGTTTCTCAAAAGGGGCTCTCTTTTTTACTTTTTTATTTTTTTCAGATAATACAACGAAATTTGGTTTGTTAGTATATGACATAAATCGGGATTGATTGACGTATTCAATTACCTTCGGTCGCTTCCTGTTTCACCGGAAATGACTACAACTTTGTATTTTTAGATTGTATCCTAAGTACTTTTTTACTTTATTTGATAGAAAATGACATTCTGAATAGAATGACATACCATACGTCAATTTTAGACATTTCCAATTAAATAAAAATAGCATTTTAAATTTCAGTCTAGAGTGCCAAGACTGAGTTAAAACTATTAATTTGTAATCAAAGAACTTTGGAAACATATATTTGATCGTGTAATTTTTTTTCGTATCTTTTCATGACCGCTTAAAAGATGCCCAAATCGTATTTTTAATGATAACTCAAATTTTTCAAATGGTACTAGGCTGGTTCAGCCTATTTGAAAAAAGCATTTTTTATGAATAATTTGGTACCACATACTTGGTATTTGGAGTAAAATTGTCGTTACGTTTATTTATGGCCATTTTCAAATTGAAAATGTCAAAAGTTGACATATAATATATCATTCTATTTAGAATGTCATTTTCTATCATATACGGTAAAAAATACCGAGGGTACCATTTAAATCAAAAGTTGTTGTCATTTCCGGTGAAATAGGTAGTGACCGAAAATAAATGAAAGCGTCGATCAATCCTGATTTATGTCCTATACCAACATACCAAATCTCGTTTTTTATCTAAAAAATTAATAAAGTTATAGAAGTGACCCACTTTTCAGAAACACCCGGTATATTTATTTCTAAAAATGTAATGTTAAAATTTAATTTCCGGTGTCAAACTTCCTATTAAGTAGAAATTTTTAATTTCAGAATCCCATAATAATTCCGGTTTTTAATAAAAATAATCATAAAGGTCTTTATTAACAAAAATGAAATTATATGGACGAAGTCTAGCTACATAGCTATTCACACTCAACCAACAATAAAATTAAAATTATAAAATCTTTTCTTTGTGTAAACAAATTAGTTGTAAATGTTTTTCACGATCCCAGTCAATAACTGCGTCCCCCATTGTCGAATACTCGGTAAAAAATAAAAATCACAGAATGGACGCCCGAAATTAAATGAGACCCTTCCAAGTGTCCGGTAGGATGTCCGCCGAAATGCTCGCCGTTCGCTCCTTTTGATTTACCGACACCCGTCGGAAAAAGAACGCGCGCGCTCTAGCATAGGCAGACGCACGCTCTGGCATACAAGCTAGCCGTTCGGCGCGCCGCGCTCCTTAATAGGCCTAGGCTAGCTGTACTTGTTGGCTTTATTATTTATAAATCTACCTATCTCACAATTTTCACTTAGTATCTGCTTAATTATATATGTTCGCGAACATTTTGTTCGAGTAGCTTGGACGCGGCTTTAGGTTTCTAAGAATTAGAAAAAAAATTATCATTAATTAATTTTGAATTTTACTATAAAAATAAAAATTGAAAAAAACAGATTTTTTTGAAAATCTCAAAAACCATTTGAGTTAAAGAGCTAAAAATTTAGGTGAACTATTTTGATTCGACGCCAGATCCATATTAATCCGGCTATATCCTTTGAGGTCATTCTATATTTTTATGTTGTAGAGAACAAGGTGGAGACTATCTAATAGAGATTTGCGGAAGATATTTGAATATATATGGTCAGGGAGCTCTTAGGTTCATAGACAAACCATGGAATTCGACGAAAGCCAGTGACGTCACTACGGTTAAGTTTAATTACGTAAACTTTAACTGTATCACTGGCTACTTAAACAAAGTGAAGCACAGGTAAGTGTCTGATCTCAGAGAAAGAACGTAAACCTAGATTAGATTTTAGAGGTGGCTATTTCTTATGTCTGTTTCCCCTCGGCCTTTGCAGATCTGTTGTTGTCCTCTTTTGAACTTTAGGTCTTAGGGCTCGAACTCACTGATGACCAGGTCGCAACGACCTGGCCGTCGGCTGGCCGGATGTGTTGCGTTTATAGCCGCGGCCAGATGAACGACCAGTTTCAACAGAGTTGTCAGATCTAACGATTTTTTACGTTTTACCAATTAGAAAATATTGTTTCAGAAAGAATTAAGTTTCAGAAATGTTAAAATATCCGAGTTAACTAAAAAGCGAAGTTGCTATTCATGGGCTTATTAAATGTTCTAATATTAAATAATGCATTTAAAATATTCTTGGATTTTTCGTTAATAAATACTTGTGTGGTAAATGGAGTAAGTAAAATATCCAACCCCGACTACACGATAACGTTGTTATTTCCATGTTTTTCAAATCCGCGATGCTATTCCACCAGTCGTTTCATAACAGAATATTCTACATCCTACGTCTATGTAATTTAATATGTGTAGAGTGAGACATGTAACTCGTGAGATTTTCAGCATTATATCAATAAAGGACAAAAACGGTATTGTTCCTAAAGGTGCGTCCAGACTTGGGTATTTTAGCCCGAACGAACCGAGCGCGCACGAACAAGCAGAACAAATAGGCCGAACAAAAAGCATTGTGTACGCGCGACCGACAAAAAGGGAGATATTCTGTTTCTTTTTTCTACTAATATGGACTTCTACTGATGGCTCTTATCGACTTTAGAAGTAAACATATTAGGGCCATCGTAAAAAAAGGTCGTCAGACACTGGCTCTAAATATAAGCAGGTAGAAAGTTTAGCTTCCAGTTATTTCAATGTTTACAATATAAATTCCTCTTTTTTATTGTTACTGTGAATCTACAACTGTAAATACTTCTATTTTTACGAATGTTTAAGTTACTTTTACTATTATTTTTTTTTTAAATAATGTACCTAGTAGAAATATAGTCAAATGGACCCTGTTTGAAAAACGTTAAATGAAATATAATATTTAAAATACAGTTGTCCTCCTTGTACATGACTACAATACAACTAAAAAAACTAATTTAATAAAAAAAAACAAGTGGTTGTAGAAGAACTTTAAATATGATTTTTTTATTTTTTAACATCGAAACTCGAAGGTATACCTAATAACAGGTATCATACCAACCATAAATAGAGTATGTCATATAAAAATGTTTTGAACTTTTAGTAGAATCGACCCTTGATAAAAGGGACTAGATTTAAGTTTCCCTTTGATCCAGTCTGCATACTATTTCTTTGGAATTTCTGCACGTGTGCAAAAACTACACTAAAACACTATATCTTATATAAAATAAAATATTGTGCGTTGAATTTGTGGGATTTCATCTGAAAAATTATTAATTTGGAAGAAAACCTACAACAAGCGGCAGAAAATAATAATATTTTAGTGCAGTCTACTGGTCGCAACGACCAACGGACGGCCAGGACGTTAGTGTGCGCGGTATCATTTGATTTAATGGTTTTAGAGGTAGCAGCGTCCTGGCCGGTGCGACCTGGTCGTCAGTGTGTTCGAGCCCTTAGGTCTCGTTCTCCAGTCCTCTTCTTTTCAAAAAGTCTAGCAACTTGGTAACTAAACCCTCCATATAGCCCTTTGTCAATGGCATATCATTGCCTAGTAGGTAAAGTCCAAAGCTCCTTGATTAAAAATTAGTGTTTCTAACACAGCCATGGCACTCTAGATTGAAATTTAACATCTATCAAATAAAGTAGAAATATACCGAGGGTACCGTTTAAAAATCAAAAGTTATAGTCATTTCCGGTGAAACAGGAAGTGACCAAACACAAAAATTTAATACGTCAATCGATCCTAATTTATGTCAAATACTAACACACCAAATCTTGTTTTTTTATCTAAAAAAATAAAAAAGTTAATGTACAATAAATATTAAAAATTTATAGTTAAGACAAATTATAATGAAAAATATTTTCTTTTCACGTAGGTTTCCTAATGCAGACAATTTTGTGTTCAAAGAAACCAACATAACTTGTCTGGGACAACTAAACGCTATATCAGAAATTCAAGGTTTAGTATCACTTACTATCGATCCAGAGGGCAATCCTATTTGTGAAAAAACTTGGCAGAGCTACGCAATCTATCGTCTGTCGCACTGGGGTTTAAAAAATATTAATACTAAAGAGGTACAATTCTTATATTATGTATAACTGCTATAATTTAATAACCTACGTGGATTTAGGATCTAAGATTGTAATACTTTTAGAACTACTATGCAAATTTAATGATAAAATTATAGATAACCGATGACGACATTAAGAGAGCCAACATAGAGTACCAGAGCCTGAACGACTTGGTACTTTGGTCACTGCCAGACGTTCTTTTACAACCCTTATTGGTACGACTTAGAATTGACGTAAATCAGGGCGTAAGCGAACAAAACGCAAAAAAGTGGTTGCTCAAAGCCGATCAACAGTTACAGGGTGTCGTTTGTAAGGAGGCCTTACAGTGGAAAAAGGGTTCTGTAAGTCAGGTAAGTACAGATTAAAACTAATTGTTTTTTTTTTCATTGTATAATTTTTTTTCGTGAATTTTTATTTTATATTAGAAAGTTTGATGTAGAGTTTTGAACATGCTGTGTGATTTACAATTACCATATTTTTAGCAAAGACATACCATCTAAAGTAAATACCTAATATAGTTTTGATTTCAGGACAGTTTTTTTAATTTATTTATTAATACCTATATCTGAAACTATCGAAATATATTTACTCATATCTTAGGATTATATAAAGTGATCGTAAAGGAAGCCAAAAATGCAATAATATGCAGGGTGTTCCTGCATATTATGAAAATGAAATTATCCCGATCCACTCATAATACTTTTTTGAACCACCCTATAGAAGTTAAAATATTTTTCTGAAATACATCCTTGTAGATACTTTAGGTTTATACTTAAACAAAATTCTTAAGTATAAATTTCCTGTATAAAAGTCAGCCATACACATTTAAGTTAAGTAACTCTTATTTTTAGTTACCTTTCTCACCTGGTATCTGTCAAGGTGTCACAGGACGAAACTCACAAACACGCCGGTATTCAAAGAAACATGAGAGCACTACTGACAGCCTAAAATTTCACCCTTGTGAAAATAAATTATGTCTGATCGCTCTGGGATCCCCTAATTTATATTTTAACTAAAGCTAAAAAAATTGTGGATGCACTTTTTCCTTATACTTTTTATTTAATATCTGTGGAGTGATTCATTAAAATTATTTTCTTTTATTTAGGATGACTTGGCAATGCGACAAAAAGCGAAAATTCACATCTCAGGTCTTTTGGAAGAAATGACCAACTCCATGAACAAATTAAGAATTTTAGATGATCAGTGGCCTCAATTAATGCAAGAATTTGTTCAGAATACTCTGTCAGATTATTCAGACTTGGACGGATACATGAAACAGAAAATGCAAGAGTTAGATAAGTAAAATATTCATACAAAACAGAAAGATAATGAAGATGTACAAGTTCCAAATTGAAAACAGGTTTACACTGCCCAAATCACATTTATAGCGCACAATAATATTATTTTGTGTTTTTGTCTAGTCATTTACATCTAATTGTTAACTTGTTGAATCGAACATTTAATAAATAGAGGTTTTGTAAATTTTTGCGGTTTTGTTTCACCTTGATTAATTTTTAAGTAATCTACGTTATAAAACAGCACTAAGGAGTATCGATATTTTTTTTATTTATGCCCATCCCTACTAAGTACATTTCGCCTACTTTTTGACGTTTTTACAGATTTATGACAGACGGCAAACTTTTCTGTGTTGATTTTCTGATGTATTTTTCATCTTCAAGATTTTTCCAATAAAAACGAAACGACTTAAACGAATATTTAATCTATTTCATCATTTTCTTCACGTTAAACGTTAAACCACGAAAGTGTGTCACGCCAACGGTTCTATGATCTCAAACGCCGAAAACAGGTAAAAAAATTAGGGAGAGGTGACGTTTTTTTTTTAGTTCAGGACACGTATATGCTTATGTGATAAGGAAAAGCGGCGATTGTGATGATTTTCGAAAGACCGTGAGTGAAAATGAACGGAAAACTGTTGCTTGTGCTGTTTCTCGCGCTCGTGTGCTGCGAGTTTTCAGAAGAGTCGGTGCAGGGACCGCCCGAATTCAAAAAATCCACCGAAAGCGATGAAGAAACGTCGGAATCAACCAAGACTGAGCCCCAAAGAGAACAATTTGTAGCCTCGATTGAGGAACGAGACGGTACGACTGCCATACGCATCGAACCAGCACCCGATCTCACCAAGCAAAAAGAAAATGAAAAAGGTATCGATACAAATATATCACCCTTTAAATTTACATGTATATTTACTTCAAAAAAATGTTTAAACCAGTTTAAACTGTAATATAGATAAAATCAATTTGTTTTCTAAATTCTCTAGAAAACCGACTACCTTCAACCAACTTTATAATGATCGACCAAGTCAAGGTGATCGAAGATATAGTCAAAGACATTGACGCCCTAAATAAAAGGGAAGACCCCGATGATGAAGAACTGCCCCCGATACCTGAGTCAGCTTTAATCCAAACAGAACTGGGCCCCGAGGAATTGGAAGGAAAAAAAATCTACGAAGCAGCTGCTGGTAGGTTTTTTTTAAGTAATTTACAAGGCTGGGGTTAGTAATGTCTTAAAATTTTACAGCTATTCTTAATAAAATACGGCCTGATAAAGCTAAGGCTTATGAAATGCTAATGGACGCTTCCAATAAGGGAAATTTGGAAGCTAAGGCTTTGGTGGCCTGGGCCAAACTGTTTGGAAGTCCCTTAAAACAAGATATTCTCGTAGCCAAAGAGATGTTCAGCGAATTGGCTGAAAAGGGTAATCCCGATGGTCATATGGGCATGGGTAAGCCTAATTTTTTAATTGAAAATCAATTTTTTACCACATGTTATTTAATATTAATTTTCGGTTTATATCAGGATTTTTGTATGCCTCTGGATTGACTGTAAACGTGAGCCAAGCCAAGGCTTTGGTTCATTATACTTTTGGGGCCCTCGGTGGCAATACGTGGGCCCAAATGGCACTGGGTTATAGATATTTGTCCGGGATAAGTATGGGTCCCACTTGTGAGAAAGCACTTGATTTTTACAGAACTGTTGCCGATAAAGGTATGTAAATATATTGTTTCCCAATTTTACATTAAGATTCATCTCATAAATCCATCGCAATCTGGCAGCCCTGTCGCTATCGCTTGTCACCCAAAGTTGATCACGTGCATCGGAAATTGTTTTGCTATTACCGTAGCTGTTTTATTTTTCAATAACAACTTGACATTGTTTTTTTTTTAATAATACGGTACTTTAATAATTCTAATATTTTAGTCAGCCAAGGAGTGTCATTTAGTGGTGGTGCTGCCATACAAAGAATCCGGCTTTTAGATGAACTGGAGAATGGTTACACTTCGGGAATTTTGGACAATGATCTGTTTGAATATTATCAACTTTTAGCTGAGAAAGGGGATGTACAAGCCCAAGTAAATAATAGTTGTATTTATACCAATTTTTATCAGATAATTTAAATATATTTATTAGGTTGGACTAGGTCAGCTTCATTATCAAGGTGGCAGAGGAATAGACTTAGACTATCAGAAAGCTATGCATTACTTCACACAGGCGGCAGACGCGGGGAACCCCATGGCTATGGCATATTTAGGAAAGGTATTGTTACAGCAGTTACAGATTCTTTGCATCCTCATACTCTAGCCACAGATTAATCTGTGGTGTTTGATACTTTAACCTTCAAAATGTTTAGTAGCAGACCTTGCAGTTGAACATTGTTGTATTTCTGGGACAGCCTGTATATTCTTTTTTTTTCAGATATATCTTGATGGAAGCGATGAAGTTGAAGCAAACAATGACACCGCTTTTAAATACTTTAAAAAAGCTTCAGATTTAAACAACCCCGTCGGTCTGAGCGGTTTAGGCCTCATGTACCTTTACGGTAAAGGAGTAGAAAAAGATTATGATAAAGCTTACAAGTATTTCTTAGCCGCTGCTGACCAGGGTTGGGTAGACGGACAATTACAGCTGGGAAATATGCATTTTGGTAAGTTTTTATCAGTTCCAGGGTTGGTCCAAATCGGTATAATTGTACCAACTTTGTTACAATTTAAAAATTTTAATTTTCTATCACCTACATCTAATAATCTGAGAGTGTATATTATATTTTAATCACTTTTTTAGGTGGTTTAGGTGTGAAGAAAGACTACAAACTGGCCAATAAGTATTTTTCTTTGGCTTCGCAGTCTGGACATGTTTTGGCTTATTACAATTTAGGCCAAATGCATGCTAAGGGTACTGGAATGCTTAGATCGTGTACTACTGCTGTGGAACTGTTTAAAAACGTCGCTGAACGAGGTAGATGGGGAGAACTTCTTATGCAGGTAAAACTATTTATATACTTTATTTGTGTAATTGTACTCAGATATAAATGAAATGCAAGTATATGCAAATAGCAATAAGAATTACAAAGTTCAGAAGAAAATTCAGAAATAAAAAAAATATAAAAGAAATATATTAAATTTAATCGATATATACATTTTTCTTCTTATTAAATTAATAAAATATCAGTTAAGATTAAAATATATTAAAATTATTTATAAATAAAAGTAAAATCAGTTTTATATTTTTCCTTTTATTTTGAACTTGTTAATTTTAATCTTTGTACCATTTGTGGAAAATCCTCGTGAGACTTATATGTTATTAAATAAACAAATCAAGTAATCAACTATTATTAAAATGTTATTCTGTCTGGAATTTAAATAAAAATTATTGTTTTTACATTAATTGTATGTTAATTGAGTGCAATTTACTGGGTTTGGAAACATTTTATCGATGATACATTTGAACTACTATACTAAAATTTGATTCTATTAATCTTAAACGTATTAAAATAATGTTTAAAGTTAAATAGCATAAAAATACATGGTAAACTAGCAATTATTGTAGGTATATTATGGTTTAAATAAATAAGGACAAAAAATCAGAGAGTGATTACTTTGAAAAATAACTTTTATCGCAATATTTTTTTCAAAATCGTTTCATACAAAAAAATATCTTTTTTAAACCAAAAAAAAACTTAAATGTTTTGGTACATATTTATTTATACCCTGTATATATGCAGTAATAGTAGCACTGTATATTTTTTGGCAATATTTTTATATCCAGTTCTATTTTTAAAAACCGCTAAACCGATTTTAACCAAATTTGGCACAAAAATACTGTGCAGGGGCACTGGAAGATGGTGAGGCACATTAGAAGAGAATTTTTATTAGTATGTATATAGGGTGACCATTAGTACGAGGAAGTCCAATATCTTCGTAGTTGACAAATATATGAAAAAAAAGTTCTATATAAAAAAGTGCATATTCTAAAAATTTTTTTTTTGTTTAAAATTGCAATCGCATTACCATTTTTCTGTACAGAATTGGGTTCAGCATAAAATTCAGCATACATCACACTATTGATTTATTTGAAACACTATATATGCGGGATTTCCATGATAATTCATATTTGAAAATTTTCATTTTTTAAAAAGTGGTAAAAACCTGGAGTGAATTTAACTTATTGATATATTATTGCTTAAGTATGTATATAGCGAGGTATGTAGAAATCCGAGAAAAATTCACATTATTTAATACAGGGATTTTTTTTTATGGCACGGCCAATATTGCAATATTATAATGCTATATCTCAATTTTTTTAAATGCAATGCACACTGTATATTATTTTTAGTATTTTAGATACCTACAAACTTAAAAAGCGCACATTTTTGTATTTAAAATATTTCTAAATTTTTAGCCGTTGCGGAAATAGCCTTATGTAATATAATTCGCAGTATTA
Source organism: Sitophilus oryzae (assembly GCF_002938485.1). Classification (NCBI taxonomy): domain Eukaryota; kingdom Metazoa; phylum Arthropoda; class Insecta; order Coleoptera; family Curculionidae; genus Sitophilus; species Sitophilus oryzae. The sequence continues at coordinate 697,644 of NW_022146305.1, read as the reverse complement.
TACTGTATGATCGAAAAAAAAAAACGGCGTCCAGTTGGCTGGGAAATGACGATCGATGACATTTCCCATATAAATTTACATATAAAATGACAGCGATCTTCATTTCATAGCCAACGCGGACGCCGTTTTTTCTCGATCATACGGTACCTATTACATAGGGCTATTGCAACAGTAAATTTTTATCAAAGCGACCTCAGGATATTTTCTCTTATATTTTACTCTGTATGGTAAAATTTTGTGTTTCTACCCATCCTATAAAAATAAAACAAAACGAAATCTGTAACAGGTCGCTTTACTTTTTGACTATACACAATTTATCTAGAAATGATTCGAAAAACTTTACCTGGGGAAGTCCTCTGATGATGCATGGTCCCTCTAAATCATCATATCTATCAACAATAAGTCACTGCCCACTTTTTAGGTATTTACTTTATATCTACAATAATCAGTAAAAAGAGTAATTAAACATGCAATTCACATTAAAAAACGTAGACAAAACAGTGTAATAACCTGCAGAATTAATTAAAACTCTGATTCAAACTAAGCCAAATTCCCAAATAATGCAATTCTGCATTTTCAGCCTGTCGCCTAAAATCTCTCGGGCTGATGGGAAGTGATACATATTTTTAACGAACGGCTTTAAGGTTCAAATTTACATTTGAGGCCCGCCTCAATACGGTCTTTTTACGCGCTACTACTCCATACATTTTATCTCTCTTCAACTAAAGGTTTTGCCTATGCTTTTTCTTTTCATTCTATGGAGTTAAGATTCCAGTGAACGCTGTCGCTCCGTCAGTGCGATATACCACAATACGCTAGACAAGGAAAGGCGAGAGGCAAACCTCTGCACATATACCTTTTAAAGAACAAATGAGATGGATATACATCGTCGAGTTTGTCGCATATGGGACGCGCTTTCTGCGTTTAAAGGAATACCATCGACGTAATTTATTGTAGAATGACGGTTAAAAAATACAATTATTATTAATGCAAATAGGGAAAAAAATATATAATTGTGATTAAAGATGTATCGATTAATAAGTGTAATTTTTCAAATGTATTGGTGAGGCACTGCCTCATCTGCCTCATAGGACAAGCCGCCCCTGATACTGTGGTACCCGAGAATCTGGCCATTAGTTTTTGGTGGGGGTAGGGGGTTGGTAAGGGGGTATGGGAGGGAGAGACAAATTTTAAAAAATCGTAACTCCAAAATTACAGAAGCTAGCGAAACGCGGTTTTCAATTTAAGATTAGGAATAATATTTGGAAAAAAAATTGTAATAACATCAAAATTAGTCAAAGTCGCAGTTTTTAAGATAAAAAAAATTGGAAAAATTCATTTACTTTGAAACTAAAAGAATTGCCTACCAACTTTTTATTAACATATTTTAGTATGGGCGGCTATACGTGCCTCCCGGCGCCAATTTTTTTCTCACTGATTTATATATACTCAGTATATTTACATATAGGATTACTTTTTCTACTTTTAAGGCCCATTCAGACTACAGGGACGGGTTACCAGACCAGGCCTTCATCCAATACGCCCTCCTGTCTGAACTTGGCTACGAGGTGGCGCAAAGTAACGCGGCTTTCATGCTTGACAGACAGGAAGTACCTATGCTGGACACTCACGAGGCTTTGGTTAGGGCTCTGTTGTACTGGTCCAGGGCTGCTGCTCAAGGATATTCAGCTGCGCAGGTCAGTAAAAATTAGCTAAAATGATCTACCCTCGCTATTTTACTTTATTTTTATTTCCTCAATGATTTTTTTTAGGTTAAATTGGGCGATTACTATTACTACGGTTTAGGCACTTCAGTAGACTACGAAACGGCAGCGTCTCAGTACAGGATTGCAGCAGAACAACAGCATAATGCTCAGGCGATGTTTAATTTGGGCTATATGCACGAGCAAGGGTTGGGATTAGAGAAAGATGTGCATTTAGCGAAAAGGTACTTATTAAAAATTATTTTTTATTTTTGGATAACATTTGTTTGTTTGCAGGTGTTATGATCTGGCAGCTGACACGAGCGGTGACGCAAAAGTTCCAGTAGCTCTGGCCTTGTTTAAATTAAGCTTCATGTTCAGTTTTGAAAGAATTAAAGAGGTAAGTTGGAGTTATTAATTTTTTTACCATTTTCTGCAAAATATTTTCGATTTTTTTGACTCGCCCTGTATACAGGGTGGTCCGAATTGTATTCCGGAATCTTTCATTTATATGGTTTGATCTTTATTATTTGATAAAATCTAGATGGCTGTGATATGTCTGACGTTACTTCAATATAGCTGTCTAATTAGTCCAACTTTAACAACTAGTTATCATTTTGTGACAGTTAAAACAAAAAAATTTCCCAGGAATTTGCCGAAAATGCAAACGTCCTACATCAGATAGAATTGATATGATTCTATTAGTTGGTGGATGCAGTGTGCATTCACCAATTAATAGAATACTTAAATGCTCCTGATTTTATCTAGTCTGTTTTTTTATGGGGATATGTTAAATACAGTGTTTACAAAACTCGACCAACTATTGTCGACAACATGAGAGAAATTATTGTAGCTTCTTTTCGAGGGAGAACTAACTCCCCATATGCCTTTTAAAATGAAAATATCCCTTTGAAAAGACAATCATTTTATGCAGTTAACAGGAAAGGAAGCATTTTGAGCATTTGATTTCATCTAGCTAATTTTTGTCACATAATTTTATATGTTTATGTCTAGTTTTAATTCTGTAATAATTAAAATGTTTTAAACGTGTATCTTTTTATTACCGTTGAGTATTTTACACTACAATCTTTAATTTTTGTTAAATTAACAAAAGGTATATCACACCCCCTAGATTGTTTCAAACAATAAAGATCTACTGATGCAAAATCAAAAATTAAAATATATAGGAAAATCTTTGTCTGAGGGGTAGGCAACCTTAATAATATTTTGAAGATATATAAATTCCCCATTGAACACTGGAAAAATATACTGGGTATTTCCATTTAAAATAACGGTGTAACTTGCTTTTAAAAGTGGCTAATATTCCATATTAATTTTGTCTCACCCTGTATAATTTTTCGGGTCAAATTCCAATTTGTTTTAACATACAATGGTTACTGTAATTAAATATCAGGCTATACAAGGTCAACTAAAATTTAGGTAGCTGTTATCGAAATTTAAAATTTACTCTTTATTTTCACAAAATGTGAAATATGTCAAAATCCTTAGATTTTAGTATATGCTTCTTTAATAAAACTCACCTTTATTTTTTTCCTAGAATCCGAAAATCGATTAATATATAGGGTGTTCCATTACAAAAAACATAACTTTGATATGTAAGTTTTTTTGGGGACACTCTGTATAATTCTATATATTTTTATAAAATGCTTTCAGTTAACCTACATATGCTGCCAAAATTTCATTTCGATATAAACTACCGTTCTTGAAGCAAAAGTTCCTACCGTTCTTGAAGCTTCCGCGGCGTATGAGAGGCGTCACCCTGTATAATACACTTTTTAAAAAAAAATAGAACGGCACTTCTTGTAAATCTGAAAATACGTCAACCATAGTAAAGTATATTCCTTTTTTTATATACTCCCTTCTTGGTCTTTTTGTTCAGTGATAAACTTACTATTTGTTGATTGAACTTTTTGCAGAACTCTGTAAACGATTTTAAACGAATTATATTTTTTAGAGCCCATTCAATCACTTGGTAAATGTAACGGAATCACTTGGAGCCGACTGGGACTTATACCTACTCTCTACGCTTCTAGCTCTGTTAGCGACCATCGTGTATTTCAGGCGACCCCAAAATCAAGCGGTAATCAACATTTTGTTCTTCTAAACAACACGCACCCTGTATATGTTCAACTAACGCCTCAAGCTTGCGCCATCTTTCCCGAAATAAATACCAGTCATTATTTCGACTAGTAATAAATAATAATAATATGTTGGAATGATGTTCTGTATGCGCCACAATATTTGGATGCTTATACGGGGGTAGTCTGAAAGTTTCCGACGTCGACTCACTCAAGCGACTGTCAAATCAACAACCAAGCATCGAAAATGGGCAAAAGATGCGTAAAGTTGCAATTTTTTTCAGACTACCCCTGTATAGTATAATATGGCTAATAAGACTTTAGTGACATTCATTGATATTTAGTGTCATTTTAAAATGCGTCACTATACACGGTGTAATGACATGCTAATACCGGATAATCGAATAAAAACGGCGTCAGCGATGGCTATGAAATGAAGATCGCTGTCATTTTATATGTAAATTTATATAGGAAATGCCATCGATCGTCATTTCCAAGCCAACTGGACGTCGTTTTTATTCGATCATACGGTATTTATGGGTGTGATTTTTGGACCTATTTTAAGAAAAAAGCTTCATATGAATGTATGTCCTAAACATCTTGACTTTTGAGATACAGGGTGGTAAAATTTTCTAAAAAAAGTATAGAAAACGTGTACCAAGTTTAATAAAGATGATAATAAAATCGGAGTGACTATGAAAAAAAGTAATTTTTTACAAAAATTTACCACCCTGTATCTCGAAAGTTAAGACGTTTAGGACGCACATTCCTATGAAGTTTTTATCTTAGAATATGTTCAGGAATCACCCCCTTAAATATGTATTAGCATGTAATTAAGGAACACCCTGTAGAAAGAGAAATTCTTCGGTTTTATAAACTGAACTACCTAAAAACTTATACCAGTAAAAATAAATTATATGTATATCTCATAGAAAACATAGTTGATCACCACTCAGCATTTTTTTTGCATCTATATTGTATAAAAAACTTTATTTTATCAAATAAATTTTTTGTGCTAAAGGAAATATTCTAAATAAATCAAATAAAACTTAAATCAATTAATTGAAACAACTCATTATATGAGTGTTCAGCAAAGAATGACCATATATTAATTTAGTTTCCTTAAGTCATTTTTAAATAATTTATTTTTGTAAATAGAATTTTGTTAAGAGGTATAACCCTTTTTAGTGCTATGTATATTTCTGTTTTCCAATGTAATAAATTGTTTTACAAATGTTCTGTCATTTTATTTTAACGCCTATACAACTACTAAAAGTGTCAAAAATTAATTTGAATCACCCAGTATATTATCTGAAAATATTTTTAAGATATGCGCTTAAGGGTTCCATTTTTTAAAATGAAATATTCTATTAAAAAAAGGATTTATTATTTGACAAACGTTATTTATAGCTAGGATGTTTTTTCATTATAATTTAAAAAAATTAAGCATAATAATTAAGATTGGCTTTCTTTTTCGCTTGCACTTCCATTATAGCGTCCATGTAGTCTTCGTGCGTCACTACAGTAGCGTTCCTTCTCAAAGCTATCATACCAGCCTCCACACATACAGCTTTACACTAAAAAACAATAAAATAAATAAAATGACAATTTAACGGTAATAATTTCTAACCTGGGCTCCATTAAAATCATCCGTTGATCTAGCCAATTCCTCAAAGTTTACGTCAGGGTTTACTGTCATTTTTCTCGAATGAATCTGCATAATTCTCGCTCTGGCTTCTTCATTCGGATGAGGGAATTCAATTTTACGATCCAATCTGCCGGATCGCAACAATGCTGGATCGAGAATGTCAACACGATTAGTTGCTGCTATAACCTAAAAATTGAATATTTTTGAACGATTTTTTTAAAGAATGTTGAAAAAATAAATTGTAGGATTTTTAGTCAAGTTTTAATTAAAACTAAAACTGTACATCACCAATAAACGTTATTATTAGGATTTTACCTTAATATCTGCTGTCGAACTGAAACCATCTAACTGATTCAATAATTCCAACATAGTTCTCTGTACTTCTCGATCACCAGCCTTTTCAGAATCGAATCTTTTAGTACCTAAAAATATAATAGACTTAAAATAAAGGTAGACCATCTTTAAATAAAAAAATCTCCATTTTAAACTATAAAGTTTTACAAGAAAGTATAATGACTAAAAATACATGGACACGTACCAATTGCATCCAGTTCATCGACAAAAATAATAGCAGGTGCTTTCTCTTTGGCCAATGCAAAAGCATCTCTAACTAGTTTTGCACCGTCACCAATAAACATCTGAACCAACTGGGGCCCTGCCAATTTCAAGAAAGTTGATTTGGTTTGGGCAGCACAAGCCCTAGCCAGCAGAGTCTTTCCTGTTCCTGGAGGTCCATACAACAATACCCCTAAAATCAAAAGATTTTAAAACAAACTTTTTAAAGAAAAAAATATTGATTTACCTTTAGGAGGTTGTATTCCTAAATTGACAAATTTATCTTTGTGTGTCATTGGGAGGACTACAGCCTCTATGAGCTCTTGAATTTGTTTGTCCAAGCCACCAATATCTGAGTATTGTTCTGTTGGTCTTTCATCAACCTTTATAAAAAAAAAAATTATAATAAAAACCATTATAAATTATAAGTTTTTTTGTACCTCCATAGCTTTAACTCTGGCATCGTATTCAGCAGGAAGGGTCTCCAAAATTAGGTATGAATCCTTATTCACACCGACCAAATCACCTGGTTTTAATTTTTCTTCATCAACAAGTCCGATAACAGGAAGAAAGTAGGTTTGGCGTGTTGATGTTTTTACAACTGCACATTTTCCTGAATAAAAAACACACAAAATAATACCAAATTCCCTTCCAAGTAATACACAAACAAAACAAACCTTTTCTTTGAGAATCTAAATCAACAACAGCCCCATCCTCTTCCTCTTCTTGTGGATCCACATCGAGCAATTCAATAACATTTGAAACTAAATATGGTAAGGTTTTATTAACTTTAATTTTCTCCGTGTTCTCCTTAATCTTTTCGTTTTGGGCTTGCAGCTCGTGGTTTATTCTCATCACTTCGCTTTTCATTATTTTAATTTCGTTGTCCAACAGTCTAGTTCTGCTTATAATCTCGTCGTTAGACATTCTCAGTACTTCTTCGCCGAGTGCTTCTTCTCCGTCGTCCCATATCGCCTTATCTTCTAGCGTAGCCATTCTTTAGAGTACTTATTCACTGAATTATGATTTTCTTTGGAGAAAATGTCCAGGAAAATATGACTACAGCAAAACAAAACTGTCCAAATTTAATTCAAGTCATGCTGCATGCTGTCAATTTCAACTGTCAAATTGGTGTTTCTTCTCCGTTTTATTCATGGCTTTTGCTACACAAAATATATGTTTTTATATATGATCATACTTTTGTTTTATGCGTTACGTCTACATCGAACTAGATTTTATAAACGGATTTTTTCTAACTTTCTAGGCAAAAATCCTTTGGACAATAGTGAATGTTTTAGACAAATATGAATAGTACGTTTAGCATTGTTCCAATTTTAATAGATTAGTGTCTGTGGTATCACACAGCAAGAGTCAGTAAATTTTAAAAGAAGAAATTCCTCATCGGTCACAAATGACACTAATGACAGTTTAAAAACAGATGTTTTGGATGTAAATAACCCATGTAAATAACGGAATAATTAAAAGAAAAAGTTAATTATTATGTCTGTAGAAGAGGCCCAGAGAAAATTAGCCGAGTATAGAGCTAAAAAACAACGTGAAGCTGCCCTGAATCGTTATAAAGCTCAAATTAAAATTATGTTTTCAAAGTTCTTCCCAAAGAAACCTGAAAAGACTAGTGACACCAATTGTGACACAAATACAGTAAAGTATTAAAACTTTCTATTTAATTAGACAATATTAATATTTAATTCAAACAGGATAAAAAAGAAGTATTAGAGCCCTTGATAGTGGAAGATATAAATTCTGAATGTGAATCGGCATCTGCATTATCGGATGAAGAAGAAAACTTATCTTGTACAATCTACGATTACATTTACTATTTCTTATGGTTTGTTTTATGGGTATCCCTTTACATAGTTTTTGTTAGGCTACAATTCGGGACTGTCTACTTCATAGTGTCCTTACTGTTGGCCATATATTTCAACACTCGAACAGGTCCCAAGAAAGTAAACGAAGTTAGTGCTTATTCAGTGTTTAATAGGAATTGTGAAAGCATAGATGGAACGCTTAATGCTGAACAACTAACAAGAGAAATGATTTATGGTGGATTTAGATAGTATGATAAAATGGAAAATATAATAATCATTGTGATATTTTTTATAAATTAGATCTTATATACCTAAAAAAATATATTTATTACTTAGATTATATTTTAATTATGTTTGTATTAGATATGGTACAGGGATTGGAATGAATATACAAAAAAATAATGTGAATCATCAACTTATATCTATCTTAAAACTTGATAATTAACTATACCAACAATATTTTATTTTATATATTTGTAATTTTTAAGTAAATCATTTTTGCAATTATATTGTATTTTAATTGACCTAAATAAATTTATTGATTACTAAATAATACTGTTTTAAATAAAATTTGCTATTGATTTTGCACAGGATACCGGAAAAGTTAAAAATATTAAATAATGTCAAGAAAATAACTGGACACAAAAAACGTCGCATTCTTAATGAGATTTTAACGTGTTTATTATTGATTGTTGGGATGTTTGTATTAGTTTCTATCAATATAAAACTCCAAAAAAGTAATACAATAAAAGTAAATAAAACATAAACTTTTGAAGGCTGTTAGAGGTAAAAATAGGTAGTTATATTGTGAAATAGTACTCAGTCTGTTTTAGATAAAAATATATAGCTCATATCTTTTTCTGAAATTACTTGAGTATAATATATTTTTTCATTTTGTAGTAAACTATCTGACAAAAATGAGCGAAAATAATACTTCTTTCATATCTAAAATAAAATCAAATGATATACTTTGGGTTACGACATTGGAAAATCCAAAATTCGTTACTTATATGGTTGTATGTGCCCTATTGGTATTAAAAATGTGGTGGTTAACGGTTTTAACAGTGATGAAAAGAGTGAAACACAAGGTATTTACAAGTCTATTTTGTGTTAAATATTAAATTTTGACGACGAAAAAAACATTTTAGGTGGTAATGAATGAAGAGGATACCAAGGTGGGTGGTACTACGGTTGGTAGTCATCCAGATGTTGAAAGAGTACGGAGGTAGGTACCTATTGGTTTCTATACAGGGCGGTCCACTTTTTAATAGCTCTAAGAATGTTAAAGTGGATAAAAGATTGTGTTATCAAAGTTTCAAAAATAAAAATCGATTATTTTGGACAGTATCAGAACATCTGCAGATTCACGAACCAAATAAGTTTGTTATGTTGAAGAATAGTTATACAAAAATAGGATGGTCGTTATATCGAAAATTTGAAAAAAAAAAATTACTTACAGGGTGAGTCTTAAATAAGAGAATTTTTTTCAGGGCTGGTAGATCTCGATAAAAGAAACATATTTTCTCTTTACCGTTTTTCAAATAAGTCCAAAATAAACGAGTTATTTTACTTTGAGAAATTAAAAAAAATGTTTTTTGCTAAAATTTTGAGAACCACTGGATCTTTTCTGGGTTTTATTTCTTGTAAATTTAATCTATTATATGTTGTCAAATTATCTATAAATTATGTTTTTAACTACAAATATTTCCGAAAAAAATTTTCAAAGAAATTCCGAATTTTTTATTTTTTTTTTCGAAAAAAGAACTCATAGTCGTGTTTCTGGGATCCAAATATACTGCCCCTAAACCTTAAAAATATTTACACTTATTTAAGACTCATCGTGTATATAAAAAAGAGCGCATTTCAACCAGAGGTTATTAAAAATAACATAAAATAAATTTTATTTAGCGTTAATAAATACAGTGCGTCTCTTAAATAAGCCCAATTATTTTATCTGGTGGTATATTTAGGCCCTAGAAACACGCCAATACGTTTTTTTTGCGAAGAAAGTTGCGTTGAATTTTTTTTTACATTTTCTGGGAAGTTTAAAATTATAGTACAGGGTGTCCCAGAAATAAGTGCAAGTATTTTAAGTGATAGTATAGCCCAACCCCAGAAACACGCCTATAAGGTTTTTTTCGCGAAAAAAAAATTGAAAATTCGAAATTTTTTGAAAAATTATTTGGATATTTTTTTAGTTTTTAGTTAAAAACCATAATTTCTTGATAATATGGCAACATAGGTTATTTACATAGAGCTATTTACAAGAAAGAAAATCCAGAAAAGATCCAGTGATTCTCAAAATTTTAACAAAAAATATTTTTTTTTGGAAATTTTCAAAGTAAAATAACTTCGTTATTTTGGACTTATTTGAAAAACGATAAAGAGAAAATATGTTTCTTTTATCGAGATCTATCAGCCCTTAAAATACTTGCACTTATTTCTGGGACACCCTGTATATTGTTTTATTAGCGTAGACGAGGCTTCGAAAAAAAAGTTTTTAGTACCACAGGTTCATTCTCATGAATTTTTTTGACGCTGTATAGAAGCCTTGCAATGTTGCCACTTCTTACATTAGAGCATGAACCAAAAAGTGTCACACGAAGAAAAAAGAGCATATATATGATTCAAAAATAGACAAAAAATTACTCAAACATAGATCATAGAAAAGGAGTTTTTCAATTAAACATATATGTATTTATTTTTCAGAGCTTTTCAAAACGATTTGGAGAACATACCAGCATTCCTGTTTATAGCGTTTGCCTACCTGTGGGTGTCGGTACCATCTTGGGTAGTGCATTTCCTCTACTATCTATTCTTTGTCGCAAGACTTGGACACTCCGTCGTTTATGCTGTGGTTCCCATAAGGCCGCCTGCAAGGGGCATATGTTTTGTTACGGGTTTTCTCATTGTGACGTACATGAGTATACACGTGTTGATTGCTGGCATAATAGCTTATTGTAAGAAGTAGTTTGATTTAAATAAGTATGATATATAATTCAGTGGCGGCTCGTCAGGTTAGGCAAGGTAGGCGGCGCCTACCCTAAGATTTTGGCAGAATTTAAGTGGTTTATTACATGTAGTTAATGTAGTTTATGTAGAGGGTGTAGTTTATGTAACCTATGTATGTAACTTTCAAACATCAAAGGTTTGAGCTGAGATTATAATAAGTTGAAGCTTTAAAAACACATAATGTATTTACGAATACATCATATTATCTCTATTTCACCTCATACAAAGGAAAATTATTCAGAATATCAATACATAGTTTATTAATGTAGTTTTCATGTAGTTAATGAACGGGAAAAGCCGTAGTTTTTGAAAAAAAACTACACGTAGTTAATCAGGTAAATTACGTCTTAATTAACTACTTCCGAACCCTGGTCACGAGTCACGAGTCACGAGCTGTCACTGATATAATTACAAGCACTCGAAAAGGCACTTAAGTTGTTACCTACTTGACACGACAATACTATGGACGAGACAAGGACACATCAAATGAATTATAAAAAATTATTGTGGATGATTTTATATGATTACTTTATGTATTGAGTAAATAAAGAAACAAAATTGTTTATTAAGACTGTTATTATTTTATATTTAACATTTTAAAGAAACTTGTTTTGATAATTTTAGAATATAATACATCGAACTATGTTCCGGAAACTTCGGCACCATATTCTGCAGATAAAAATAAGTAAAAAAATTCGTATAAATGTATGTCCTAAAATGCTTAGTTTCGGAGATACAGGGTGTAGAAGTTTCATTTTTGTTTGAATTTTTTCCTTATAATTTCTGAACTAAATTCGGCATTTGGAATGAAAATTGTATTGAAATAAAATTTTCTGAGCATATGTAGGTTAATTCAGAGTAATTTTTAAAAATACAGAGTTCTACTAAAAAATGCCATATCAAAGTTATATATTGATTTTCGAATTCTGGGAGAAAAATAAAGGTGAGTTTTATTCTTAGATCTTATAAAGTTTTATTAGAGAAGTATATGACTAAAATGTAAGGTTTTTGACATATTTAACATTTTTTAAAAATTAAGAACAGTTTTTAAATTACAGTAAAAGCTACTTAAATTGGATTTTCCTTGTTATGGCCTAATATCTAGTTAATATTGTACTTTTTTAAATCAAAATTATACAGGGTGAGACAAAATTAATATGGAACATTGGTCACCTCTAAAATCAAGTTATTCTTTTATTTTAAATAAAAAATTATTTTAAATGGAACACCCTTGCTAATCCTAACGGGAAACAACTTTCGAACAGTGGTGGCGGTAAAAAGAAAATTCAGAAAAGGAATAGAAGAAAATGGTGCAATATGCCTAAAAAATATACAGGGTGTCCCAGAAATAAGTGCAAGTATTTGAAGGGGTGGTAGATTTCGATAAAAGAAACGTGTTTTCTCTTTATCGTTTTTCAAATAAGTAAAAAATAACGGAGTTATTTTACCAAAAAAATGATCTTTTGCTAAAATTTTGAGAACCAATGGATCTTTTCTGCATTTTCTTTCTTGTAAATTTAATCAAATACCTATGTTGCCATATTATCAAAAAAAATATGTTTTTAACTAAAAACAAAAAAAAATAATTATAATAAAATAAAATTTCAAAAAATTTCGCGAAAAAAACCTCATAGGCGTGTTTTTGGGGTTGAATTATACTACCAGTTAAATACTTGCACTTATTTCTGGGATACCCTGTATAAAGAACTGCTCGCGCTACTGGCTAGAATAAAATTGTCCTACCCGTTCGGTTAAAACCGTGCAAAATAACCGAAGTGTATGGGAACCCTTAAATCTTTCTATAATTTTTGCCCTATATTATACTTGGTTTTTTTTTGTATAGTTTTCAAATTGGATAGGTCAAAGATTGATTATATTTTATCGGTTACATTTCTTGTATACCGAGATAATATATATGTACTTAAGAATCAATTAGGAATACATAAACAAGTATATTATCAGTTAAAGTAATGATGCGTTCTGAATTGTTCTATAAATTGATTTTAAATACACGTGCTTTAATTGAAAAAAGTGATCAAAATGTATGAAAATAATGTTAATCTTACGCTAGACGATACGAAATTTGCCACTTATATGATAGTTTCTTCATTGCTAGTTTTGAAAACTATGTGCCTTATAGTTTTAACTATTTACCATCGGATCAGAAAAAATGTAAGTATACTAAATATACAGTATACACACTGCATATTTGTACCAGTAATTTTTACTTCTATATGATACATTGTGTTAATTCGATTTCAGATACATATTAGCGAAGAAGATATTGGTTTGTCAGGTGGGACCGTAGAATTAGATCCAGAAATTGAGCGAGTAAGAAGGTAAAAAACCCCCATGCTTATTTTTTAATATAGATTAATACTAATGCGCTTACTTAAGAGACACCCTGTGTATATAAGTACATATTATATTTTTTTTTGTTTTCAGGTCTGTCCAAAATGATCTAGAGAATATACCAGCTTTTTTAGTGATATCATTCGTATACCTATGGGTTCCTGTACCTGCCTGGACTGTCCAAGTATTATATTACACTTTCCTGGTATTCAGAGTTCTGCATTCCATTGTTTACGCCATTTACGTGGTACCCCAACCAGCCAGAGGCTTGTGTTTTGCAATCCCTTTTGCGATTTTGTTCTATATGTGCTGCCATGTTTTTGTTTATGCATTTTCTTCAGTTATTAGTAAAAACGAAATGTCAACAGATAAATATGATTTATAAGTAATACCCTTTTTGTGTTGTGAGTATATTTCGACCGCAGAAATACGATTATGGGAATTATTATTTTTTGAAAACTTTTTTTAAATTTTTTTTAGTTTTTAGTTGAAGAACATAATTTCTTGATAATATGGTAACATAGATAGAAGATTAAAATTTCAGGAAAGAAAACCCATTAAAACAAAAACCGTTGAAAAAAATTAAAAATAAAAAAAAAAGTAAAAAATGTCTATACCTCTGTGGATTCATCTTTTCAAAAAAGTCCTATGGGTATTTCAATATAGATACAGAACAACAAACAAAAAATGTAATATACCAAATACCACCAAACCAGACCCTTAAATGTTCGAATTAAAGAATATTTTTTCCATCTCTGCATCTATTTGATTTAAGGACATAATTTGATTGACTTTAAAACAATATTACACATGAATATACAGAAAATAAAAAACAATAACACTTAAAACATTCATTTTTTCAACAACATATTCCGGAAGTCCGTATTTTTCATCATTTTCCCGCCAGTGCCGTTCGTCTCTTCCTTTTTCGTCTCCGCCCCGCTGCTTCCGGCCTTAACCTGCAACGACCTCGGCAACAGCGACGTCTGCAGCCGACTTCGGGCGTGTCTCGACGGCTCCTCCCCCTCTTCTCTCCGCCCAAACGTCACCCTTCCAGCCTTCTCCTTCTTGGGAGGTGGCGCGCTGATCGCTACGGATATGACGTGCCCGTCTACGTCCAGCTGATCGGTCTCTTTGATTGCTTTCAGAGCCTGCTCTTCGTTCTCGAATTCCACATACGCCAGGCCTTTGGGTTGGCCGCTCCGGTGCAAAACGAGCCTCACGTCTCTGGCTCCGTGCGGTTTGAACAGTTCTTCCACTTGTTCTTTGGTCTTGGAAATGGGAAGACCCTTGACGAACAGTTTATTTTTCTCCGCGTTGGTTGCGTACTTGAAGACCTGTTTCTTTTCGGCACGGTCCGTTTTAATTTCGGAGATAAAAACGGGTCGGCCGTCTAGAGGTTCGCGGTCGCGTGCTAGCGCAACCATAACCTAAAAAGAATTATTTTTTATTAGTTTAGCCCTTTGAATAAGAAGACTAAGGAAGGAGCATAATGCTATCCATGTATTCATGCATGGTGGGCGGAAAAAGGACTCTAGGGTGGGGATCCTTGACAGTTCTGTTTGACGATTCATTTGACACATTTGAATTTGATTTGAAATTTTGTGGATTTATCAGTGTTTACGGAGCTTATTTTATGTTATTTATTATTTATTCTACTACTGATAGTTGTATAAAGGTAGTAAATCTAGATGGAAATTTTGGCAGAACTTAAATTAACGGTGACACCATCGCGATTTATCGAAAAAGACTCTTAAAATAGTTGGTTGTGTAGCGTGCGGTAGATCTCGGCAAAAATCGAGTGAAATAATGGAACAACTTTTCGCTAGTAAGTGACTATTATAATATACATACGTGTAGTAAACCGATCATTTATGAAATTCACTTAAATTAACTAATTATATATTTTTTCTTGCATTTTTGCTTTTATTTACTACTTGTCAAAGATTATATGTCAAAGAATTTAGATACGTCAGTTTGACTTACCTGCTTCAGTAGCGTATCGGATGTTTATCGTTATAAATAATTATTATAACTTATCTATTTTTATTAGAATTTTATATTTTTATAACAATTTTAATAACTACTAACATTTATTCACAACGTAAAATAAAAAAAAAAATATTGAGTCTACCTCACGTCTACCCTACTTCATAGTTTTACATTTTTTAAATAAAATTAGAACGGCACTGATAAACCGGAATTTAAGTCGGCCATATTTGAGGCCCATCGCGGTGGACCTAAGATTTTTGATATGCTCCTTCCTTAGTCTTCTTATTCAAAGGTTTAGCCAATGTTTAAAGAATCCAAGGACAAATAACACCTGAGAGCAAATTGTGACGATATCACCAAACAGTGCCGTGGCACATATTTTTCTTAACCTAGCTGTTTGAAGAGATATATTTATATTTTTTGATAAATGGTTTGACTACGCCTAATTACAAAAAAAAAATAAAATGTTAACAAAAGGTACAAAACTAGTACCAAAAAACGTATAGCACACATCAAGTACAGGGTGGCTCGAATTCGACTCTCATCATTGGGATTTCGGAAACCGTAAGAGATACATACGTGTGTTGCATCGTCGAGCGGGACATAGGAAATCCCATGTAAATTTTAATGGGTTCAATTATTGGCTTCCCTAATTATTTTAGAGAATAATTCTATTTAGATTTATTGAAGAGCACTAAACCCCACATTCAAAAGAATAACTTTAGATATTTTTAATTAGTCCGTTTACGAGTTATCGCTGATTTCTTTTTAAATATTTCTCCTTTCTTATGGCCCTGTATTTACTTATGAGCACCAGTCAAGGTAAAAGATAACTGTCAAATGAAGTTGTCATTCAGAAATTTATCTATTAAGTGCTTTATTATTATCATTAAAAACTCATACCTACATCGAAAATATTAGCCATGAATTACACTACCGAAGAAAATGTATTGATGATTAAATGGTATTATCAAGGAAATAGTTATCAAAAGGTGTCGGACATGTTTGCTGCTCTGTATCCGAATAGACCGATACCTGGAAAATCTACAATACTGATGGAAAGATCAGCACAAGGAAACTTGAGGATGAAATAGGAATAGATCACACTACAGCGTTTCGAATTTTGAAACGACATAAATGCTATTCCTTCAAGATGGGGACGAAATACGGCGGCAGGCGCTGTTTTGATATGATGGAAAGAGCAAACACGGATAGGAAATTTTTTAAAAACATATATGTTTCACTGACGAATGCACGTTTACCTTAAATAATGAACCCAATGTTCAAAATTATCGATATTGGAACAAAGAAAACCAACACAGGTTTGTCGAAACAAGGACGCAATATCCACAGAAAGTAAAATTTTGGGCAGGGATATTCGGACACAATATTATCGGGCCATTATTTCTTACGCGAAATTTAAATGCAGAATATTATTTGGAACTACTCGAAAATCATATTTTACCTGCTTTACATGATGCCGCTAGGGAAAATCAGGAAGTTTGGTACCAAATGGATGGCTGCCCGGCACATAGTACCCTGGCTGTTCGGGAATATTTAGACACTAGTTTTAACGGAAACGTTATTGGCCTAAATCATACAGTAAATTGGCCAGCAAGGTCTCCTGATATTTCGCCATATGATTTCTTTCTCTGGGGCCATTTAAAAAACAGGATATACAAGGATAAAAAATACCTAAATATAGTTGAGTTAAAAAATGCTATTTCTGCCGAATGCAATAGAATTTCAGTTTACCAACTAGCGAATGTAAGAAGAGAATTTTATGATCGCCTGGGTTCTTGTCTAGCAGTCGAAGGAGGAATATTTGAACATCTTAAATCCTAAAGTTCTAACAATTTAATAGTACCTAAATTAATAAGATATTGAATATTGTAATAATACTATAATTAACCTTGTAATTGATTACTTTATTTTACTTTAATTCATATTAATTTGTATTTATAAATACATCTTTAAGATTTCCGATATATGAATGAGTTTTCAATAATAATAAAGCACTAAATAGGTAAATTTCCGAAATGACAACTTCATTTGACAGTTATCTTTTACCTTGACTGGTGTTCATAAGTAAATACAGGGCCATAAGAAAGGAGAAATATTTAAAAAGAAATCGGCGATAACTCGTAAACAAGCTAATCAAAAATATCTAAAGTTATTCTTTTGAATGTGGGCTTTAGTGCTCTTCAATAAACCTAAATAGAATTGTTCTCTAAAATAATTAGGGAAGCCAATAATTGAACCCATTAAAATTTACATGGGATTTCCTATGTCCTGTCCGACGATGCAACACCCGGTATATAGTCACTTTGATATTTACCGACGTTTGGTACAGAAAATTCCATCACCAGAATATGTTATGCAAAAAAAATAAAAATGCAATACGGCATTTTATTGAGCATCAAATTGCGCAACTTTGCCTCAATTTACCCGATCCTGTATCTCTTACGGTTTCCGAAATCCCAATGATGAGCGTCGAATTCGAGCCACCCTGTACAAGAAAGCTTAATAGGCGCTGCACAAAACTCATTGTAACCTTATTAGAATATTTTGAACGGAAAAGCGGTAGTAATGGCCGTTTATGTCCCTTAAATAAGCGCTGTTAAGGATGTGAGTTTTATTGATGTAAATAATAACTGTTTATAAATTTATAATTAATTTATTTTTGTTTTCTAAAATATTTTGATTAAAAGAAAATATGTAAAAACGAGGGCCTATTTAACCATAAGACCTGGGACTTGGGCCCGGTGGTCTGGGGGGTCCGTTAAAGGTTGTAAAATATTAATAATTTCTTGAATTTTTGAATTTTATTGGAAAAGAGGGCCCGAATTTTTGCTTGGGCCTTAGGGCCCTTAATCACGTGACTGAAAGTTTAATTTGGTATGAATTAAAAAATACTCTGATCTCACCTCTTCAGCAGTCTTAAATTGGACATATCCAAAACATCTGGACTTTCCTTTACGATCCAGAACTATTTCCAGTTTAAGACAATTAGGAAAAAGTTCTCTAAGTTTGTTCTCATCAATTGAAGGATGCAAATTACTGATAAATACTGTAGTTTCCGGATTCTTCTCAATAGGTACTCGATTTCTCACAACTGGCTTACTAACTTCTTCTTTTTTCTCTTCCCTAAACCTTTTTGGAGGAACCTGTTTACTACTAGTGTTTGGCTCCTGGTTATATTTCCTTTTAGTGCCTTTGTTTTGATGGTCTTGATTTTGTGAAGTGGTATCAGTTTGATATTGATAGTTTTCCGTTAGATTTGCGCTGGCCTGGAAATAAACAATAAATAAAACGGCTTGTTATAAAAATATATTTATAAAAAAAAGTAATCAAAGTTTTTTCAAGTAAATCTATGGTATCTAACTACAGACCTATCTCTTTAATCTCGAATATTGCAAAAATTTTTGAAAAAATTGTTCATTCAAGAATTTATAAATTTATTATAAATTGTAATATTTTATCTAAAAAACAATTTGGTTTTATTAAAAGAATAGGAACTGCAGACGCTTTAAATCATATAACTAACATCATTTATAACAAATTAGACAAAAGCAAACCAGTATTAATAACTTTTTTAGATCTGGCAAAAGCCTTTGACACGGTAGATCATGGTATATTATTGGATAAGCTTTCATTTATGGGAATTAGAGGCAAGGCCAATGATCTAATGAAAAGTTATCTTGAGCATAGAAAGCAGAGAGTTAAAATTAATGATTATATAAGCGAGAATAAAGATGTAACTATTGGAGTGCCTCAAGGAACTATCCTTGGGCCATTGATGTTTATTTTATATGTAAATGATTTATTAATTGGCATACAGGATGGTTGTATAATATCGTATGCAGATGATACTGCAATCATTGCTACTGAGGACACTTGGGAGCAAAGTATTAAAAAATGAATGAACTACTAGATAAGGTTGCAAATTGGCTTGCACTTAATAAACTGTCTTTAAATATTGATAAGACTGTTTTCATGACTTTTGGAAATTACTCAGATAGTGTTCCTAAATTAGTTGAAATAAAAATTAAAGACATATATGTAAAAAAGAGTTGATTGTTGTAAATATTTGGGTATTATTTTTGACTCTAATGTAAAATGGGATAAACAAATTGAATATCTGATTAGCAAGACTAAATATTTAATTTTTGTTTTCTATAAACTAAGAAAATACATGGATGTTGAAATGCTTAGAACAATTTATTATGCCTTCTTTCAAAGTGTTATTAGTTATGGTATTATAGCATGGGGTGGTGCTTATGATAACTATTTTACGCTATTAAATACATTACAGAGAAGAATACTGAAAGTAATCAACAACAACTCTTTTGTAATAGACAAAAATCCATTAAGTATTGAACAAATTTATAACTTAGAAGCAATAACTTTTCACTATGAGATCTTAAAAAACAAATATATAAACTCCAAAAGTATTACAAGAAACAAAAACATAATTATACCAAAAAATAGCAAAAGAATAAGTGATAAAGACAGTTACATTAAAGCGATAAAAATTTTCAATCTCTTACCAACTGAATTGAAAAATTTAACAGTGGAAAAGAAAAATTTGAAGAGAACTATCAGGTTTTGGCTAAAGCGGAATACTGTAGCTTAAGTTATAAGTAATTGATCTTTATTTTTGTTTGTATTTATATTTATTTTTGTTTCATACTTCTTAGTTTTTTAGTTTTTAGTTGTTAATTTTTAAGTTAAACCGGTCCGCGTACAGAGCTCTGTCTCTCTGCGGTTTATCATGTATTTCTACATTGTAAATTAACTGGTATTAATAAATAAATAAAATTACCTCTCTACATTTTTGTACACATTTCATAACATCGTCAAGTGTGCCAAAATGTCGTTCATACACTAACCATTCCTCCATAATATACTGAGGCCAGTCTTTTACAGAATTAAGTGCTTTTTGGAACAGGTTTCTTACGGAATTCGCGTCTCCATATTGTTTTTCCAAATTTATAGATTCAAGCCATAACGCATAAGATCCTAAAAATACGGTATATACAGGGTGTCTCAGAAATAAGTGCAAATTTTTATTTTTATTTTCAAAGTTAAATAATTCTGTTATTTCCAGTTATTTTGGAAAATGCTAAATGAAAATATGTTTTTTTATCCAAGATACACCAAATCCTCAAGATACTGACAAAGATAAATCTAACACTAACCTTTATTTTGTGGTTTTCCCAAAATGTGACTCCATATTTTCCTGGCAGCTTTCATGTCGCCCCTGTGCCCCAAAATCCTACTGAAAAGCCTGCCAACTTTGCACTGAGCGTCGTTTTCAAAACCAAGCTGTTGTATGGCTTGATTGAAGAGTTTATCCAGTTTTTCCGGGGATCCCACAACTCTATGAGTATATTCTAAGTATGCTAACCATAGTTCCAATCCAGGAGAAGGTGCGATGTTTGATATACCTTGCTCAAAGCATTCCATAACTTGGTCATCAGATTTTTCCAGCTTTTCCAAAACCCTTAGCTTAAAAATCCAAAGATCCTCACTCCATGGACAGTTTCTCAAAGCTTTTTTACATACGTTCAGTGCCAACGGACCCAGATTAAAAACGTAGTTGCAATAATCCCACCAAAAATCTAGTAAGACAGTTAAATTAAACATTTTGTAATACATGAAAATTAAGTGTCAGGCAAACCTGGTAAAAGACAAAGCTGTACAGCTGCTCTTTCATATAAACAGATAACTGTCGAAGGATCTGTCACTGTTTTTATATAATTTTTATAGGTTTCATACAGTTCTTCATTGGCTTTACATGCCAAAAGTTGCTCTTCAAATGGTTTATAAGTTTCTAGCAGCTTCAGAGCCTTTTTGTACCCATATTCAACCTGTAATATTAAATTTTAAAAGAAAAATATACATAGATTAAATGTAATAAAATATTTACTGGTTTTGGATGCACCAACCCTTCAGGTAGTCCTTTAACCCACTGTTCCCATTCATTATATGTATTTTCCATTTCCAACAGTGGAATAGATAGTTGTCTCTTAAATACATCTACAAGTTTTATTACCTACAACATGACCTAAGTGAACACTAAGACATGTTAATTTGTATTTGTAATCAAATTAACTTATTAAAAAATGTTTTAAAAAAAAACAAAAAAAAAACATGGGGGTGGGGGTCTTTGTTTTAAAACCGATAAATAGAAAATAAGCATCTTTTGTGCACTTTTTTTAGGAGACTTGTAACTATAAAAATATAATAAAGTAATAATGAAAATTTATGTACCGACCTGTTTGTTCCATTCCTCTGAACCTTCTGTATGCGTTGAAATATAAACATTTTCGATTTCCCTTAAGGTATCCCAAAGTAATGAACCTTTATCACAAACTAACCCTGCAGCATTTAACCCCCTTTCAAGTATAGACCTTGTAGTTTCTAATTCACTTGCTCCTATAGAGTACTGTGCATATTCAATCCATAAGTCTACAGCTAAAATAAGAGAAAAAAAATAGATACGACATATTTATCCAAAAAAAAAACCTGTAAATTTTACATAAATAATCTTCAGTAGCTTCGTCAAACAGTTTAAAAATGCCTTTTTGCTGTTCGGGAGTCGTGACCAAAGAAATTTCCGTTTTGATCCAGTCAAGCCATAAGTTGGGCGTAAGAGGAAAGTATTCGTGAAACCTTTTGTAAGCTGCTCTTAAGGAATTTAAATCAGTCAATTTACGGAATATATCGATTAGCTCGACGTGAGAGTCGTATAAATATTTGTTATCCGATATATCGTTCTCAAGTTGTCTTGCTCTATCGAGTAGTTGCTAAAAAAGGCAGAATTAAAAAGGTAGAACTGTTATTTTTGCATCTATATATTTACTTGTTCTTGCGCATCATTTTCGTCATCCAGATCACTTGAATCGGACTCGTTGGAGTTCTCTGGCTCATCGACTTCTATTGAAGAATCACGGTCGCTCATTTCAACCTTTTTCAAGTACAATTTGTTAAGATATCGATAATAAACAATCAAAATAAAAGGCGTTTTAAAAGACGCCAATTTTGACGTTTGAGGTTAAATATTTAAAAAAATAATCTTCTTTTTTTTTGGATGGCGCATTTTTGCAGTGGTGGCAGTGCCTACCTCCTAAGATTTTTTCTATTGGGCAAAATCATATATAAAAATATTTTTATGACTTTGGTTGACGTTTGTAGCCAACTTCAGGATTAAAACCTAACCTAATTTCTTGACCTAATTTTACGTTTTGTCTTCCTCATTCCTCGTTTGGCTTTGATCATGTTTTGATATTTTCAGGTTTTTCTAAGCTATTAAAAGATAAGAGTTTTCTTTTAAGCGAAAATGAGTAACAAGAGATCAAACGAGACGTTGGCCTCTAAAATTGCGGGTATATTATCCGCTGCACCTACACAGTTCAATCCGGACGATGACCATATCGACGATACCTCCGCTAAATTGACGAATTTTGATGATTATAGCGATGATGAAAGCGAAGAGATATTAAGTAAATTTAGAAAACAAAACATCGATTTACTAGGCGATATAGATCAGAAGTATGCGGGGAAAAAAAGTAACAGAAAAAGTTTAAAGGAAAGTTCAGATGAATATTCGGCAAGTGAAGAATGGGATACTGAAGGTAAATATATAACTTATAACAAGAAATATGTATTATGTATTGATGGGGTTTTAGATGATGTAGCTGAAGAAGATGGTAAACAAATTAATAGTGACAGCGAAGAAGAAGATAGTCAACAAGAGTCTGAAAACAGCGACGATGAAGAAAATGGTACGGAATCAGATGGTTCCGAGGTAGCATCTGATGCAGATGAAAATTTCCAACATATAAAAGAAACAAACGAGTCGCAGCAGGTTAAAAAAGGTGTCTCAGTAAGAAATCAAATGAAAATATGGGAAAGTCTACTTGAAGCAAGAATACAACTCCAAAAATGCTTGTCAGCTGCAAATAAACTGCCCCAAGGAGAATATTATAGAGACATGATCAAAGAAAGTGACTTAGAAATGGACTTTAAGAGTAAAATTGTCGATACAAAGAAGAATGTTGAGAATGTTTTAGATAAACTATTATTACTGCAAAAAATAGTTATTAAAAAGTATCCTGAAACCAAAAAATTAGGAAAAGATAATCAAAAAGAGCATATCAAAGAAGACGACGATGATGATGAAGATATCCCTAGTGATACTGATGAAGAAATCAATGAAAATGAAAGTGAATCAGAAACAGATGATGATTCAGAACCAAAAAAGAAGAAAAGAAAGTTCAATGATTTCGAGGTTGATATTGCCGAAATGCATGAAAAATATAAAAGTTACAGGAACGAGACTATTGAGAAATGGAATGCCAAAACTAGACTGTCAATTACTAAAAACGCTGGTCAGGTTCACTCAGTTCTAAACCAAATTGATCATATTTTGAATGATAAAGCAAAATTAAGGAAAAGAACTCAATTGAAGAGAACAGAATTCAAAATCTTGGGAGAAGAGGAAAAAGAGTTAAATAACGAAGATAGTGAGAATGCTAGACAGGTAATGTTTTTACCAAAAAAAAATTGATTCTTACTAAAATGTTCCTTTTTTACAGCCAGAAGAATATAATACAGAGATTTTTGATGACAGTGATTTCTATCATCAGCTACTTAGAGAGCTGATTGAGGTTAAATCAGCTGATATTACTGATCCAGTACAGCTAGGACGGCAGTGGATTCAACTACAAAATTTACGGAATAAAATGAAGAGAAAAATTGATACCAAGGCTACGAAAGGAAGAAAAATTAGGTACACTGTTCACAGTAAGTTAGTGAATTTTATGGCACCTTTGTATCAAGAAACGTGGACCGATGAAGCTAAAAACGAATTGTATTCTTCCTTGTTTGGTAAAATTAAATTGAAAAATAGTTAATTCTATTATAGCTTTATTATTATTAAAATATATGTTTTATTTATGTATTTATCCTAAATCCTCGATTTCTTCTATTTATGACAATGTTTATGACTTTCAATTTAGGCAACCAGTATTACTATAGTTGCGATTTGCGAGTTTCAAATTAGGTAAACAATATTACTATGGTTGCGATTTTGCTGCGATTGTGATTTTGTAAACTAGAACTTAGAACTGTGATAACCTTCTATCTGCTAGTTTGAATTTTTAGGCGTTGCGATTTTCGATTTTGTTGTCAATGAAATTTTATGGTCTTGAAGGCATTTTATAGTAAAATAGTATTTATTTATAGAGAAGGTATTATTTTCTAGGGCTAAGATCAATAATATACCGGGTGTTTCTCAAGAGTGGTTCGCCCCTATAACTTTTTAATTTTTTCTGATAAAAAAATCTAAAAATATCTGTAATAAAACTCGGACAGAGTGTATATACTTCTTTATTTTAATGTACAGTGGAATGGGAATATTTCTTCATTTATTTACAATAATATTTAGCTATATAGTTCAGGCAAATTATTATAAAACCAACCTAATAACCTTATTGTACTTAATACTATAAAAAAGTGGTCATTTTTTGTATGTTTTAATATGTAAGATATATGTAGGTATATTTAGTATCTGTTAACAAGCAACATATGTTTTTTTTCCTTACTATTAATTTTAAACGTTATTTTTTCTTTCTAGTCAACAAAAAATATCTTGCTAATACTGCTAATAGTCCAAAAAAAATATGTATTGAAATACGAAGTTGAAACTTCGTCTTTAAGGCTTATTTTCTTGAACTATAAAGGACCTCTCCAGACTATTTTTTTAAATTTAAATCTTATCAATTATTTGCAGCACCCTTTCTTAGGCCCTTTGCAAGGAAATTAGCAAGTATTTTGATAAACTAGGTCAGGAGACGACGTGATGTTCAAAGTATTTTGTGATATTTTGTAAGTTACACAATATTTTTAAAACTTTTGATATACTGTTACTTTAGTTTTACTAACTCTATATGATTTCTAATACATATTGACAAGAGTACACAGCTTGCCTCTAATTTCTAAGAAAATATATCTTCTAGATTTTTAAAGTAATCTCTAACAAAATTAGCAATAATCTCAGGTACAGCACAATTAATAGTAAAAGTACTTTTTATTTAAAAAAAAGGTAAATGTATACGTACCATAGTGGTATATGATGGAAGCGAGATTTGAGTAAAATAAATTTCAGATAAAAACGTTTGATATATTAATAATCTAACAGCTAAGTTGTTTTTTTTCTGATAAAAACTACGTTTTGACCCTTAACATCTGTTCCCGTACTAACATCATCGTGTTTTAGTATCAATTGTGCAATTCAAGGTCCTTTACATCACATATGCTATACAGGGTGTCTACAATAAAATAAACAATACAAAGAGAAAAATAAAAATGCTGATAATCTTTTTTGTAACTGTCAAATATATTCAAAGAGACTCGTCTGAAGTTAGTCAATGGCAAACGTCAAAAATTCAAGCGTTTGGCATTTCCTCACCGTTCATTTGAACTACTGCAGTTAATTTCGGTTTTTGACACCCTTTAAATGATAAATAACAGATCAATTTAGGTATATTCGCGAAAATGAATCTAATATGAAAGTTTTGAATGTATAGTTTACTGAAAAATAGGAAGGGTATTTTTTGGTATCGTTCCATGGTTCTTTTGTTCGCAGGACCTACTCTCTTATTTTTACATTTTGCTGCGAACTTCGTGCGCTTTCTTTACGATGGCTAGTTTGGAGTGGGGATCTAACACAGGGAGTTCCGTGTAGGGTGGATCTTTGGTACCGTGGAGCATCAAGGACCATTCTTTGAAGAATCCGCTTTGGGGTGTTTCGGAATTGAATTTTACCTGGAATTATAGAAATGTTTTTTAAAAAAAATTGGTGTATATTGTGCTTACGCACCTCTAGTGTCCAGGTACCCTGAGGGTACTCTCCCCACGTGTGGGTGGTCATAAAAGGCCATTTGGAAAAACCATCTCTGGAGTCGTCGTCGTTTTGTCTTCTACTCAAAATCATCGATCTGAAAAAGAAAGAAAATGTGTCTCATAAAATTGCAGATTATGTAAAAAGGTCTCGGCCGTATTACTGGTTGCATATCTACAAATTTAACTTTCAAATTAGCGACACAATCGAAATTAGAGTTTCGAATCATATGCCTTTTAAAATGAAAATATCCCTTTGAAAAGACAATCATTTTATGCAATTAACAGGAAAGGAAGCATTTTGAGCATTTGATTTCATCTAGCTAATTTTTGTCACATAAATTATAGGTTTATATCTAGTTTTAATTCTGTAATAATTAAAATATGTTTTAAACATGTATCCTTTTAATACCGTTGAGTATTTTACTCTACTTTATATTTTTTTATCTTTAATTTTTGTTAAATTAACAAAAGGTATATCACACAGCCACTTAGATTTTTTCACATAATAAAAATATACTGACGCAAAATCACAAAAATTAAAATATCGAGGAAAATATTTGGGGTATATACATCCCCCATTAACCACCGAAAAAATATACTGGGCGTTCCATTTAAAATAAAGGAGTAACTTGCTTTTAAAAGTGACCATATATTTTTTTTGTCTCACCCTCTATAAATTTTCAGGTCAAATTTTAATTTGGTTTAACATATAATGGTTACTGTAATTAAATATCAAGCTATACAAGGTCAACAAAAATTTAGATAACTGTTATCGAAATTTAAAATTTACTCTTCGTTTTCACAAAATGTGAAATATGTCAAAATCCTTACATTTTAGGTATATGCTTCTTTAATAAAACTTACGTTAATTTTTTTCCTAGAATCCGAAAATCAATTAATATATAGGGTGTTCCATTAGAAAAAACACAACTTTAATGTGTAACTTTTTTTGGGGACACCCTGTATAATTCTATATATCTTTATAAAATGCTTTCAGTTGACCTACATATGCTGCCAAAATTTCATTTCGATATAAACTCCGTTCTTCTTGGTTAGGCGTATGAGAGGCGCCACCCTGAATATAATATGATCTGGGGTAAAGACCTTTGGTATAGACCTAGTTCAAGGAACTAGTCTTCTGGAGGAACTAGAACTAAGGAACTAGTTCCTCCCAAGGAACTAGAATTCCTTCCTCTAAGTTAAAATACGCCTTTATATTTTATTTACTGTTTGTGTCTTACCTTGTGCCCATAGGCGATGTCAAGAACAGTTCGACATCTCCACGTCTGGTGGAGTTCAAGGTTATCACAGCTTGCACGTGTTCCAAGTACCGCACTTCCGTACTGTCGCCTTTGCATGCGTTTGTTGTTATTGATAACATCACCGAATCTTTGGATGGAATTTGCCTGAAAATATGAAGAAATGAAAGTTTAGCGAATTTGAGAATTTCAATTTCTTCATGCTAAAATTTCCAACATAATAGCTTTAGTGCTTTCCATTCTCAAATCAAAAGAGGAAATTTACAGCCACTCTTATGCTGGAAGTACACTCTCGCCGAGGGGACCCGAGACATTGCGCAAAAACACACCAATAAAATTTTCCAGTACATAAATAAATACATTCTGAAGAATAATTTTGTAAAAATAAAAACAATCAGGCGCTCAACGAGATAAATTTAATAACTTTTGGGAAAATTTGGGCAAAAATTTTTCTTAAATCCAATTTAAAACCGATCTGAAAGTCGAGAAAATATAAAAAACCAGTGAAATCCACAAAATCAAATTGCATGTATTAGTTTCAAACAGAAAAAGATAAATCCGCCTGTGATTATTTTTGTTTTCATTGTATTTTTGGTATTTTATAGACACATACTCATCTACGCTTTGTTTTTGATCCTTGGCGCGTTTTTTTATTTTAACTAATGAATGTTTATATTAGGTTGGCAGTTATATATTTGAATTTGAAGACTTTCCATCAAACTGAATGAAAAACATCGTGCATAGCTTTTAATAGACGTGTTTTTCTTTCTTAAACGGCCCGGAAAGTGACCACTAAAGAATCTTTTTTTTTTTCTATAGTTCTCTTAACAGATTTTTCGGTACTTTGACTAAAAACGACTGTATTAATTATATATTTATATTTTAATAATTTAAATACCGAAAATAGGCGTCAACTCGAAGGCAGTTCAGAAGACGAACTAAGGAATGCCGAGATCTCCCGAGAGCACCGTGTATATTTTCGCGGGACCTCCTACTTAACGCTTTCGCCATAGAGAAATATAGAATCTGTTGTGTCTCCCGTCTCCTTTGACTTGTGCTGGAGACCGCTTCTAGACCGAGCGCTCCCGAGACGAGGCGAGAGGCACCGAGGCAAGACGAGAGCCCCAAGTACACAATCGCCTTGTCTCGCCTCGGGTCTCCCCGGCGAGCGTGTACTTGATACAAAACGTTCAGAGTGCGAGGCGAGAGCCCCAAGTACACACTTGCCTCATCTCGGCGAGTGTGTACTTGCACCATTAAATTTATGGTAACTTACCTCAATTCCGAGACGGACCCTGCTTCGCAGTGGTACCTTGGCGGTACCGTTTTCCACTGCTTGGCCAGCGCTACCATGGCGCCGGCGTCAAGTACACCAAAGCCGAACAGATGGTTGAATTCCAGACCAACTCCGTTCATGGTCCAATGGAAACGACCTTTGGCATCGAAAAGGGAGTTCCTTTTTGACGTTAGTACCGTGAGATGCTGAATATCCCTCCACGTTAATTTATTACTAAGTACATAAAAAGAAATTGCGTTAGTTATTATTAAAATCATTAAAGTATTGGAACCTACAAGGTGCCTTTCAACCCTCAATTGGCGTGGTGGGGTCCAACGGACCCCAAGCACTATTTAAACCTCTGCAAAATGTTTACGTTTAAGAATTTGGTCTTGCCGCGCCATTTACCTTTAAGTTAGGGTACCAATATGCAACTGTTAAAGTCGCACTTGATTTTATCAAGTATTGTTCCTACCAGCGGGGCTAAAATTTCATTGGGGTCTGTGTGGCACCACTACGCCAAGAGTGTTTCATTATTAAGATGGTGGGTAGTCTAAAAGTGTGCCTCACTAGGACGCTAATTTTGGCAAAGCATTAATTGAGTGGTTTGATGAACTTAAAGAGGCATAAGTGAGATGAAGATCATCGAGACATTGATTTTCCTCCGAAGAGTAACCATAACTCCTATTTTGAATATCTTACTTATAGAAGAGAGAAAATTGAATAATCAATACCAGAAAAGAAAGAGATGTGGTATATGGCAACAATATGTCAATAAAGAAATGACAAAAAAACAAAAATCTCATGAATCAAATGTGCACGATCCATGTGTGGCAAATGCAGATCCTATATTAGCATGAACTGTATTTGAAAAAATTATGTACATTCAAGGTTTGCAGTTTTGTTGAAAATAATTTATGTTTATTATTTTAGCTTCACATTTCAGTTGTTTGTACTTTTAATAATACGGTAAAATCATAAAATATATATGTTTTTAATTTCTATGGGTTTCTTAGCCAAGTTATATTTCTGTTGTCAAAAGTTCCTAAAAAATGCGTTTTACTTTACTTTTGTATCCGTTTTTGTTAATTTGTTGAAAATTAATGAAATTGTTTGTTCACAAGTTTGAATATATTGTAAACAGTGTTAAAATAACAAGCTTTTTTTAAAATCTCTTCATCATGTATTTTTAACTGAAAAAAAATAGCACAGCACGCCATAAGCGTTACAAAAATTCACGACGCCAGTTGAGGGTTAAATAAGAACAAGTATTTTAAAGGGTGGTAGTTCTCGACACAAGGAACATATTTTCAATTTACCATTTTCTAAATTAATTGAAAATAACCGAGCTATTTAGCTTTGAAAATTAAAAAAAAAAATAATGCTTTAATTTTGAGATCCATCACTTTATTCGAAGCCCTGTGTTGCCTTTTATATGTTCAACATAGTTGGGAAATAATAATATACTTAGGAAATAAAATATACTTGGGAAAAAAAACGAATATGATTGCTGTTCACTAGTAAAATTAAAAATTGAAAACTACTGAATAAATATAAAAAAATCTCAACAAATACAGGGTAGCGCACCTTTCAGTAAAGTTTATTTCTTTACCTTTAAACTCAGCACAAGAATTAATTCTGAAAAGTAATGTACAAGGTGTTAATAATCTATTCTATAGTAGCTTGCAAATTTAAATATCTTTAAATATCTCAAAAACCAAAGATTTTAAATATATTTAACTCTTATAATAAATGCCTTTTTTTGGGCCCACGAATCAAAAAATGCAATAAAATACCATAAGAAAAAATATAACTTTGGTATGATTCTTAGTTCTGAAACACCCTGTATATTTCAAAATAATTTTAAATTGTGCACATTGTCTCGCCACATATACCCATAAAATATTTTGTTTCTACATCTTTCCGTTTTCGTATAATCAACCGAGGCGAATGAGGTGCGCCACCCTGTATAAGTAAGATGTGTAAATTATGGACCTACTTGGCTTCTAAAGCTAGTGCAAATACTCCTGCGGCTTCTGGTGCGGCTGCGCTTGTTCCCGAATGCGTCGTGGTACATTTTCCATACAAATCTGTCGTAGCCTGTAAATGAAAGACTAATATTATTGCATGGGATTAGTTTTTGATTTGATTCTTTGCTTGAAGAACGTATTGTACTCCGTGAAATTAAAATTTAAAATTGAAAACAATATATCTCCAGGTTTTCCAGTCTTGTCGTATCCACAATGTGAGATTTTTCACAATCTTATGGTATATGATACATTTTTCTTCTGTTGAATACGTTTTGTTTTGTTTTTATCAAGACGTGCCTCAAGGTAATGATAACTTTGAAGCCAGTTCTACTACTATGTATAATATTAAGGTGCGTTTTTACAAGTCAAATCAACTGATCAAGTCAGTTGAATTCATACCGCATACATATACATACATACTGCCATTACTCGCTGACGAGTATTTGACACGCATCAGAAAATGGTCACACAAGGCGTTTTCTTTCATGAGCTTTTCTGTGACTGAAAAGCCCGATACGTGATGTTATCTGCCTACCGCACTCCGCACATTCAAAAATCTCATTGCTTTGTTGTTGATAAAAATCTCATTGCTTGACACACTTAATAAATCATATGCGAAAATGTCAAAAGTTGACATATGATGTGGTGCCATTTAAAAATGAAAACTTGTAGTCATTTCCGGTGAAACAGGAAGAATACATCAATCAATCCTGATTTTTGTCATATACCAACATTCCAAATTAAGTTCTAAATAAATAATGTAAATAGTAATAGTATAGTCGTCATATCTTAGTCATTAAATTAAAGGGATGGTATCAATCATTATTCAAAGTCCATTATTGTCAGTATTTTTTAGAAGAAATAAATATTTTTTCGTTTAAAGCTATCCTTTATTCCTGATTAATGAATACTAAGGACCAGAGTAAAAAAAACCGTACGAAGCAATCTCTTAACGATCTTCTTCCTCTTCGAATTCTATCATTTCGCATTTACTTTTGTAGTTGATTAAATATTTACAAATGATCGAACAAGTTCAATCAAGCAAAAACGATACCGAAGATAGACTAAGAATTTCCTTAAATGTGATTTAACGAAACGAGTTCTCTCGTTTATCGATCAATTTGCTAATGCTCTAAATTGAAAGAGAATGAAAATTATTTCCACGATTTTAACACGTTTTGAAAGAGGCATTTTGATGCGTATTGAACAAAAATTACTGAGTACCGAAAGAATCGGGAAATCCCGGTTCCCAAATGGCGCGATACCGGAATTCCCTGTTCCGAAAACCCTAGAGGAGATATACCTTCTGCAACGTTAAGCATTTTTTGTCGGTTTTTGATTTTCATAACCTTGCAATCTATGATTATCATTTATTTGTTTTAATGTTACACGGCTCACACTAAGAAAGTTCGCAGTAATAATCTTATACTAACGGCTAACAAAGGTTAGTCTTGGGTCGATATATCCGTATGTAAGAAGAGTACAATGCCTTTATAATGTACTGAACAAAGAGAAAACAGTAAACATGTTGCCAAATGTTGAAATAAACCGAGAAACTGTGCACATTGCTAAGAGACGTAGAAAGGGGTATAGCAGATTTGCCGCAGAAGTAAATCCCAATTAGTACCTCTGTCAGTACTTAAAGTTCTACGGAAAGGTGTACATCATGCGTTCAGCTTCACGATTTAATTACGTCTCGTGATATTTTATTTGTTTATTTATTAACGAGTCGTTGTAATTTTCCCTATAGCTTGAAAAGTGCAAGTTAGAAACACTCGCATTTTTTTGTAAAAATAAGTGGAATTGAGTTGGTGTTCGATCGTGGTCGCGCTATTAGAACTCTGAATTCAAAAATCGATATCTCGAAATCTAGTAGAAATAGTTGATTGTAGTTTTTTTTTAATTTTCTTAATATTTCGCAGACAGTATGTGAAAATTTTTATAAATAAAAAAGTTACACGGTTGCTGAAAATTGATATGCAATAAAAGTGTTGGGTTGTTTAAAATTTTTGAATGAAAAAAAAACAACCGTATTGAATTTTTCTTATTTAAACATATTATAAAAGATCTGCTCTTCAAAATAAAAAGAGAGTTTCAATATCTAAGTGGTTCTTAAGTTATAGCGTGTTGTGTTAAAAAGTAGAGTTTTTAAATTATCTGACGTTTTCTTTTTATAAAAAATGGAGACCCTAACGATATCCTTACAATTCCATTTCAGATGCTCAAAAACATATCTAATGATTTTATCTAGTTATCTTTTCGAAAAAAAGTCTTTTAAAAATAAGCGGTTTGCAATCGTGATTTTACTTTACTCGACAGAAAAAGGCGTACCGGCAACGCCGCAACAACACGCCGTTCGACTTAATAAGATTTACTTCCACACATGTAAATACCGACCCAGAAGTAACAGTTGCCAGCACGGTATTCGCATTTCTATGGTATTCTAATCAAATTCTAAAATTAACTTAAAATTAAATTCTGTGCCTTAAACTCGCATCACAGATAGTCTTGAGATTCTGCGAAGTGCGCTTTCCGACAGCATAAATATGCAAATGTCTCACGACTCTGTACGCCAAAGCGGGCGAGCATTCGTTTGTGAAATAGACGGTTGTTTTCTTTTTAGACTCGGTTCGAACAGAACAAAGACATGGAAATGCAATATAAATACCGTAGGAAACGTTTTCTAATAGTTTTTACTTAAAATAAACGGAAAGTTTATTATTTGCTTGAGTTTTTTTATTTAGTACAATATTTTTAGTTAGAAATCAAAAACCTACATCGATTAGATTGTATGAAGTGGCTTTTGGGACCATTCCATTGCGATCTTTTCACAGCCATTTTGTTTTTTTTGTCTAAGTTGCATTTTGCAGTCTTGATTAAATCTGAAACCAAGAGTGTCCTTTTTTCCTTTCCAATTCCTTAGTAGCCTTAGTAAATTCGTTGCATTACCTAAGTTATCTTCGCAACTTTGACCACGTCCCAGAGGTCCCTGTTCTAAGTTTTGCTTGACTGACCGCGGTATATGTATGTACAGGTTGTCCCACTAAGAACAGCTCTCGGCTGTATCTCGGAAAGTATTAGCCGTAGGTCCTACGGAAAAAAATGTTTATAACTAATGGGGCTATGAGAAATTGCTGCAAATTATTTTCAAGTTTGTAAAATGGCTGCTAGGGGGCGCAACTGCTTTGGAAAATAAGAAAATAGAATTTTTACAGAATTTTGCCTAGATAATGGATACTATAAATAATAGCTTCGTAATCTTCAGTAAATTTTGGATTTTTTTTGTAGGAACCATTTTTCCCTATCTGCTAAAATAAAGTGGCGGGGAATGGTTAGATCTATCTTTATTTAAATGTTAATAACTCCGGACTGGATGATCAGAATCCAACAAACGAGGGTTCGTTTAAAAGAGCGTTTCTTACTCTATATTATACCTTTAAAATAATAATAATAAGGTTTTGAACGTAGACGCTAGGGGGCGCTTTCTTACAATTTAACAAACATGGCGCGTTTTTTCAAAAAAATTAAATACGATAGTATCTGTAATTTTAGCTGATAATAAAGAGTAGTAAAAGCTTAAAAATTCAGCGTAAACCGCATCTTGATATCTTCTTTCAAACCGAAGATATTAGCAAAATTATAATAAATACCAAAAATAAACCCTTAATTACCTTATTTTTACAATACGGTATCAGTAGCCCTCTTGATTATGCCCATTCTATCAAAAAAAATAAAATATAAACAGTTAGTTTATTTTGAAATCGACGAAATACCAAAATACCATAATACCAGATGTATTAATATCTAATAATTAAGATATTAATAACAGTGAACAAGAAACGATGATTCAGTGAAATCATGGTGGGCTTTGGGAAAAAGTTGCTTTTGACGTAACAGTATAAACGTCAAATTGTTATTAGATCAACATTTTGATAGTCTTTTATCTTTTATTTTTCAAAATGCCAAAAACTTCAACTACTTCAAATAATAAAGGCATTTTGAAAAAGTAATTAAAATATAAAAAAATGCTGCTAAGACTATCAAAATGTTGATCTAATAACAGTTTGAAGTTTATACTATTACAAAAGCCTTTTTCCAAAGCCCACCATGACTCTCACTGAATCATGATCGTTTTTTTCACTGTTATTAATATCTTAATTATTAGATATTAATACATCTGGTATTATGGTATTCTCCTGTATTTCGTCGATTTTAAAAATGAACTAACTGTTTTTTTTGTTAGAATGGGCATAATCAAGAATACTACTGATACTGATTTATTATAATTTTGCTAATATCTTCGGTTTGAAAGAAGATATCAAGATGCGGTTTTTCGTTGACTTTTTAAGCTTTTACTACTCTTTATCAGCTAAAATTACATATACTATCGTACTTAACTTTTTTGAAAAAACGCGTTATGTTTGTTAAATTGTAAGAAAGCGCCCCCTAGCGTCTACGTTCAAAACCTTATTATTATGATTTTTATGGTATAATATAGAGTAAGAAACGCTCTTTTAAACGAGCCCTCGTTTATTGGATTCTGATCATCCAGTCCGGAGTTATTAACATTTAAATAAAGATAGATCTAACCTTCCCCCACCACTTTATTTTAACAGATAAGGGAAAACGGTTCGAACAAAAAAAATCAAAAATTTACTGAAGATTATGAAGCTATTATTTATAGTACCCATTATCTGGGCAAAATTCTGTAAAAATTCGATTTTCTTATTTTTCATAGCAGTTGCGCCCCTGAAGCGGCCATTTTACAAACTTGAAAATAATTTCCAGCAATTTCTCATAGCCCCTTTAGTCATAAATATTTTTTCCGTAAGCCCTACGGCTTAATACTTTCGAGATACAGCCGAGAGCTATTCTTAGTGGGACACCCGGTACATAACTACCTTAATCAACTGTCCAAAAACTGGTTTTGGTAAATTCAGAGAAATTTTCGGCGCTGCCTCTTAGACTACTAGATCAATTATCATTTATCAATTTTTTGGCATTATTTTTATAAGTTTCAATTTTGACTTTTACGTCAGATGGATATTTTTACGTAAGAGACACCTATTTATAAATCTGGTCTAGATTTGAATAAGAAAACTAAGGAAGGAGCATATCAAACATCTTAGGTACACCGCGATGGGCCTCAAATATGGCCGACTTAAATTCCGGTTTATCAGTGTCGTTCTAATTTTATTTATAAAATGTAAAACTATGATGTAGGGTAGACGTGGGGTAGACTCAATAATTTGTTGTTTTATTTTACGTTGTGAATAAATGTTGGTAGTTATTAAAATTGTTATAAAAATATATAATTCTAATAAAAATAGATAAGTTATAATAAGTATTTGTTACCACAAACATCCGATACGCTACTGAAGCAGGTAAGTCAAATTAACGTATCTAAATTTTTTGACATCTAATCTTTGACAAGTAATAAATAAAAGCTAAAATGCAAGAAAAATATATAATTTAGTTAATTTAAGTGAATTTCATAAATGATCGGTTTACTACACGTATGTATATTATATAGTCACTTACTAGCGAAAAGTTGTTCCATTATTTCACTCAATTTTTGCCGAGATCTACCGCACGCTACACAACCAACTATTTTAGAGTTTTTCGATAAATCGCGATAGTGTCACTGTTAATTTAAGTTCTGCCACAATTTCCATCTAGATTTACTACCTTTATACAACTATCCGTAGTAGAATAAATAATAAATAACATAAAATAAGCTCCGTAAAGACTGACAAATCCACAAAATTTCAAATCAAATTCAAATGTGTCAAATGAATCGTCAAACAGAACTGTCAAGGATCCCCACCCTAGAGTGCTTTTTCTGCCCACCATGCATGAATACATGGATAGCATTATGCTCCTTGCTTAGTCTTCTTATTCAAAGCATTAGATCAATTATCAATTATCAATTTCTGGCATTACTTTTATAAGCATAGATAAAAGAAAATATGGATGGATATTTTTACGTAAGAGACACCTATTTATAAATCTGGTCTAGACGATTTTTTTCATTAATATTGTAATTAACAAAACTGTTGTTATAGTATATTGACTGTTTACGATCAAACTCGATTACTTTACACCCACTAATATGTGGAGGTGTGAAATGCGTTACGCACATTTTAAGATACTGAATATCGGTTGTTCACGTCAACAAACATCCCAAATTTGAAATCGAATCTTAAGAATTGATATACAACTATGACAAAAGAATATTTAGTTTTAATCAATGTCTAATATTATTAACTAGCGTGTGCCAGCGACTTCGTTCGCGTCGAATTAATCATTTGTAATGGTGATGATAAAGCAAAGCAAAAATTTCCATTAACATACAAACTGGAGAAAATTTTCTCACATTTATGTCAGCATGAGAAAAAACAATATGCCGATATTATCATATAACTTGTAATATTTGAGGGGTAGTTTCATCTCGTTGGAATTTGACTTTCGAAAAATCCGTTTGCCAAAAATAAGCTTTTTACGTCAAGTAGTTTAAGCAGAATCGTCGTGGTTAAGAAATTACCCAACTTTTTGGAACACCTGTATGATTTTTTAAAAAATTTCAAAATATATAAAAAAACCAAATAAATTATGCTTGTCCAAGCGTTTTTCCGAAAGACTAACCGTTTTTTAAATAACAAATATTGTAATATTTGAGGGGCGTTTTCACCCTCTTGGAATTTGAGATTCGGGAAACCCCTCCTTATCGAACCTCTGCACCCCACAGTCAATCCGTTTGCCAAAAATCAGCTTTAAACGTCAAGCAGTTTAAGCAGAATCGTGATTACTCAATGGTCATATTTTATGAAACACCCTGTATAAATTTATAAAAAATCTTAAAATATGTAAAACAACAAAATAAAATACACGTGTTTAAGAGTTTTTCCGAAAAACTCACCGGTTTTTAAATAAAAAATATTTTAATATTTGAGGGATAGTTTCACCTCCTTAGAATTCGAGTTTCGAAAAATCCCTTCTTATCGAACCTCTACACCCTAAATTCAATCTGTTTTCCAAAAATCAGCTTTTTTCGTCAAGCGCTTTAAGCAGGATCGTGATTAATCAATGACAAGATTTTTCGAAACATCCTGTATACATTTTTAAAAAATCTTAAAATATGTAAAAAAAAACAAAATAAAATATACGTGTTTAAGCGTTTTTTCGAAAACTTGACCGTTTTTTAAATAAAAAATATTGTAATATTTGAGGGGTGGTTTCACCCTCTTGGAACTGGAATTCCGAAAAATCCCTTCTTATCGAACCTCTACACTCTAGAATCAACCTGTATGCCAAAATTGAGCTTCTTACGTTGAGTGGTTTGAGCAGGATCGTGATAACATAACACGAGATGTAATTAACGAAATATCATCGTAACAACAGCTATTTTAGAAACGTCTAGGTTTATTTATTTCACTGAGATTTATGAAAAAAAATCCTTTGCCTCCGATACAGATACCGCCACGTTTTGGAAGAGGCGACAAAAAGCGCCAAAAAAAAATCCCCCCTCGCTCTCCTCAGTTTTAATGCGCTTTTAAGAATCGAAAGTAGGTCGAGGTAAAGCGAAGACAAGACAACTGGAAATAAATCGAAATGATACAAAGTTGGGCAACGAAATGCGACCTTGACATGTTTCGGGTTGCTTCTAGCATAGTGTGTACGCTGTTTTAAAAGTTTCTCTTAAGAAAAAATGAAATATGTAAAAAAGAACTTACCACACCGGTGTTTGGATCTTTGGCACCATTACTGAACGTACTAGCCAGTGTACTGGAACAGCTCTCATCGTAGTGCGCATTCTGGCCATCGTTGATAGCGCTGTTGATGCTCACAGTCCACATACTAGCTGCGTACCCGTCACAGTTACAGTCGTCATCTTCACCACCGTCTCCGCTAGCCCAGACGTAGATGTTGCCTAACCCGTTTCTACCCTAAAATAAAGAAAAAAAAATTGGTCGCTCTTAAGGCTGCCTGACTATCAGATAAGGTGGCTATTTTTTTTCCGATAGCTTCTATCTAATGAAAAAAAGATAAAGTTTTCTTATTACTGAACACGGTTCCTAAAAAATTCGGTTATAACTGTCATCAAACTAACCAGCGCGAGAAGGCTGTTTTTTCTGGTTTTGTTTGTCAATCAATATGTCATTTATATGACAAAAATCAGACAAAAATCAAGCAAATATTGGAAGTTCGGGTGAAATTCTCATATAATTTCTAAAATTTGTATATAATATTTTGTATTTACATCTAAAAGCAATGGAGGTAGGCAGTAAAGGTAAATACATTTCATTAACTAAATAGAATGACTTTTAGGACCATTTAAACTTATCGTGCAGCCATTGTTTCTAAAGTCAGGAAAATTTAAAGAAATTTTGAACAAAAAGGATGGCCAGCAAGAAAAAAATATTTTTTCTTTAAAAAAGCAGTGGTGTACCATTTATGTTAAGCAAAAAAATCGATTTTTTTTTAATTTTAACACCCTGTAGATCTAAAAGGAAGTACTTGAGACCTAATGGTTATATAAAAATTGTTTTAAGAACACATGAGGAATCACACATATTTTTTTAGACTAATTCGAAAACACCCTGTATATTGTCAACTTGACAATGACTGCTGATAAATCAAAAAATACCTTTTCAGTGAAAAAAGCCTGATTTTCGCAGGAAAAATTTTGATTTTTATTGAAATTGGGCCTGCGTTTGCAAATACTGGTTTGTTTTTTAATTTTCTATCTATTTAAATTTTAAATATCATAGTCAGAAATAGTTTTATTATTTATTAACTGTAAAAATGGTGTTTTCTTGTTGTGTTGCATCTTGCAAAGAAACTAACAAAACTGCAAAAATGTACGTGTTTCCAAAAGACGATAAGGTATCTTAGATAAAAGAAAAATATATGGTATGTATATTGGTTGATTTTTTTTCGTTCGCTTTAAAATCTTTAAATCACGGTCTATTCATTAGACAGCTAGTCGACATTTACATGAAACTCTGTAAAATAAATAAACAAATAAATTGTAAAATATATATATTCTTATGTTTTATTAAAGTTACTCTGATATACTAATATATCAGTGTAACTTTAAAAATAAATCCTTTGAATTCAAATATAAACATAAAAAACATTTACAGCAGAAAAGGCGAAGGCGCTGGGTTAAACGTAGTCTTCACTAAAAACACGGAGGGGCGCTTTGACCCAAAATTTTACTATTAAGTTTCATATCTATCTTAATTGTAGATTATTTTCTTTTATCTATGGTTATAACTGTCATCAAACTAACCAGCGCGAGAAGGCTGTTTTTTCTGGTTTTGTTTGTCAATCAATATGTCATTTATATGACAAAAATCAGACAAAAATCAAGCAAATATTGGAAGTTCGGGTGAAATTCTCATTTAATTTCTAAAATTTGTAATAATATTTTGTATTTACATCTAAAAGCAATGGAGGTAGGCAGTAAAGGTAAATACATTTCATTAACTAAATAGAATGACTTTTTAGGATCATTTAAACTTATCATGCAGCCATTGTTTCTTAAAGTCAGGAACATTTAAAGAAAACATGAACAACAAGACAACAAGTAATCGTGAATGTTTTGTAAGCTATAAAAATATAAATATTAATTAGATTTGTTTATTTATTATTGATCTGTTTTAATATTGGACTTGCAAATCTTCACTTGAGCTGTATAACGAGTTTAACAGTTTATTAATGAAGTACTTTTCAATATTAAACTCCATTGAAAAGAAGAAGCAAACGTAAAAGCAGAGAACAGGTACATTAAAAATGCATAAAAGATAAATTTTATAATAGAGGTATTGAAATTTAGAAAACGTCAACATTTGACGTTTCCAGTATTTTACCAAACCGTTCCGTTTTTCAGGAACCGCTCTTTACCGTAGTTTACCGGTCTGATTTGCCTGGTTTTGCAACGGAATACAGCCAGGCTTTTATTTTAATACCCCAATTTAATTACGCATGTGTCTTTTTATTGAATTTTATGCAATGCATGTAGTTATTTATTTATTAAATCCATTAACATTGTTTTCCAGTTTCTATATAATGTAAATTCGATTAAATTTATATTTATGGCTGTGTTTGCGAGAGGTTCAATAATACCCACAATATTATGCGGATTTAATCTGTCAGACACAGCAGATGGCGCATATATATTCCAGACATTATTTTACGGTTTATGTGCTATATTCAGTCGCCAATTTATTATAATACATAAATACACTAGTCGACTTTATATATTACCTATGGGTTATATATTAAGTCCAGTGGAGGCGCGTGTGGTGGCGCCAGAGTACTTTAAACGTTTTTAAATTTAAAAATAAAGTTTCACGCGACAAACTCTATAACTAAATAGCGATCGGTGGCGATGAAGAATACTGTTTTTGGCTATAGAAACTAAATGGCAAGTGTGTTTTATGGGATTTCTCGTTTATGATTAGAGACACAATGATGTCATTTTCACTTTACTTTGCTACTTTTTTATGAAACTAAATATGTTACACATAGGGTTGTCCTAACCTCCTTGGTTCCTGAAATACAGGGCGAATTTGTGATGCGCAGTAGTGAACAGATGTTGAATACAGATATGGGGATGCGCAGTAGTGAACGCAACGTCTACCGGTGGGCCAAGCATCTCACGCCACTCAAACGTGGAGCGCAAAAGACTGTCATTTGCACCCAGCACAGCCTTTTAAAAATTAATTATCATTATTGACAATATAGCTACAGACATGTACTACAATTAAATAACATCAATATAATAAATTTGAAACAAGTTGTTATAACATACACCGGAAAAATCTAAGGATATCATTTTATTAAAGTTAAAAATAAATGTTTTGAACAAACAACCACATATTTGTAGGCCGATTTTTTCTACTTCGATTGAAACGAAGTAGTCACACTAGTTATTTCTAAATTTGGGATATTTGCAGAAGTGTTTGTGCATTTTTTGTCAAATGTATAAGAAGCACCTTTCATCAATTGTTCGAATTTAACCTGTACTGGCTATGTTTTTATGATAACTGGCCAGAATTAATTCAAATAACTCTGTTTAGTATTAAACAATATTATGGAGCGTAGACATCTTAACAGAGACGAAATGCTAAGGGCCATGGGTATGGTCGAAGCTGGAAGGCGCCAAATCGACGTAGCTAGAGCATTAAATACAACGCAAAGTGTAATATCGCGATTAAGTGCACGCTACCGTGCGAGTGGTGATGTTGCTGAAAGGCACACAGGGCGGCATCGCATTACTACCCCTCAGCAAGATCATTTTTTACAATTAAATGCTCGACGCCGACCGACTCTTACAGCACCAGAGCTTAGTTTATTTCTCCAGGAAACACATAATGTAACCGTTAGTCCTGACACTGTTCGCAATAGATTAAGAGAGGTCAACTTAAGACGCCCCTGGAGAGCTCAACCCTTAACGAGAGGGAATCGAGAGGTACGATATTTGTGGGCTCATGATCATGTTCAGTGGTCGAATGAACAATGGGCCAATGTTTTCTTCACGGATGAGTCACCTTTGGAATTCATCCGGATTCGAGAAGGCTTAGGGTATGGAGAGAACCGGGAAATTTTATTCGGTTTGATCATGTTCAGGAAGTGCACCCTTATCAAGGTGGAACCGTTATGGTCTGGGGAGGAGTCCTGTTAGGCCGAAAAACCGATCTCGTTTTTCTTGAAAGGTTTCTAACAGGAATCACATACCGTGATTTAATTCTTGAGCCTGTCGTGTTACCATATGCCAATGATTTTTGGAGAAACTTCATTCTCATGCATGACAATGCACGGCCTCATACAGCCAGAGTGGTAAGTGAGTTTATCAATGCTCATCAATTAAACATCTTACCTTGGCCGGCACAATCTCTTGATCTCAACCCCATCGAGCACGTATGGGACGCGGCCCAAAGAAGAATTTTGAGAATGGGTATGGCTCGTGAAACTCGTAGGGATCTGGTTCGGGCCGTGAATGCAGCGTGGCAGGCTGTACCTCAAGAAGAGATCGACAACCTGCTCAGGAGCATGGAGAGACGATGTAGGGCTGTAATGAACAGTACAGGAGGCCATACCCTTTATTAAGTAAAAATGGTTTTATCTTTTTTTTTAATTCACAGTTTAGAATAAAAAAAATGTGTATATTTTTGTGAGTTCAATAAAAATCAAGGTAAATTTGAAAAATTCGGTAAATTTCGCCTTTTTACTTCCAATACGTCCTGTAAACTATTTGTTTATTTTAATTTTATTATATCAGAAATGCAAATAATAAAATTACTGATGATGGCTGGATAAAATTGTAATATCCCTAGACTTTTCCGGTGTGTGTAAATTGAAAACAATATTTTTTTCTACAGATCGATGTAGGTAAGTTCAATATATTTTTTCCATAGCAACTGTTAAAATTGCCTTATATCTATCAAAAACAGTAGGTAGATAAAATAGTACTTTAACCGCAAGGGTAGATTAAATGATAATTTTAACAGCGAGGATAGGTTAAAAATTTTATTTCTTCTCGCACGTTTTTTAATTGTTTCCATTTTTGAAAATTTTTGTATTCCTTTTCATAAGTTATTCGGGATTTAAATGGAAGTAGTTTGGATATGGCGTGTGTCGCCTCAGCCTGAATATCTGTTGGTAATTTACTTATTTCGTTTTGAGCCATTTCTGGCTCCAATTCGATCAGCAATCGACGCGAAAGAGAATTAAAAAATATTGACTCAAAACTGACAACTAAAGAGACAGCTTTATTTATTTGTCAAATTGCCTAGAAACCAACGCCAACCCAGCACAATATATTTTCTACTCGTAATAAATTCCTTGAAATAATAATTTCTGAATATTTTTTAAAACGTAACTCGTTATGGAAAAAAATATTAATTATTGACCACAGCTTTGTTGTCGAGACCATTTACGTTAAGTAATTCTTTCAAGTAGCTTAAAGTATGTGCAATTGGTACGCTTGAAAACTTACTTCTAGAAAACATTTTATTTTTAGCAAAAAGTTTTATCCTATTATTTAGTATTCAATAAACAATTCTATTTAAGTTTAATAAGACTGTTTTAATCTCAAGTAATAACGACAATAAAAAGGATATAAACGCTTTTTAACAGAAGCTGAATTAGGAATTATAAGCATAATGCTTAATACCAATTAAGCATCCCCCAAACGTTAAAAGTCTGAAAAGCCCTATCAGTCTCCATTTTCTTCACTAATTAGCTTCCATTGTGCCTTTAGCTGATTGAATTAAACTGAAAAAAAAACAAGCGAGTAGGAGGGTATTCAATGGAAATATAAATGGAGCTATTTGAGATAAATAAGAAAAGATGATGTTGGGTAGGCAGCGAAAGATGTCGCGGCATATCGTTTAAGCGCTCTG
Source organism: Sitophilus oryzae (assembly GCF_002938485.1). Lineage (NCBI taxonomy): Eukaryota > Metazoa > Arthropoda > Insecta > Coleoptera > Curculionidae > Sitophilus > Sitophilus oryzae. Next base: position 653,566 of record NW_022146305.1, on the reverse strand, counting down.
TTTGTTGATTAAAATTATAATTGAGCAATGAGGAGTTGATAAAATTAGATGGTTGTTTGTTTTCTAGCTAGTCTTAAAGGTCAGCTATTTTTAGAACTAAAAATTACATAATACGGCTGTTTTAAAATAAAAATATCTTCTTTTAGAGCTCGAACACACTGACGGCCAGGGCGCACCGGCCAGGCCGCTGCTATAAGTTATTAAGATCTATACAATGTTCTTTATCAACAACAATTTTTAATTAGAAAACGTAGGTATAGGTTTAATGATTTCTGAAAATTCACTTTTCAAGTGAAGAAAGATACGTGAAAATATTTTTCAATACCGTTTGATAGACAGTTATCCCGTGGTCTAAAAGAAATTTTTAAGAATGTCAATTATAAACTTGTGTATAGTGCTAATAATAAATTACAACAATTATTAGGTAATCCAAAGGATAAAACACCTCTACTGGAAAGGTCGGGTATTTATGAAATTTCTTGTATAGATTGTAATCAGAAATATGTTGGGCAAACTAGAAGATCAATATTAACTAGATTTAAAGAACATTTAGCTCAGATAAGATATGGTAGACCGGATAAATCTTGCGTTGCCGAACATATTGTTGATAAAGAACATTGTATAGATCTTAATAACTTGAAATTAATTAAACAAGTCTCAAATTACAGGCAATTAGATGCATATGAAAGCATCAGAATTAATAAATGTAAAGATAGTATGAACAGAGACAACGGTCCAATTCCTTCAAGTTCTTTGTTCCTACTACTCTAATGGCGGAAATCTAACTGTTACGCTCGGTGGGTTCTGACTCGGTTGGCTAGATCTTGCCACGCCCACTCTGAGCGAGTATATAAACGCTCCAATTGTAGATTGTATTTTAGTTTCTAATCATCTGCTGATGATGCTAACATGGTTAGCGAAACGCGCGTCCAGTGTAAAAGTAAAAGTGTTTTGGTGTATTGTGGTGATTTAGTGTTTTATTTTGCGGATATTTTAACATTTCTGAAAACAATATTTTCTAATTGGTAAAACGTAAAATATCGTTAGATCTGGCTAAAATCGCCAGGTCGTTGCGACCTGGTCGTCAGTGAGTTCGAGCTCTTAGGTGACTTAAAATTAAAAAAAAAAACAATATTTCCCTAAATTCCAGGATTTTTACGAAGTTTGGCAACCTCGTATTTTTTTATTTTAGTAAAAGTAAACCAAACTACTCATTTTAGTTGACTTTAAACTCGAAAATCCAATCGGCACAACATATCGTCCTAAAACGCCGACTGACTGTTTAAAATTTCACGCCGCTCCTAAGGGCGGCTTTACTTAGAAGCACGAGCGGGGATTTACAGCTTTGATTAAATTGACGGGAAGCAGCGTCGTTAGGGCTGGTTTACGGCCGGAGTTACTACGTAATTACGCAGTTAGAGAAAGCCGTTACAGAGCTCCGAGCCGTAAAATAAGAACTGGCACAGGTGCAGCAGGAGAAATAAGACAAATAAATTTTTCATATATATTTTTAATCGGTTTTCGGCGATAAATATCGGATATAATGTGTTAATAGAAGTTAGAAGTTCGTAATATACGACTATAGATCAATAAAAGAAGTTTAAATTGGAAAGTTACCATAGACTGTAGAATGTACGGATTATAGATTACCTTCATATAACCAGTGAATGTTTTTTTTGTGAAAATTAGTTGTTTTCTAGTTTTCTAAAAAAGTTCTAAAAGTATTTGTAAAGTTAGGTTAATTCAAAACATATGTTTTATGAGCGCAGGTGTAAACTTACTAGAATATTCTTAAAACAAGTAAGGGGTATGAACCCTAGATCATATACTTACGTGGATAAATCAACGCCATAAGTTTAGCATTAAAAAATATGTCTCCAACATCACGACATGCCATTTTCAAACCTTCTTTATTGTACATATGAAACGTTCAATAGGCTTGTCTTTCTCGAGGACCTTACTTTGTGGATGCGCATTAAAAGTTGGACGTATCTCCAAAATAATCACAATTTTGTACGGTTTAGAAAGTAATTAGATTAATTTTTGTGACGGTAAACATTCAATTTATGGTTCAAATATAAGCATTTTACAAATTAAATTTTTAAAATTAAAGTTCAAATTTGGCGCGCGGACGATAGGTCCTCGACAAGGATAGATAGAGTAGAAGCACTGGGTGTGCAACAAAAAAAGAAGATAAATGGAAGTCGTTGATATGTTTGAGACAGTTTCCATACTGTTTTACTTATCCACGTAAGTATATATGATCTAGGGTTCAGGGTATGAACGGTATTTCTTAAGTTCTTAAGGTTAATTTCTTAGGGTTAATGTTAAGGGTAAGGTTAAAAGTCTTACTTCGTTAACTCCCTTCACTATTGCCCTCATAGTGGCGTTTCTAGGACCGTCAACAGTTTTTCCATCATCGGTGGGACCCCAAGAAGCACTGTAAATGTCGATCAAGTTGGGTTCGTGTCCCATAGAGTTAGCCTCAATAAGGTCCGTCATGTACGGCTGATCAAGCATTCTTATTCCTGAAAAGAAATAGAAATTCTTAAATAATCTTTATGTTCTTTAATTCGAAGGGTCTATAAATGACCTAAATAAAATATGGTATCTGTCTGTCTGTCCGTCTGTCTGTAACACGACAACTCAAAAACCGCTAAACCGATTTTAACCAAATTTGGCACAAAAATACTGTAGCACCCGAGAATCTGGCCATTAGTTTTTGGTGGCGGTGGGGGGCTGGTAAGGGGGTATGGGAGGGGGTTAAAAATTTTAAAAAATCGTAACTCCAAAATTACAGTAGCTAGCGAAACGCGATTTTCAATTTAAGATTAGGAATAATATTTGCAACAAAATTTGTAATAACATCAAAATCAGTCAAAGTTGCAGTTTTTAAGACAAAAAAATAGGAAAAATTCCTTTACTTTGAAACTAAAAAAACTGCCTACCAACTTTTTATTAACATATTTTAGTATGGGCGGCTATACGTGCCACCCAGCGCCAATTTTTTAATTTTTAACTAGGAGATTTTATTGATTTAATTTGATTCTTTGATTCAGTGTCAGACACGTGTAGTTAACGAGCGAATTGATATATTGTATTGGTATATTCTTCATACTGGTGTTGGACAAAAGTGCTGTGAAAGTGACTTTTTGTGAGGGTGTTCTAAGTAAATTATTAAACATGTTCTTGTTGGCCTGCTTCCCTGGCTGTCTCTCCTATCTTTCCACCCTTAATCTCCGGCGTTTTTTAGACGGTTTTCCGAAACGACGACCGACGCCTATGACGTCACGGGGCATCACGACGCCTTCGTCAAACAAAATTAGCGCGTCGAGTCGGCCGCGAAAACAGTTTTCGTTACTTGGCGTCGCCCGATTCCATACATAATTCATCGCCCCGGCAAATTGATTCGTCGCCTCCTCTTTCCCGGCCAGACCCCATCTTTCGTTATGAATTTTCCATTTTCCATAAATATGTACACGTCGATTATATTTTCGGATGGAGAGCGTGTATACATAGACACGATGTGCCAAGAATTCGTAACTTTTCGGAAATTGAAAAGTTTAAAGGCCGATTGCTAGTCAAGCATACATATCTCTATGAAAAGCTTCTTAAGATTACCGATAGTGGAGTGCTTTAAGCCCTTATGGGATTCAAACCTCGGAATTCTTTTAATGTGAACGAATTTTTTTAAAACTTTTTGCATTGAATTTTTAATAAGATATATTACAAAGTTTGGTTTGGTTTGGTTTGGTTGGTTACTTAGAAAAAGAAATTAAAAAATCCAAAAATTAAGAAGGAAATAACTAAGAATTTACTAAAATTACTAAAATAAAAAAATAACAGCAACGAAAAAAAATGGGTAAACATTTTAGTATTTTATCTATAAAATACAATACAGAACCGATTTTGCTACGATTGTGATTTTGTAAACTAGGAGCGTGATAACTTTGTAACTGCGAGTTTGACTTTTTAGGAGCTGCCCAACACACTGTATTTTTTAAGATTTATTTGCAGCAACTTTTAAATTTATCCTAAGTTCTAATTTTGTACGACAGATATTTTAAAATTATAAAAGTGAGTTTAATATACAAATATATTGTGCAAAAAAACACCCATGCAATATAGTGTACGCTTCAAATTTTATAGATATTTTGATGACAAAGTTGTTTTAAATTTCACTCGTTTAAAAAAACAAATATATACACCCCTATCAATAAAATACGCGGCGTAGGCGTTAAAATATCTGAAACTGGCAAACAAATTCAATATCAAAAGAGAAGATGTTTCAGCAAAAATCTTTCGGAAAACTTATAATGAGCTGAAATTTTCAAGGAAAATTGCTTTGTAAACCTTTGAAAACCGTTAATTTGAAAATTATCCTTTAAGTTTGCTTCTTAAGGGAAGTATTTAGTTTTTAGTTTGGATTTCGACTCAGGTTTTAAAAGAGAATTTACGTTTTATGTACAAAACTTTACTTTGCTTTCGAGAGAGAACAAACTAAGCAATAAATTATTGCGAATACTAACAAAGTATTATCTCTTTATTGTTTGTAATCAAGCATGGTCTAGTCAATCTACAATTTTTATATAAGTATGGGCTATAATCTACAACCTAATATGTAATAAAACTTATAACGTATAATTTCTTTAACTCTACTTATTTCTAGTCTTAAAAATTAAGTATTAATTTTATTTGTTTGTTTTACTAGCTGAATAATTTTGCCGCAAAATGTGTGTATGGGCCTAATTAACAATCCTTCCCTATCTAAATCGATGGACTAATAACGAAGGCTTAATGATGGGTTTCAATATCGATTCTGAGCCAGTCGCAGGCCACAAATTTATCTGCAAATTGCCTGCTGCCAGGCCTCAAACTTGTAATTAAGTACAATTTTCAAGGCCACACGGGTATTGTTTAATTGATATTGATGACGGGGATCATATTATCCTCCAATCGGTTTTATCAAGAAATTATTATACTGTAGGGATGTATAGAGTTTCAAGAAAATCGATATTATATTGAATTAGTTTAGTATCGCGTTACCTTTAGGCTGTACTTAAACTGCCGTTAAACGGTAGCCTACTGAAATGCCGTTAATAGGTATGACGTCGTTGATGTGACGAACTAGACGGCTTTTTTATGCTTTGGTTAAAATGGCGTCGAACCGTCGCGTACTAAAATACCGTTAATCGTGAATGCAGAGTAGGCTACTGATTAATACTTAATAATTTGTAATGTAATGTTGTCCAAAATCCGTCATGGCTTATTCTGAATAAAATTAACTTGAAACGGTGTATATGTAGGTAGACGTATATGTTGCCGTTGTAGGTTTGAAAATGTATTTGCGATAAAATGTAATATATGGCATTGGTTTTCAGGTTTTTATTGCAAATTATAAATTGACAACTTAAAAATAATACTACGTCAACTTAAAAATAATAATGCTACAGATAGCATTGCAAAACCACAGTTTTGATTTAGGTCGCTTAGTCAATCCTGCACAACGGATATGTCTCCATAGAAGGCATCTACTGCAACAAAGTGACATATGATTTTTCTGCGTGTCTTCACTGCACACAGAACAAAACTTAGGTTATTTTTTCAAAGGCTTTCTCGGTGCAAAAACTTCTAAAAATCGTAATTTACATTTTAGTTATTAATTTGGTAATTATTAGGTATTGCTAGACTTACCTTATCATGTGGATATCAACACAAGAGCCTCATCAAGAACGGCATGTGATATTTCTTCGGGGAGCATTTTAAGGTCTACAGTTTCAAGAAATTTCCCATTTGTGATGTCTCTAACGATGTTACGATCCTTAACGAAGCGATTCAGGATTACATTTTGTTTTTCATGATAGGATTGTTTAGCAAATGCTACAGTACATCTTCTCTTTTTCTTTGGTAGTCCTATGACTGTTAAGTCCTGTCCTTTTGGATGTCTTTTATGAGAAAAACAGGTAATCCTATTTTAAGTAATTTATATGTAGCATCTACTGCAAGAAATTCTGGAAAAGTACTTTTCATGGTAGGACTTTGAATGAAAAGTCCTCTGAAATTATTGTCTTCATCTCGCAAAACAGCTACATTGGCACCTGAAAACAGAGTAGTTATTGGGACTAATAAGACGATAATAGAAACATTAAATCACCACAACACACCAAAACACTTTTATTTTACACTGGACGCGCGTTTCGCTAACCATGTTAGCATCATCAGCAGATGATTATAAACTTAAACTTTTTTTTTGCTGTATCATTTTTCTATTGGCCTTCATATTCAAATAATCCTTGACACTTTCCTTCATGTTACTGGAAAGTTTTCTTTGGCTAGGGTTATGCGCATGTAGAACCTACAAAATATATCTTTTATGAATAAAATACTGTTCAAGCTAGAATTCTAAAAGCATACTATATGTCAACTAATTTGTAAACTTACCTTCGAAGTGACTTGATTGTGCTTCATTTGAACCGATGTTACCTCGAGTGCTTTTCCATCAGACGATGCTTTGAATCTTACATGTACTGGGCAATCTTCTTTAAATGTCCAAGACTGTCGAATTTTTTTCCCACCGCCCTGAAACTTCTTTCCACCGTGATTACATGCATATAGAAGTTGATAATAAATCAAAGAGCTTTCTATTGGTCTCACAATTTTACTGCTTGCAATCGTACGGGCATCTCGTTTCTAAAATGTTGTGTACGTATTTTCACCAAGTTCCTCAATCGCTTTCTTTACGTCAGCGAATGAGCTGAACCTATCCCCAATTTTCAGCATGCTAATTTCAGTCATGAAAAATAATTAGGTACTTAACTAACCTAAAAATGTTTATAGATAAATTAACAATCAGAAAACTAACTGAAACACTTACTCCATCCTGAACCGATAATATCCAGATGTACACCTTAATTAAATCAACTTATAGCACTTAACTAAAGCATTAAAAAGCCGTCAAGTGCGTCACATCAACGACGGCATATCTATTAACGGCATTTCAGTAGGCTACCGTTTAACGGCAGTTTAAGTACAGCGTTACCTTCATTGATATTTTTTAACGCAATATGTATTTTTTTATTCTACTTAAAATTTTGTTCTAGTGGGTCGATTTTGATAATTTTTTTAAGCAATTTGTAGATAAATTATTTGATTTTTTAGTATCTCTTTCTAAATTAAAAGTTTCCATCTGTCAATTATACGAGGGAAAACTAAATATGTATTGATATTTGGTGAAAGTTTGAAACACCCTGTGGAATATGTTAACAAAGCCAGGAATTTAGGTCTCTTTACAATACGAAAACAAAGTAAAGTTCTTCAATATAAAAGATAAAACTCCTTTTAATATCTGCTTGTAAAACTGAGCTAAAATCTAAATAGTTTCCTTAAGTACCAAACTTAAAAGATAATTTTCAAAGGTTTACGAGGTATTTTTCAATTAAAATTTTAAATTTTGTCATCAAAATATCTATAAAATTTAAAGAGTACCCAATTTAATTTTGCAAAATATGTTTGTATATGATTCTCACTTTTTTAATTTTAAATTATGTTTCGTACAAAATTAAATACTTATCAAACTAAAATTTAAGATGCATAATTTTAAAAGTTAGTGTAAATAAATTTTGTAAATATACGGTGTCCTCAAAATATTTAGACACATGAAATCTTAATTTTTAGTTTTCATGATTTTCTGATTATAAAGAGTGTATAAAAAATGTTTATTAAATTTAGGACGGTTTTAAACGCTAGGTAACATTTGTTACATAAAAAACGCCGTAAATGTATATTTTTTACTCAGTAGTTTTATACAGGTGTACGAACGAAAAGTTATTAGTCTTCAATCCAGTTTTAAAATATCTAGATGGCGTCCTTTACAAGTAGGAGTCATATTAACATCAAAATCAAATTTCTAATGTCAAAAAATTCCTAGGTACCAATTTTTATCCAAATATTGGCGTTACTTCATAAATTATTTGGAAAAAAATCGATATAAAAATGAAACTTCTACACCCTGTATTTCCGAAACTCTTCTTCTCATTAAACTTGATGCATCTAAAAGTGTGTTTTATTAAAATACTAATACGTTTATTCAACATTTACTTAACTTTATTTAATTTAGATATTTTGCTAGTCATTTGAATAATTTCAGTAAAGGGTTTTAACATGGTTAGTCGTATATATATTAAATATTATATTAAAGAGCAAAATTGGTGGTTTATTCAGTCTAAAATTACAAACTGTCGATCTTAATTTCTTAGGACTTCTAATTACAAACCGCTAACATCTAATTCGTTTAGATTAATTGAGCTGCGGTTCTGAACGAATGGAAACTCGAAATTGTTATTCCACTCTAATGGAAATTTCGAAATAATTTGTCTGAAAAGTTCCAGAAACTAAGAAAATATCGTTAAGTTTCGGATTATTTAATAAAAGATACAAGAAAAACAGTGATGTAAACAAATAGTCTCTTGGATGAGTAAGTAGAAGAATTCTATATAATGAAATCAATCAAGCATTGGATAGCAACAATAGTTATTTCAAATATCCAATAGGGGAACACCTGCACCGACTGACGTGAGATTTTAACAGTGAATAGAGATATATGTAAGAAACAAAAGTTACATAGTAGCGATGTGTGTTTTCACCCTGGGGGTGAGTACCACCCCTTCTCGGGGGCGAAAAATTTTTCACTCATTTTAATTACAAAAATCAATAAAGGGATGAATTCTAAGCAAAAAATGTTCTATAACATTTTTTCAGAAAATTAACATTTTCTTAGTTATTTAGGATTGAAAATGTTGATTTTTCGTCTAAAAACTAATAAAAAAAATATGCTTTTGCCAATTTTTATAAATAACTTGAAAACCTTGCGTTTTATCGCAAAACTCATATAAAGCAAAAGTGAAGCTAAGCTGTAATAATAGCCGAGTTATCATTCTATAAACGTGATTTTTTATTTTTTGAAAACTAAATTGCAACAATTTACCGTAAAATAATGGCAAAGAACACATTTTTTAAAGAAAATAGATATGACCGTTTTTAAAGTGCTTGAAAAGACCTTTTAAATGATTTCTTAAAAAAGTTCGTAGCTCAAAAACTCGCGGAGTTGTGATAAAAATAATATGGTCACCTCATTATTTCGGAAAAAATTAACAACAAAATCTACAGCTCGCTATATTTAGACACTAACGATTGACTCTGCAAGTTCGAGCGGTTTAGAATACCTAAATTTGGAAAAAAGTTGAAAATAATGAAAAAAAAAATTTTTTTGTTTAAAAAAAAAATAATTTTTTTGACATATCTCAAAAACTAAGCAAGACACGTAAAAAATGCAACAGAGGAAAATTGAAGGTCTTTTTTCTGCAATATTTTTGCTCTCTTTCAATTTTTCTGTAGATCTCTTTATTTCGTAGATATTACGTTTTTTAGTTTGACTTGCAAGTAAGGACCACCTTCTTTGAGCATTTAAAACCCAAAAATCTCGTAAAAATGAAGAGTTCAAAACTATTCAACTATAGATGTTAATTTGCAGCTCATGTAATTTTCTACCAATTGATAGTTTTTATTTTTATGATTTTAGTCATAGATTTTATTGTTAATTTTTTTCCGAAAAAAATAGGTGACCATTTTATTTTTTTCACAACTCCGCGAGTTTTTGAGCTATGAACTTGAAAAGACCTTTAAAAAAAGACAGGTCTTTTCAAGCACTTGAAAAATGGTCATATTCATTTTCTTCGAAAAATGTGTGCTTTCGCCATTATTTTACGGTAAAAGTAGTTTAGTTTTCGAAAAAAAGTCAATTTAGTTTTCGAAAAATAAAGAATCAAGTTTACACAGTGATAACTCGGCTATTACTACACCTACGGTCAACAAAAAATGAGTCGATTCGTTATTCCAAAAGCTTCATTTTTGCTTTATATGAGTTTTGCGATAAAACGCAAGGTTTTCGAGTTATTTATAAAACATTGCAGAAAAATATGCAGTTTTTAGATGAAAAATCAACATTTTCAATCCTAAATAACCGGAAAAATATTAATTTTCTGAAAAAATGTTATAGAACATTTTTTGCTTAGAATTCATCCCTTTATTGATTTTTGTAATTAAAATGGGTGATTTACTTTTCACCCCCGAGAAGGGGTGGCACACCCCCAGGGTGAAAGCACACATCGCTACTATGTAACTTTTGTTTCTTACACATATCTCTATTCACTGTTAAAATTTCACGTCAATCGGTGCGGGTGTCAAGAATTCGGAGATAATACCCTATTGTTATCCTCGCCTTACTGGCCTAAAACAAAAAGAGCGTCTACAAAATGAACGTCAACGGTTTTTGTAGACGTATCTGTTTTAAAAGCTATAGTGTTCTCGAATAGCTGAATTTAAATATTTTAAATAGTTTTTTTCTTTATTCTTTGTTTATTTTGCTTCCGACGACGGAAAGAGATAAACTTTCCGAAACGTTAAGCATTTTTTTGTTCGTTAAGCAACTTTTTATATCTGTAAACCTAACTTCTGACAAGCAGTGCCCGTTTAGATTTAAAGCAGAAGTGTTTACAAAAAATAACTATTTTATTTTGTAGATTTTCTCGCAGTGGCAAAATACCCATATAGGATTTTTTAAAAAGATATAACTTTTTTTTCTTTTTAGCATCTAATTTTCAGAATCCAATAGGTTTCTACAACGCTCGAGTAAAACCCTATTTAGCAGCTTGGGCTCCCCTACTACTACGTATTTAAATATTTCAGAGGCTGGGTCGTAGATTTAATCTACATTAATCATGCACCAACCAGTCAAAAAGGTAAAGTATTACCATGTTTTAATAACAAAAAATAATATAAGCTGGAAAAAAACGCGGCCTTCTAGCAAGAGAGAGAATTTTTATTTTAGGATTTCATTAAGTTTAATCGCAGTTTATTTCCCAGCAGAGTAGCTCACCCGCTGTTCCTTCATCATATTATTTTTCTCCTTAAGCTATTAGAGCTACAAACTGGCGTTAGCACACTTTGTTTCACGGCTTATATTTCTTTGTAACTATTAAAACGGTTCGTTTTTATTGTTATTTTTATTTACCCCTATGAGAAACATTCGCGGTCTTTCAACAGATATATCTATCATATTTTCAGAAAATTTTCTAGATAATCTTTTTATTTGCAACCAAGAGGGCTGGTGTCGTTATGACAATTTTCCGTGACGGTAGCTATTTTCAAAATCGAAATTAGTTTATGTTGACATTGACACTGTAACGTTTTTAGTTCGTTACATGTTTTTTTTATATATAATATATGATGTCTGGCCTATCATCACCGGATTCCGTATCGTTCAGGCCTGATAATTTATTTGGCACGCTTGGCGTAATTTTTACGTTCCCTAGTCGTCAACCCTGTTATCGTTTGACACAACCCTGTTATCGCTCTGAGGAGGCGCTGTCAACATCTCGCTTCTGTCAACTCTCTCCGTGCAGAACCTCACTTTGTTTTGCCGCTCTGTTGTATCCCGGCTTTTAGAAATGGTGATTATTTAAATCTTGCTGTATAATTTGAATCAGCTGCTGTTTCAAAGCAACAGGGTAGAGTTTTGGATGTCCCAACTTAACTTGTATTTGTATTTTGCTGGCACGTTGGCGTCCCTTTTCTTTTGTCCTCCAGAATGTTACATGGAAGAAAGGACAGTTTCTTTGTTTATTATTGAGCCCTCGGAAGTAATTCGAGGGTCTTATGGACGGACTGTGTCCAAGGTACTGGTAGTGTTCCCCTGTACCGTTATCTTATGGACGGACTGTGTCCAAGGTATGTTAGCCGATATGTTATGTATCGCCGATTTCTTTTTAACTATTTCTCCTTTCTTATGGCCCTAAAAATAGATAAATTTCTGAAATGACAACTTCATTTGACAGTTATCTTTTACCTTGACTGGTGCTCATAAGTAAATACAGGGCCATAAGAAGGGAGAAATATTTAAAAAGAAATCGGCGATAACTCTTAAACGGGCTAATCAAAAATATCTAAAGTTATTTTTTTGAATGTGGGTTTTAGTGCTCTTCAATAAACCTAAATAGAATTATTCTCTAAAATAATTAGGGAAGCCAATAATTGACTCCATTAAAATTTACATGGGATTTCCTATGTCCCGCTCGACGATGCAACACCCAGTATAACCCATAATAACGCTTAGAATAATCTTCATAATGGACTAGTTTTTGCCAATATGTAATAAGTAAAATAAGGTATAAAACAAATAAATCAATTAATTACTAAAATATTAGTTATTAAATTAAAAATAAAACGTAAATATCTTTAAAAAATGATATAATAAATTAAATTAAGATTCATCTCATAAATCCATCACAATCTGGCAGCGCTGTCGCCATCGCTTATCACTCAAAGTTGATCACGTGCATCGGAAATTGTTTTGCGATTACCATATGTGTGCTGTTATTTTAATTTTAATTTTGGTTTGATGATGCCCGAGACCGACGCGACACTTTTTTCATTTTAATATAAAAATATAGTTATATGTTTATCTACACTAGAATCGTTGAAATTTACATCCAATTATTTAATATGCCCAGTTATTTAATCATGTATAAAAAATTAAATTTATACCTGCAATTTTCGAATCGTAAGCCACTCCCACTCCACAAATCCCATTATCTCTTGCAGCTGCCACTTCTCCGGCACACCTGGTACCATGACTGAAAAAAAAATCATTTTGACATTTAGTATTGCCCAAATATGTGTATACAGGGTGTCCCACTTAAGATAGATACAAGCCAATATCTTGGTTGTTTGTTGAGAGATCTTTTTCATTTTTGGTAGGAGGATGTAAGCATATTTAAATGCTTTTTCAAACTTTACTAGGGTTTCCTATACCTATCTGGCTCAGATTTTGAATAAAAAGCGATTTTTCAATAAAATGGCAATCAAGATGGCTGGTGTCGCCATGGCAATTTGATAGTGACAGTTAGTAAATATTTTGAAAATTGACATTAGTTTATGGACTTTATTTAAATTTATAACAGTTTACTTTTATTTAATTTACCTACAATAGTTTAATAAGTATGTGTTTATTATTTTATCAAGAAAAATAAAGAAGCAGTTCTTTGATTTATATTATGATGACTTGTAGATATATTATTGGATTTTCTATAAAAGAATCAATTGAGGCAAATTCATTTTCTTCACTTCCGACGACAGGTTTCTGCCTAATAGGTTTTTCATATACCATACTATCAGCTCTGCGAAATAGGAAAAGTAGTTTTTCAAAGGAACGCTTGTCAAAAAAATTCCTATTATATGATATCTTTGAGTATAAACCCTTCAGGCCAACAAGCAATTGTTCTCACAAAATAAAATCACCAGTAACATATCCATTCCTTTCGCCAGCAGATACTGCCTAATTTTTTCTGATAAAATAAATCTAGGTACTTTTAAAAAGTCTAGGTGAAAAAAATAGGTACCAAGTGTCACTAGAAAATTGCCATGGCGACACCAGCCATCTTGATTACAATTTTATTGAAAAATCGCATTTTATTAAAAATCTAAGCCAGATAGGTATAAGAAATCCTAATATAGTTTGAAAGAGCATATAAATCTGCTTTGACATGTTTTAAAAAATACACACAGGGTGTTGTATTTGAAATAACGAAGTTTTTATGTATAATAAATATTTAAAATAGACCAGCAATTTTTGATAGGTACCCCTGTATCCGTTTTCGTATAATCAACCGAGGCGAATGAGGTGGGCCACCCTGTATGTGTGTATGTTACCTTTAAAATACATGAACTTGAATTCTATGATGAAATAACTTGACGTAATTTTGCTCGTGCCAAATCACCATATCGAATATTTTGATGAAAAAAAAACAAAACAAGCAAGAGAGAATAAATAATTGAAGGACAGAAACTACTAACTCAACGAACTGAAAAAAACATGTGTAAATAATTTAGGCACCTCACCTGTTAAACCAATCGTCCGTATACCTTGGGTACGGAAACGGATCGTTACTGCTAAAATCGAAGCTGGCTTCGGCGTTCTAAAAGAAAATCGAAACAAATGAAGTCGATGGAAGCTTCGACGATGCACAGAGGAGCATTTTATGTCAAAACATGGCCAAACATATTTTCGTATCATAAAAACTAATTTGGATGCATAAATCAGTTATATTCCTGGATCATATTATACCGGGCGCGTCCCAAAAGTGACTCACCCCTATAACTTTTCTATTTTTTTTTAGAAAAAATAACGAAATTTGGTATGTTAGTGTATGACATAAATTAGGATTGATTAGCGTATTCAATTGTTTTTGGTCACTTCCTGTTTCACCGGAAATGACTACAACTTTTGATTTTTAAATAGCACCCTGGGTATATTTTTACATTATTCTATAGAAAATGAAACTACTCTGAATAAAATGACATATCATATGTCAACTTCTGACATTTCCGCTTAAAAAAATCGTATTTAAATTTCAATCTAGAATGCCATGGCTGTGTAAGAAACATCCCAAAATGTCAATAATAAAAAAAATCGTTTTGTAAAGACAATCTGGGGACATATTGTATAATATGAGCTTGGGTACCTGCAATGATATAAATAAATAATTATTATTTTAGTAATAAAATTTTATGATATATTATACCAATGTTAAATTAGTAATAAAATAAACTATATAATCTAACGCTGTCTTCATAATTATGAAAAATGTGCGTATTTATGTAGCATGGTATAAAAACACTCGAACAAAAGCCATAATAGTTATTAATGATACAAGTTCGATATGAACATCATAATGAAACGCGTGTAACGTTCGGCTAACGCTTCGTGGCTTAGTTACACAAGTTTCATTAAAAAGTTCATATCGAACGTGTATCATTCAAAATTTAATCTACGACGCCACACGAGGGACGATCCAAACAGATTTGATTTAATTTAAAATATCAGAGATATCCTCATAAAAATTAAAATTCAAAATTATCAGGTGCCCATATTAGTCGACGCCGCGCCGTGGTAACCGTGCTTGTTGATTGTTTCCATTTTGACTTTGACAACTCAATTATTGATGTTCAATTTTGTGTTAAACGTTCAGTTTTAGCGAAAAGCAAAAAATAATATTAATATGGGTGATTCTGATTCTGAAAGTGTTCCTTCGGATATTTGCGCAAAACGTTGTCGATTCCCTACTTCCCGAAAAAATCAAGACAAACGTACGAGCAAGCCTATATAAAACTTGAAGATTGGTGTAAAGGGAAAGGAATCAAGAATAGTAGTAACGAAAAAGCTCTCCTGGCATATTTTGAACATCTTTCAAAACATAGGAAGGCTTCATCACTTTGGGTATATTATTCCATGCTACGTTCAGTTATATCAGTGAAGAAAAATACAGATATTACGTACGTCCATTTAATTGCATTTCTAAAAAGAAAATCGGAAGGATTTCGGTCAAAAAAATCGAGAATTTTAAGAAAAGAAGACATAACTCGTTTTTTGTTGGAAGTCGATGATAAAACTTATTTCTTGACAAAAGTTTCATTGACAGTGGGACTTGCGGGAGCCTGCCGGCGTATCGAGTTGACAAATCTGCAGCTGCAAAATGTCAAAGATGAAGGACAATGCATTCATGTCATTATTCCATTTACGAAAACAAAAATATCACGAGATTTTTTTATAACGAAAGGGAATGTTGAAGGAATAAATATGGTGGAAATGGTTCGAAGATATATTTAGCTATGCAGCCAAGCAACACAGAGCATACTCGATTTTTTGTGGGGTACAGAAATGGAAAATGTATTAAGCAACCCGTTGGCATTAATACTTTAGGGAAAATGCAGTATAAAATAGCATTGTTCCTAAGTCTTCCAAATCCACAACAATACACTGGACATTGTTTCCGTAGATCGTCTGCGTCGTTGCTTGCAGATTCAGGAGTGGATTTATTAACTGTTCAAAGACATGGTGGTTGGCGCCAAACCAACCCATCACAGTGGCAGAGAGCTATATAGAAAATTCCAGAGAAAATAAGAAAAAAGTGTCATGTAATATTTTGGGTAATATTTCTGGCAATGATGGGTCTTCAACAAGTTCAAGCACTCAGGAAATAAATTAACTTTCTAAAAATTCAACTCACCTGTCATCGTCTGGAATTAATTTAACCAATTGTACTGATATTATAATTAATGTTTACAATAAACAAACGTATTTAGGTATCTTTTTTTGCTTGTTTCTTATTTTAAAATTTGCATGTTATTATGAATTCATAATAGCACTAGTGTTATTATGAAAGCCATAATGACATCCAAATGACAATGTTAAATTGTCCTAGATTAACAAACTAAAAAGCCATAAAATCAATTTTATTTTTTCCTGTCGTTACTTTTTAGAAAATCCAAGAACTAATTGCAAATTCTCATAGCCACTGGTTAGGAAAATATATTATAGTTCAGTCAAATATATCATTACTTTCAGTCAATAATTAAATAATAATTATCATCGTTATTAACAGCTTATACAAGAAGTACAAGTTTATATGGTTGAAAAACGTAAATATTTATGGCCAGCTTTAACACCAAAATGCTCCTCTGTGCGACGTTGAATTGTTCAGCTCTGTCGAGTTTTGTTTATTTATTGGATTCTCTAGAGAATGAGTTAGAGAACATACTTACGTAGTTGTATTTTAGGTCAGGATGCATGTAGTCCACTCCTGAAACGAAAGAATAACACATTTTTAGGTATGTAAGACAATTTAAAGAATTAGACATAAAGTTGGAGTTGGAACTTTTCGTATTACAATAGCAAACTAAAAACATTATTCCACCACAATACACCAAAACATTTGGACCCCTACAAAACTGTAATTCTTTTCCCATTTAACCGACTCTCTATCTCCAGTAGTTTCCGAGACACAC
Source organism: Sitophilus oryzae (assembly GCF_002938485.1). Taxonomy (NCBI): domain Eukaryota; kingdom Metazoa; phylum Arthropoda; class Insecta; order Coleoptera; family Curculionidae; genus Sitophilus; species Sitophilus oryzae. The sequence goes on along the minus strand of NW_022146305.1, from coordinate 636,667 downwards.
AGAGAGAACATCGTAGAAAACTCACCCTGTATTTGAAAATTGGCTTTAAATTATCAGAAACAATATAACAGTCATGCAAGCAAGCATTATTACAAGCATGAAACCCTGCTAAATAATATACTAATACCAAGAAAAACAGATTTCGTGCCAAGAACATTATTTTTTTTGTAACAAGGCTAAAAAATATTTATATACTTTATCAGAAACGAAATATTTTTCTTGTTGCATGACCCAGGCAAATAAAAGTACGCCCCAGGTGTTTTTAATGCCGAGCATTTCAACAAAATTGCTGTATAAATGTCCGATCCAGAATGTTTTCAAGTAAATCGTAAGGAGAAACAATTCTTTCTAACAGAGCTTAAATTTTCATAATAAAATATGATTGTGAAATCAAATAAAACTTCTTAAATTATTAGAACTCTTGGTTTCATAAGAGAAAAAATCTATCACAATATATGAAATAAAATCATTTAATCTCCAACACCGGAGAACCGAAATATCTATACCGAAATAAGGAAAAGGACTAATAATAGAGTACGAGAAATTAAAGAAGAATATTGGCAGCGATTTAGTAGCGAAATGGAAGCGGATATGTACGGAGCACAAAAACGTATTTGGAAGATGTTGAGGGGTTTGAAACGAGAAACAAATGAAACAATACAACTAAGAACAATTGCAGAAGATACGTGGGAAAAATATTTCAGAGACTTATACGCAGAAGCAGATGAGCCAATGGAAGCACAAGAGACAAGCCAAAGAGATAAAACAGAAGATCATGCGCAAATCACTTACAAGCAAGTAGAAGAGACAATAAGGAAACTTAAAAATAGAAAATCTCCTAATCAAGATAAAATACCAAACGAACTAATAAAAAACGCAGGCACGGCTATCATAGAGGAATACACAAAACTGTTTAACATTATATTACAACATAAGAAAATACCAGAAGAATGGAAACAAAGTATAACAATACCCATTTTTGAAAAGGGAGATAAAACAGACCCAGCAAACTATAGAGGAATAACATTACTGAGCACCTCGCTCTGACTAAAAAGTTCTGACTAAGATCATTGCGGACAAAATCTCCTCAATAGTGCCAATAAGCGAGGAAGAACAAGGATTCCGAAGAAACCGATCAACTACCGATGCACTGTTCGTTCTCAGGCAATTAGTTGAAAAAATCCTTAGAATATAACTCTCCAGCCTATCTATGTTTTATAGATTTAACAAAGGCCTTTGATAGAGTCCAACTAAAAGACATCATCGCCATTTTGGAAAGCAGTAATGTCTCGAAAGAACTCACAGAACTTATCAAGGACTTAAACACAAACACAACAACCCAAATAAGAACAAACTTTACCTTAACGCAGCATCTTCGAACTACAACTGGTATTCGCCAAGGCGACAGTCTCAGTCCTCTGTTATTCAACACAATCATGGATCAAGTAGTGAAAATCGTCAAGAATACTGGATTAGGATATCGAATGGGAATGCATAAAGTAAACATATTATGCTATGCCGATGACGCAGTACTTATTGCAGAGTCAGAGGACGACCTCCAAAAAATGCTACAAGCTTTTAACAGACAGGCAGAAAAACTTAACATGCAAATTTCCACAAATAAGACCAAATGCATGACCATTACAAAGGAGCCTCTACGGTGCAAATTGGTAATAAAAAACAAAACTATTGATCAGATAATGTCATTCGAATACCTCGGATGCAAAACTACAAGCTCAGGATTCCTGGAAGAGAGAGAAGTAAGGAGACAAGCCAATAAAGCTGCGGCAATATCAGGACATCTTAAATATCCCATATGGAAAAACAAACATTTGAGCACAGAATGTAAGTCAAGAATATACAAAACCTGCATACGACCAATGATGACATATGGTGCGGAAACCAGAGCTGAAACATCAGTAACAAAGAGAATCCTACGAACTACTGAAATGAAGACCTTAAGAATGATAACTGGATACACATTGAGGGACAGACAGAGAAATGTAGACATAAGAGAAAAGTGCCAAACAAACGACGTTGTCAGATGGATAAGGCAGAGAAGAAGAGAATGGAACCAGCATGTCAATAGAATGGGCCCCGACAGAATGGCCATAATAAGTCGCAACAACGTACCCCATGGCAGAAGACCTACTGGACGACCACCTAAACGTTGGCAAGACAGTTGGCAGTCAACCTCGCAAGAGTTGCTTAGACGAGGAGGAAACCGGAACTAAACAGGCGATACGCCTTCTAAAAGAAGAAGAAGAAGAATATGTAACAAGGTTTTTATTTATCATATAACCATCTGTCGGGCTTACATAAATTTAAGAATATTAGGTATTCCTGATAATGTTAGAGTGGCATTGTAGATTTCTCTTGAATACATCATACGTCAAAGGAAAAGAACATAAGAATGCCAAAACAAAAATAATATTGTCAAAAAATAAAACAGGGAGTATATAAACCATTTTAAATGATGATGCGTAGGTTGGTAATTCCTTTTAGTCTACCGTTCTTTGCGTGTAGCAATTATATTATTTTTCTCCTCTTTATTTCGTGTTTTCCGGCGCTATGCTTGTTTTCCTGTTATATTTCTAGTGTAATAATGGCACTTCGGTTCGCGAAAATCGTATCAGTTTTTCCCAGCCTTTTTTGTACAATTTTTCCACAAAATAAAAGTTCCTCTATCTCATTTCCTTATATTTTCCTTCTTTCTTAACCCAGCGGCGGGTCATTTAGAATGTTTTTTGTAAGATTATTTTTTCGTAACCTTTTTCGAAGTGAAACTTCTTTTCTTTTTCTTTACGCGCGTTGGGAGTAAAAAATGAAGGGCGTAACACACGAACCTACACGGCCACGATACGCGAGACGCGAGAGAAAAAGTGGTAACGCTAGTTAACATTTCTGCTGTATATGAACTTCCTGAATGCTCATTAATCCATCCTACTACTTTAATTAACGAGTCAATCCAAAAAGAAGTTTTTCCAAACTTCCTTAAGACAGCAATAATTATTCCTCTGCATAAAGGAGGAGATAAAGATGAAGCTTCGAACTATCGCCCAATGGCGCTCCTGCCCACATTATCTAATATCATTGAAAGATTGGTTAAAAAAAATTCTATCTTTTCTTTTGGCTTTTCTAAGGAACTTATATTATTATGCCCTTTTTGAATTGCATCTTCGTTATGACCTTCCATTCTGGGGTACTTGCTGCGCAACAAAATTTGATCGTATTTTCAGACTTCAAAAGAGAGTAGTTCGATATTTATTGGGACTGAACAGTAGAACTCACTGCCAGAATTTCTTTAAAAATTTCAAAATGCTGACTCTTCCTTCTTTATTTATTTTTGAATCCGTTTGCTTAATCCGCAAGCACATAGTATCTGCTATTCCCGAAAGGCCATCTCATAACTATCCACTTAGGAATGATCTCTATCCGAGCTCAGAACTAGTTAAAGGTTCAATACTGTACAATGCCAAAAAAATGTACAATCATCTGCCTTTGAATATCAAGTCGCTTTCATTCTTCTCCGCATTTTGCAAAGCTCTGAAATCATACTTACTGGAGAGAGCCCTATATGCGGTAAACGACTTTTTTGTTGATGTTTAATCATGAACAATTTTAAATTTTAAAATTTTGATTATTTCACACACTGGTCAAAGGTTAAGTATTTAATATTTTATAACTCTTAAAATTATATCTATTTACTGCTTAGTGTTCTGCAATTGTCCATATAAGTATGTTCTTTTTGTAATTTTAATGACTTAAATTTTTTTGAATTGTATGATTTGTATTGTGTATTTTTTGTTGTTTGTATATATTTTCTTGCGCTTTTGTTTGTTTTGTGAGTGTTTTGTCGATGAAGCTGTTTTGCCTTTTTGCACAATAAGGCGTTGTTTGTTATTGTTGTTGTATTGCTGGTCATCCAATTTATGTGGTCTGGATTTTAACGAGCGTGACAGAGAGAATAATATATATGAGCGGTTGAGACAGACAGAGAGACAAAATCAAAAGCGGTATACAGTGTTGCCGGTTTTTTACCGGCTTTTTACCGTATGTAGGAAAATGTGTGTAGAAGAATATAAGCTATTTTAAAAACTTTCACGTATACTACTGAAATGATGATAATATAATATCTAAACAAAATATAATCTATTACAGCTGTAGTAAAATGTATAATAACTAATAGTGAAAAATAAAGTTCCAATCCTAAACGCAACATTTTTCGTAAACGCCTTCTTGTGCGGTTTGAAATTTTGATGCAAAACCCGGCAATACCGCTCAGAAGAATGTGTCAACGCAATTTTTATCTCTTTTTAATACATTTGATTTTCCATTAAGCTGTCTACATCACTGTCTTACACGTTAAAATCCAGACCGCACAATTACGATATTTCGATGATCAAATCGGTAGATATAGCTACGCCTATGGCTTTTTATTCTTCCCGTATCCTTCTTTTGCGCGTCGTAGAGTGCTGTCACTGAACAGGATCTTTACGATGGCAATTTGAATTCGCGAGGAAATGGAAGACGAAAAGCTTCTACGGAAAAATCTCATTAGTGATTTTGAGAGCGTGTTCTTGATTTACTTCTTAAAACGTTTATAAAACGAATAAAAATTATAACACAAAAATACAATATTATGTAGAAATAAACACTTAAGCTTCATTCAGAACCTTGCAATTAGTGGTTTCAATTAACGTAGAAGTTTGTTCCTTCAATTTCAATGTAAAAGCATTTAGAACGTCTACAAACTTTTGACTTTTCCACTAATTATACTTCAAAATTACCAACTATGTACTTGCAAACACAAACTTTAAATACAAATCGCCGAACTTTCCGACAAATCAGGAATATCTGAATTAATAATTATTATTTAAATCTATACCCTATACTAATATATAAAATCCTTAAGTGACGGACATACTGATTAATCACGATCCTGCTCATACCACTCAACGGAAGAAGCTCAATTTTGGCATACAGGTTGATTCTAGGGTGTAGAGGGTCGATAAGAAGGGATTTTTAAGGGATTCCAGTTCCAAGAGGATGAAACCACCCCTCAAATATTACAATATTTTTTATTTAAAAAACGGTCAAGTTTCCGAAAAAACGCTTAAACACGTATATTTTATTTTGTTTTTTACATATTTTAAGATTTTTTAAAAATGTATACAGGGTGTTTCGAAAAATCTAGTCATTGATTAATCACGATCCTGCTTAAAGCGCTTGACGTAAAAAGCTGATTTTTGGAAAACAGATTGACTTTAGGGTGTAGAGGTTCGATAAGTAGGGATTTTTCGAAACTCGAATTCTAAGGGGGTGAAACTATCCCTCAAATATTAAAATATTTTTTATTTAAAAACCGGTGAGTTTTTCGGAAAAACTCTTAAACACGTATATTTTATTTTGTTGTTTTACATATTTTAAGATTTTTTATAAATTTATACAGGGTGTTTCATAAAATATGACCAATGAGTAATCACGATTCTGCTTAAACTGCTTGACGTTTAAAGCTGATTTTTGGCAAACGGATTGGCGGTGGGGTGTAGAGGTTCGATAAGGAGGGTTTCTCAAATCTCAAATTCCAAGAGGGCGAAAACGCCCCTCAAATATTACAATATTTGTTATTTAAAAAACGGTTAGTCTTTCGGGAAAACGCTTGGACAAGCATAATTTATTTGTTTTCTTACATATTTTGAAATTTTTTAAAAAATCATACAGGGTGTTCCAAAAAGTTGGGTAATTTCTTTACCACGATTCTGCTTAAACTGCTTTTTTTGGCAAACGGATTTTTCGAAAGTCAAATTCCAATGAGATGAAACTACCCCTCAAATATTACCAAGTTATATAATAATATCGCCATATTGTTTTCTCTCATGCTGACATAAATATGTGAGAAAATTTTATCCAGTTTGTATGTTAATGGAAATTCTTGCTTTGCTTTATCATCACCATTACAAATGATTAATTCGACGCGAACGAAGTGGCTGGTACACGCTAGTAATGATTTAAAAATAACTTGACGGATCACCTTTTTTCAACTAGACCAAAACTAGACCATAGATGATAGTCAACATAGAGGCAGTCATGTCATCTTCATATATGAATTAGAAACCTGTACTTAATTTCTTTTGCGCTGTCTGGTGATGCGGAAGAAACTAAATTTGTAGTTCTATAAAATTACTGGGACTAAGCAGCAGAACTCAATGCATGGACTTTAAAAAAAAAAAAATATTAACTCTTCCTTCCTTATTATATAATATATAATATTTTTGAATCCTATTTTTATTTTTTTATTCTTTGACATTGTAAACATTTATAAATGTTTATTTTAAACAATAAGATTGACAATGTAATTTGTATACTTGTTTTGTATTCTCTTTTGTTTGTTTACTTGTTTTGTTACTTTGTTTGTATTTTATGTACTTTACCTTTGTCTACAAATTTTAAAATTTTTTAAATAATAAAGGCATTTTAGGACCTGGAACAAATTTCTGCGCTAATTGAAACCACTAATTTATTTCAGAATGAACCTTTTACTCTTTTAGATTAGATGACTATTATGTGAAATTGAATCATTGAAAATTATATAGGGTGTTTCAAAACAAATGCGAAAAACTTCAGGGGGTGATTCCTTGTTCAAAATAAAGGGTAGTTTGCTTCATAAACGTTGGGTCAAAAGTCAACCATTAGGGAGATATCGCGGTACAAAGATGGCGGAAAAATAAAGTTTTTATTTTTTATCTTGAAAACGGAAAGAGATAGACTAATGAAATTTTATGGAAGCATTACTGTTATGAAAACACACTTTCTGGTAATTTTTTCACTTTTTAAAATGAGTGGAAGGGGTTGAAATAAACTACCCCTATCATTCTTGTTAACGAAATTTAAAGAAAAATCTTATCAGACACATGCAAAAAAATTAATTTGGATAGTTTAGTTTGTTTAGAAACTTTTTTATCTCTTGTGTTTTTTTGATAAAACTCACCGATTTGAAATTAAAAAATAAAATGTAAAGCATTACATGTCAGGACAAAAAACATTTTCTGGTAAAGAATCTAGTGGGCTGCTGTAATTTTTTTAGGAAAAAATCTAGTCGGCCGCTGTTACTTTTTAGGATGTTCCTAATATTATTTTATTTGACATTACTCTACTGCAATACGTTATTATCTAGATGATTATTATTATCGTTATTATCACTAGATTCTTAATCTAAAAATGTTTTTTGTCCTGACATGTAATGCTTTACATTTTATTTTTTAATTTCAAATCGGTGAATTTTGTCAAAAAACACACGAGATAAAAAAGTTTTTAAACAAACTAAACTATCCAAATTAATTTTTTTGCGTGTGTGTGATAAGATTTTTCTTTAAATTTCGTTAACAAGAATGATAGGGGCAGTTTATTTCAACCCCTTCCGCTCATTTTAAACAAATGAAAAAATTACCAGAAAGTGTGTTTTCATAACAGTAATGCTTCCATAAAATTTCATTAGTCTATCTCTTTTCGTTTTCAAGATAAGAAATAAAAACATTATTTTTGTACCGCGATATCTCCCTAATGGTTGACTTTTGACCCAACGTTTATAAAGCAAACTACCCTTTATTTTGAACAAGGAATCACCCCCTGAAGTTTTTCGCATTTGTTTTGAAACACCCTGTATAAAAACCTTCTTTTTATTGTTTTAACAAATTAGAATAAAATTAAATATAAAAGTTAAATATATATTTTTGAATTGGAGCAAAGTAACCCCCTCCGTTGGTTGACTTTGCGCCACTTTTTAACAAAAAAAATTGGTAGCAAAAAAAATGATTACCTAATAATTGGCCATGAGACAATAGTAATATTTGTTTTATCTCTGGTGATAAGTACAAGTTCATTTTATTTTTTCTGAGTCTTCTACCAACTAATTCTCATATTTCTTCAAAAAAATGGAGCAAAGTAACCCCGGTTTACGGTATCTTTTACTAAAAAAAAAAAATGTTTTTTTTTTAATTTATTATTATGCTAAAAAAATATACCTACCGACTTTTTACGACCGCGGCGTATATAAAAAACATGTATAAAACACGTACAAAAAGTTGAAAAGGTTTCATTACGCATGAAAAAATTTTCAAAGCGTTCTCAGAGATACGAGCATAAAAGAGATAAAAAAGGGGAATATACGTCCTGTTAATATGCAATGCTCAAAAGCATTTTTAAAATAACCATACCATGTTACATTCCGTCTATATTGCTCTGTTAGCAAAAACGCGTTATAAAGGCTGAAAAATGAAAGAATTTTCAATTCTGTCGTTTTCTACACGACGAAACATTATTTTAATTAGATCAAAATAAAGCCACACTCATCGGCAGGAAAAGCACCTTCAAATTTTGAATTTATGATTAGCGATCCATTTCTAACAAATACAGGATTTAGGCGGGGATGTATCTTAGCGCCTCTCCTATTCAACATATCCGCCGTCAAGAAAATGTTTGATTAGAAATCAAAACTCTATTGTTTTATAAGTGTTTTATAGTACCTTTTACCAAAGAGTGACCTATAGTACCTTTTACCAAACATATAACTTACCATCATCCATTATGGCTGTGGTGATATTCTTCCCAGTGATTCCTTGGGCCCATGCGGCTTCCACATTCAGGTCCAACTTGGCCTTGCCTCCATTTTGGCCCGTGTTCTTCAGGTACCACTGGTAGGGGAAGTACGGGTCGGAGGGGTCCTGGTGGGGCTGGATGTTCTTCACCAGGTTCTCCACCTTTAGAGGCTTGTAACCCCGTTTCACCCGGATAAATCCGGGTTGCTGGATAGCTGTGTGGATCTGGAAAAAAGAATAATTATTTTTAAAAATATACAAGCTGACTTGACGGACACACGATTTTTGCAGTATTCTTGTTTTTACCAAAAAGTAACCATTTTTAGTAGTACTTTTAAATAAAAAAAAATGGAAATTATACTCGGAATTTTAAAATATTTTAATTTAATTTTAGTAGTTTTTACATACATATACCTATCCTAAAAATCAATTTACTTAATACCTTTGTTCAAGTAACGCCATGCATGGCAATGTCAATATGACAGTAAATAATATTGATGCCACTAGTTTCAAAAATGAGCGATTCGGAAAGTATTCCCTCTGACATTGAAGAAGAGGCATTCAGAGCCATATCTGGATTGCTTCAAGCAAGATCAAAACAGAAGTATGAATATACATAATCTAAGTATGAAAAATGGTGCACCGAAAAAAAAGTACACAACTAAGGAAATGAAAAGGTACTCATAACATATTTTTCCAATTTAGTGCAAAATAAATGTTTTACAAAATATTTTTTTCTCTTTGGTAGTCATCTAAACTAGAAGTGCGGCAATGAAAATGCGTGAGTTAAGAAGCTCTTAACTAAAAAAAAAAATAAAATGCTTTTTCTTTGCTTTTATTCTTTTATGTAACCAAAGTTAGTAGGTTGACCCGATATTAAACTCTAATATTGAAACGAGTAACCATTGCTTTCAGTTTCTCTAGATAATCGATATTTATTTAGCGAGAACAATTCGAAACTAATTTATCTTAAAGCGATAAATGGCAGTTGCTTTTCGAGCAAGTTGTTGAACTAACTTTCCCATTACTAAGATCAAGTTATATATCGACTCCTACTCGATATACATACATCTAAGTTAAGTTTGTTTGGAATACATTTGTTTACAAACTATTATGTTACTTCCTAAGTTGTGAAATAAGACAGTTGAAGCACATTTAATAATTATACGTATGAATTATTAAGCAATAACGAGGTAATTACTTTACATATATATTCGTAGGAAAAATAATTGTTTACATCGTTTATTCAGCTAATATACACTCTATTTAGCTAATATTTAGTTAAAAGCAAAAACAAAATGTGGGAAACCAAATGTGAGAGAGTGAAAAGATATATTAGAGAGAAAGTAGAGAAAGTAGGAGAAGAACAAACTGAAGATCCTGAACTACACATACATGAAATTAAAAGGTGTAGCGAATATGAATATTTAGGAAGTAGTATATCTGAAGAAGGGAACTCCAAGAAAGATATACATAGTAGAGTTCAACAAGGTAAGAAAGTAATCGGTCTTTTAAACCTTCTCCTCTGGTCAAATAAAACATCCATCCAAACAAAGATAAGGATTTACAAAGCAATCGTAGAGCCAATTTTAACATACGGTGCCGAATGCCGGCAATTTACAGCAAAAGAAAGAAGGATGGTCGAGTCAGTGGAGATGGACTTTCTCAGAAGAGCATGTCGCATATCAAGGATGGAACGCATTAGAAATGAGGAGATCAGGCAAAAAACAAGGCGAATATATACCAGCACCGACAACATCGAATCGAGACAGCTACTATGGTATGGGCACGTAAAAAGAATGGGAGGGGAAAGATGGCCAAAAAGGGCAATGGAGTATCGTCCCCAAAGCAGAAGAAAAAGAGGAAGACCTACAACTACGTGGTTAGATGGAGTAGACCAGTATATGAGAGACAGAGCTATTAACCAGGAAGAATGGCAAAATCGAGCAATATGGAGGTCGAAATGTGGGATGCGCCAGAAGTAAAAGAAGTAAAGGAATTTTTCCAATTTTGGTCCGCGGTTATTTCCTCTATCCGCCACCTGGGGTCGCGTCCGATGGGAGTTTCGAGTTCTCCACACGAATTTTCTCAAAAACGGACTACGGAAACACGGACTATCTCAAAAACTGCGACTTTGATTTTGATGTTATTACAAATTTTGTTGCAAATATTATTCCTAATCTTAAATTGAAAACCGCGTTTCGCTATCTACTGTAATTTTGCAGTTACGATTTTTTAAAATTTTTAACTCCCATCAAGTCCCATACCTCCAGGTAAGGGGATATATAAACTATAGATTTTGTTTTAGTTTGCACAATATATTTGTATATGAGACTCACTTTTTTAACTAAATAACTTTCGTGACTAAAAGTTTTTTTGGTATGAACTGTATATTAGGAATTAGCCTATGTTGTGTATCTATTGTTTAGGCGCAGTAAATTTAGAAGGATGTCCGAACTTAAATTAACAGTGGCATTATTGCGAATTCTTAAAATAATTGCACTTATTTAAAAGACACCCTAAATATTCTACATTTCTTTCAAAACTAGTTTTAATATATGTTATTTTGGCAATAATATTTCATCAAGTTTAATCGGCTTAAATAATAAAGAAAAATGATATTTAACACCCTGTAGATGATAAAATATAGATTGATCTAAAAGTATTTTGGTCCTAATTTGCGCTTGTTGGGGTGGATGACGCATGTGAAAAAACTGAGAAAAGCGTAGGATGGTGATATTAGGTTTAAGATCATCGTTTGACGTGTTGAATCACGATCGTAAAGTTAACATTATCCATAAACCGTCTTTGATGTATTTTAAATCTGTGGTTATTTTAGGATAACGGGACACGTAAGACAGCAATAATGGACGAATTTAAAACAAAAATGCACCATATAGTCTGGAACAGATATTTGTCTATTATCAGTACTCAATGAGTATGCATAATTATAACTTATTTTATTTTTATATCACTTTCTATAATAGTAATACATATACAGATATTTTTCTTATGCGATTTTATAATAATTTATTATACGCACTACAAAGATTATTTGTTTTAGCAATAAAACAGCCACTACCCATACCCAACAAGAGACCGAAGAAAAATGTTACCAGCATACGTTTTTTTTTTTATTTTAAGACATCACTAATATTTTGCTTCAACACTAGTTTTAAAACGCTTGTTATAAAATGTCTAAACTAGAAAAATCTATAATCTATATATATAAATCTGACTGTCCTGACTGATACTGACTCATCAACGCCCAGACCAAACCCTTGACCCTAGAAAGCTGAAATTTTGCACAGGGGTTCCTTTTATGATGTTTACGTAAGATAAGAAAGGATTTTTTTAAATTCATCCCCTAAGAGGGTAAAAAGGGGGGTGGAATATTACAATATTTTTTATTTAAAAAACGGTCAAGTTTCCGAAAAAACGCTTAAACACGTATATTTTATTTTCTTTTTTTACATATTTTAAGATTTTTTAAAAATATATACAGGGTGTTTCGAAAAATCTGGTCATTGATTAATCACGATCCTGCTTAAAGCGCTCGACATAAAAAGCTGATTTTTGGAAAACGGATTGACTTTAGGGTGTAGAGGTTCGATAAGAAGGGATTTTTCGAAACTCGAATTCTAAGGGGGTGAAACAACCCCTTAAATATTAGAATATTTTTTATTTAAAAACCGGTGAGTTTTTCGGAAAAACTCTTAAACACGTATATTTTATTTTGTTGTTTTACATATTTTCAGATTTTTTAAAAATTTATACAGGGTATTTCATAAAATATGGCCACTGAGTAATCACGATTCTGCTTAAACTGCTTGACGTTTAAAGCTGATTTTTGGCAAACGGATTGACTGTGTGGTGTAGAGGTTCTATAAGGAGGGGTTTCTCGAATCTCAAATTCCAAGAGGGTGAAAACGCCCCTCAAATAATCTATACTAATATATAAAATTCTTAAGTGACTCACTGATTAATCACGATCCTGCTCAAACCACTCAACGTTAGAAGCTCAATTTTGGCATACAGGTTGATTCTAGGGTGTAGTGGTTCGATAAGAAGGGATTTTCGAAATCCCAGTTCCAAGAGGGTGAAACCACCTCTCAAATATTACAATATTTTTTATTTCAAAACGATCAAGTTTCCGAAAAAACGCTTGAACACGTATATTTTATTTTGTTTTTTACATATTTTAAAATTTTTTAAAAATGTATACAGGGTGTTTCGAAAAATCTGGTCATTGATTAATCGCGATCCTGCTTAAAGCGCTTGACGTAAAAAGCTGATTTTTGGAAAACAGATTGATTTTAGGGTGTAGAGGTTCGATAAGAAGGGATTTTTCGAAATTCCAGTTCCAATGGGGTGAAACTACTCCTCAAATATTACAATATTTTTTATTTAAAAAACGAGCAGTTGCTTGGTATACAAAACTAGAGCAACGTACAGCAATTTTGTTGTTTTGCAAATTACAGAGATTTTTTAAAAATCTGCATCACAGGTGCCATGAGAACATGTCCAACAGAGCAATGGAGGTCATTCTAGACCTAACACCACTTGATATTGTCGTCGGTAGTTATGCCAATGCGGAATGACTTGGAATGGTCATTGACGGAAACAATACTGGGAGAATTTCTCAGGTCAGGGGCTTGAATTTACAACTTTGAGAAACACCTCACTGTAGTATTGAGTAATAAAAAGGATTGGAAGAAAGAAGCGCTTACTCAGCATATAAAGAGACCATACCATCACGTGGTATACTGATGCTTCAAAACCAAAGCAGGGACAGGGATAGGAGTATTTGGGCCGAAAACTGAATACTTCGAACCAATGGGCACCTACCCCAGTATCCTTCAGGCAGAAATTTGCGCTATCGAATCATGCATTACAATTTATCTTGGATAGGAACGAAGTCGCGGGAAATTGCCATCCTATACTAATAGTCAAAACAGCACTTAACGACGACAACTCAGTAACCATCAATCCTGCTCAAACCAAAGAATGTAAGAAGCTCAACAAATTAGGCAAACAGGTTGATTCTAGGGTGTAGAGGTTCGATAAGAAGGATTTTTCGAAATTCCAGTTCCAAGAGGGTGAAACCACCCCTCAAATATTACAATATTTTTTATTTAAAAAACGGTCAAGTTTCTCCTCAACGAACACCTCAGTAGGCTGAAACTGAGAAACAACGGTGAATGCAGATTTTGTGGGGAAAATGGGGAAACACCAGAACACCTTATCACTGAGTGTGCCGAGACGACGACCATTCGTGCCATGAACCTTGGCACATCTGATGTCGAGGATGGAGAGCTGGCCTCTGTGGAGCCGTCTCAGATACTGGCATTGATTAAAGCCCTGATGCTGCTTGATGAGACGTAAACTCGTTTTTGGGAAAACAGGAACACACTTTAGGGTATAAGGTCGCGGTGATTAACTCCCCTTCTAAACATTCTACATTCTACATTCTACATTCTACATTTAAAAAACGGTCAAGTTTCCGAAAAAACGCTTAAACACGTATATTTTATTTTGTTTTTTACATATATTAAGAATTTTTATAAATTTATATAGGGTGTTTCATAAAATATAACCATTGAGTAATCACGATTTTGCTTAAACTGCTTGATGTTTAAAGCTGATTTTGGTAAACGGATTGATTGTGGGGTGTAGAGGTTCGATAAGGAGAGGTTTCTCGAATCTCAAATTCCAAGAGGGTGAAAACGCCCCTCAAATATTACAATATTCGTTATTTAAAAAACGATTAGTCTTTCGGGAAAACGCTTGGAAAAGCATAATTTATTTGGTTTTTTTACATATTTTGAATTTTTTTAAAAAATGATACAGGGTGTTCCAAAAAGTTGGGTAATTTCTTAACCACGATTCTGCTTAAACTGCTTGACGTAAAAAGCTTATTTTTGGCAAACGGATTTTTCGAAAGTCGAATTCCAACGAAATGAAACTACCCCTCAAATATTACCAAGTTATTAAATAATACCGCCATATTGTTTTTTCTTTGTGTTGCAGTAAATTCTTAATTCGATACATTTTTATATAAATGTCCATGTTTAAAGTAATTTTTGCTACATTCGGTTATAATTTTGACATTTTGAGATTTTTTTTATTTATAAAAAAACTACATTTTCACGTTAACGTTTTTCGCAGAGAAATTCAAAACAGACAAAAATATCCTCGAGAGAGAGTTTTCCGGTCTTAATTTTCAGCTTGTCAGAAAAGATGACTTGTGTGAAAGAAGGAAAATGTGTGAAGGGGAGCGTGGGAAGAAAGATCCCGTTAGAGCATCCGAACTTGTAGTGTCGAGGGTAACTGTAATAATTTAAAAAACATAGAAGAAATATATCTCCAGCAGCTAGGTATTTACGTATTTTTATGCATTTTATATTTATTATACGATAATATTCTTATTTATAGGTTTTTATGTTTTTTTTGATAGCTGTTTATTATGTATCTATGAGAAAGAATACTCTAGGTCTCTAGGTTATACAGGGTGAGCCTTAAATAAATGGAAATAAAAAAATATCCTAGAAACACGATAATGAGTTTTTTCGCGAAATAAAAATTTTGAAAATTCGGAAATTACTGAAAAATTTTTTGGAATTTTTTTTAGTTTTTACTTTAAAAACATAATTACTTGTTAATATGGCAACATGGGTAGTAGATTAAATTTACAAGAAAGGAAACCCAGAAAAGATTCAGTGTAGTTTTTTTAGTAAAAAATAATTTTTTTTTGGAAATTTTCAAGGTAAAATACCTAAATTGGTTATTTTAGACTTACCAGAATTTAGAAATATACAGGGGGGTCCAAACTGTATTCCGGAAACTTCGGCAGTATATTCTGCAGATAAAAATAAGTAAAAAAGTTCGTATAATTGTATGTCCTAAAATGCTTAGTTTCAGTGATACAGGGTGTGGAATTTTTTTTATTTCAATTTTTTCTAAATCGTTTATGAAGTAACATAAATATTTGGATGAAAATTGGTGTCTGGGAGTTTTTTGACATGAGAAATTTGATTTTGATGTCAATATGACTCCTACTAGTAGAGGGCGCCACCTACATATTTTTAACTGGTTTGAAGAGTAATAACTTTTCGTCTGTACCTGTATAAAACCACTGAGTAAAAAAATATACATTTACGACGTTTCTTACGCATTTTATGCACAATGCAGGCTCAGCCTGGGACAAATTGCATATCGCCCATCACTACCAATTATTACAGTAATTAAAAAATAACTGTAATAATTTATAAAACATTACCACTGCGAACGGCAGCTTTTCATCGGAGAGCAGTCGTGGGTAAGATATTTCACTAGAGAGAAAATTAATCAATAACAATAAACAAAAAATATAGATATTGGGCGCCAGGCATGTACAGAGAAAGAAAACACAGTTGTATATTACTTAAAACTAATGACTATATTTCATGATGTTCTTTGCTGGTACATGACATTGTAGAATTCTAATAAATATATAGTGGTTATATGTAAAAAAAATGGTGTTAAGTGTTGTACTAAATATCTATGAAAGTAATACCATTACAAGACGTAATGTAATGAAACCTAAGATCTAAATCATATTTAAAATATTAAATCGACATGAATGTTCTTAACAATCTAACCACTAAACATAGTCTGTACGATATTACTTAAGATGTACGTTATTGTTTAAGACTGAAAATGTTTTAGATGTTAAACGTAAAACTAGAACTTAAATCTACATTTAGCTGTTCTTGTGGCAATTCTATTTCGAGGAGTAGCAGCGTGAGGTGGGCTCATATCTCTGTACTGTCTGTCGGCGATCCTGTTGGCCAAAACAACAAAAGAGGCCAGAATGAGGACACCATGAATCAATACAGCCGTAGCTACTGACTAAGCTTAGAAATGGGAGCGAAGCAGCATGGGTCTTACGCTGTATCCATACCGTGGCAATATGGGGACACTACCCGTACCTTGGAATACTACTAGAACCTTGGATAATGTCTGTAACTTGGACCAAAACCTTGGATCATAATCTTGGACACAGTCCGTCCATAAGATAACGGTACAGGAGAACACTACCCGTACCTTGGACACAGTCCGTCCATAAGATAATGTACGTCCATAAGACCCTAAAAATACGAAACTCTTGTTTAAAACCAAACAAGGTTTAATAAACAAAATAAACCTACCTCGAATTACTTCCGAGGGCTCAATAATAAACAAAGAAACTGTCCTTTCTTCCATGTAACATTCTGGAGGACAAAAGAAAAGGGACGCCAACGTGCCAGCAAAATACAAATACAAGTTAAGTTGGGACATCCAAAACTCTAGCCTAAAAATATGCAGTAATAATATCGAATCTAAAAGGATAATATCTCATCTTTACCTATTGCTTTGAAATAGCAGCTGATTCAAATTATACAACAAGATTTAAATAATCACCATTTCTAAAAGCCGGGATACAACAGAGCGGCAAAACAAAGTGAGGTTAAGCACGGAGAGAGTTGACAGAAGCGATGTTGACAGCGCCTCCTCAGAGCGATAACAGGGTTGTGTCAAACGATAACAGGGTTGGCGCCTAGGGAACGTAAAAATTACGCCAAGCGTGCCAAATAAATTATCAGGCCTGAACAATACGGAGTCCGATGACGATACGCCAGACATCATATATCATAATCAAAGACATGTAACGAACTAAAAACGTTACACTATTGAAGAATTTTAATTTCTCTATTTGTTATTATTTCTTGCAGGCATTCGAACAGCACAGCTTTCGAATAGAGGATATCGATTACAAAACACAACGTAACGAATGAGATAAGGCCACTCATTCCCAACCTTCAATCTGAACGATCCACGTACACATTGTTATGCTATGTCGCGTTGTTTCTTGTTTTTCCCTGCGATAATCGCAAACGGCGCGGCGTATTATATGCAGAACGGAAATAGTCGACGCGGGATGTGCGGTGGATGCACATACTTATAAGCTTGCTCTACGTCAGCCGGCGTGGGAGATTATTAATACGAGCGGAATATGCTTTGTTTCTTTTTATCGATTTTCAATCTATTTGCCATTTTCCATGTCGTTGACAATGAATGTGAAGCGGGAAATACTGCAAATAGTAGTATGATCTTTGGTTTAGGTTGTGATTCCGATATTAGGTATATTTCAGATATATACATACACACATGGCCAAAATTATTGCATATACCGGGTGCGTCTCAAAAGTGGCTCACCCCTATAACTTTTTTATTTTTTCAGATAAAAAAACGAGATTTGGTATATTAGTATATGACATAAATTAGGATTAACTGACGTATTCAATTGTTTTCTGTCACTTCCTGTTTCACCGGAAATGACTACAACTTTTGATTTTTAAATGACACCCTCGGTATTTTTTTACTTTATTCGATAGAAAATGAAACTCTGAATCGAATGATATATCATATGTCAGCTTTTGACATATTCGATCAAAAACAAATTGTATTTTAAATTTCAATCTAGAGTGCCATGGCTATGTTAAAAAACACTAATTTTTAATCAAGGAGCCTTGGAAAAATAGATTTGAACGTCTAATATTTTTAGTGTCTTGTCCTGGCCGGTTATAAAATTTCCAAATCGTAATTTTAATCATAATTCATAAATAATCAATTTTTTCAAATGGAATGAGGGTGGGTTATTAGCATATTTGGAAAAAGCATTTTTTTTACGAATAATTTGATACCACACAATTGATATTTCGAGTCAAATTGTCGTTATGAACCGCATGTTACAATTTCAAATAAACCATATGCGAAAATGTCAAAAATTGACATATGATATGTCATTATATTGAGAGTGTCATTTTCTATCGAATAAACTAAAAAGATACACAGGGTGCCATTTAAAAATCAAAAGTTGTAGTCATATCCGGTGAAACCGGAAGTGACTCAAAAAAACAAAATATGTCAATCAATCCTAATTTATGTCACGTACTAACATACCAAATCTCGTTGTTTTATCTGAAAAAATAAAAAAAGTTATAGGGGTGAGCCACTTTTGAGACCCACCCGGTATATCGTTTAAAAAATATACGGAAAGGAATTTAAAGAATTTTTTTTTATACATAACTTTGATAGTCTGTAATGAACATTTTTTTTTGTTAAAATGGATATGGTAAACAATGTTTATCGTTCAGACTCAATATTATTACAAATTCTTGCACATTTCGATTTGTGGTCTCTTGGGTTTCAGAAGAAATTTGACCATTGTTTTGGCCTTAAAATGCCTAGAAACATTATTTCACAGTTTAATAGAGTCAGAATAGTAACACTGTCTCAACAGGCAAGTTGCAGCTACCGGCAAGTTGCAATATCTGAAATTGAAGGAGTTAACCAAAGCGATGTTTCGCGAATATTAAAAAAAATCAGGGAGACAAACGAGGTTACAGACCGGCCTGGAAGAGGTAGAAAGAGAGTTACTACTGCTGTGTAAGATCGTCAAATATCCCTAATTGCACGACGCAATCCCCTGCTTTCTAGTACTGCTATTAAAAATGAGTTAGCTCGCCTTGAAGGAGTAAATGTTTCAAGAAAGACCATAGCAAGAAGACTCCATGACAGAGGATTACATTTAAGGAGGCATCTACGTGGTCCGAAGCTTAATTTACAGCACAAAATTACGCGACTACAATGAGCTGAGGAGATGAGAGCAAATGGACCCAATTGGAATTTCGTCATGTTTAGTGATGAAACAAGAATAGGCCTAGTGTCAGCAAAATGGAAGCATTACAGACAGCGGAAGCATTATGGTATGGGCAGGTATAATGCACGGAGCTCGAACTCCCCTTGTTTTTATTGATGGCACAATGACAGGTGCCTTATATCTTAGAGACGTTTTAGAGCCTATTGTGCGTCCATTTCGAGAGGCAGTGGGGGATGAATTTATTTACATGGACGATAATGCTCCTCCCCATCGCACTTTAGCGGTTCGCGAATTTTGTGATGAAGAGGGTATAAGAAAACTGTGGTGGCCACCGATGTCTCCAGATATGAATGTGATCGAGCATGCTTGAGACATGCTAAAACGCCATATTGTCAAAAGAAATGACCCCCCCCCCGGTACCTTAAATGAATTGAAAATTGCTTCGCGCGAAAGATGGGAAGGCATTCCTCAACATCTTCTAGACAACTTGATTGAGAGCATGCCACGTCGTCTCACAGCTTGCATTGAGGCTCGCTGCATCCATATCAAAGGTTTTTAATCATCGTTATACAGAATCGCAAACAACATTCAAAAATATCGACGATATATCTAGATGCAACTCCTCAAAATTGTAAAGAAGTGGGTGAAGTATTGGAAATTCAAATAAATGAATAAAGGGTAATGGCCTATAAAATCCGGCTTACTTACCAAAGGATCCGATTTCAATTTGCGCGTGTGCGTGATGCTCCTCTTTGATCTGGCTGGAGGCAGAGCCCTGTTGACAAAGTGGTATTCACTCTTGGAGCGCAAAACCTGAAATTCAAAAATATTTCAATGAAAACTTCCTACTAACAGTACAACGAAGACGATTTTGATCGTCGCTTGCAATTTTGTGGAACTATGAGTGAACGAGTGGCGAATAATAATAATTTCCTATTTAATGTGTGTTTTTCGAATGAGTGTACAACTTAACAAGTATAGCTGGAGACGTGAGAAATATAAAATAACACGCGACCGGTGCTATCCCCAAGTCTCTTCCTATATTTGTACAACTGTACTTTCTTTTTGAACGGTGTAGTTAATCGGCACAACTGTCGGTACTGAGCTGAGGACAACCCCAGGGTTTTTCAGGAGGTGCACACACAAAACCCTCAGAAATTAAACGTGTGGGCTGGTATTTTTGGAAATTCTATTGTGGGTCAGAAGTACCGCACCTGATCATTCAACCTTTTGGCAAGTGAAAAAATGCGTAAACATCTAGAAATAATAAGAAAAAACAGCAAATTGGTCGAAGGAATTTATCCTTATCATTTGCTCTGATAAATGTTTAAATAAACCTTTCAAATTTCAATCCTTCATATTTCCTCAAAGACTTGACCAATTTTCAAAAACGAAGCGGTGAAATATAGAGAATAGAAAGAGAGAATAGAAAGCCCTTTTCATTGCGGCGTCAATTGACACCCCTTCCCATTTGAAAAAAGTTGGGGGATGACACTCCCGCTTAGAGGGTTGAAGATTTTGCAATCATTTTTGGGGTAAAAGTTGTCCCCCTCACAAACAAAATTGATGTGTTTTTGGA
Organism: Sitophilus oryzae; assembly: GCF_002938485.1. Taxonomy (NCBI): domain Eukaryota; kingdom Metazoa; phylum Arthropoda; class Insecta; order Coleoptera; family Curculionidae; genus Sitophilus; species Sitophilus oryzae. The sequence continues at coordinate 615,807 of NW_022146305.1, read as the reverse complement.
TTTTTTGAAAAAAAAATACCCTGGCCGTTATGCCTTGCGGAACGTTTTCGATGGGCTACCCTGTATCTTAATTATTATATATTAATACATCTGATATATTATGATATTCTGGTATATCGTCGATTTTACAATAAACTTACTGTTTCTATTTTATTTTTAGGTTAGAATGGGCATAATCAAGAGGGCTACTGATACCGTGTTGTAAAAATAAGGTAATTAAGGGCTTATTTTTTGGTATTTATTATAATTTTGCTAATATCTTCGGTTTGAAAGGAGATATCAAATTGCGGTTTTAACTGACTTTTTAAGCTTTTACTACTCTTTACTATCAGCTAAAATTACATATACTATTGCATTTAATTTAAAAAAAAACGCGCAGTGTTTGTAAAATTGTAAGACAACGCCCCCTAACGTCTACGTTCAAAAGTTTATTATTATTGTTTATATGATACAATATAGAGTGAGAAACGCTCTTTTAAACGAGCCCTCGCTTGTTTGATTCCGATCATCCAGTCCAGAGTTATTAATATTCAAATAAAAATAGATCTAACCTTTCCCCACCATTTTATTTTGGTAGATAGGGGAAAATGGCTCTAACAAAAAATATTCAAAATTTACTGAAGATTATGAAACTGTTACTTATAGTACACCTTATCTAGGCAAAATTGTGTAAAAACTCCATTGTCTTATTTTTTGTTGCAGTTGCGCCCCCTAGCGGTCATTCTACAACTTCAAAATAATTTCCAGCAATTTCCCATTGCCCTTTTAGTTATAAATATTTTTTTCCGCAGCCGCTACGGCTAATACTTTCCGAGATACAGCCGAGAGCTATTCTTAGTGGGACACCCTGTACAATGTTAAGAAAACTAATACCTATAAAAGTCGCGTAGTGTTCAAATGTTGTTCTAATTAACAACCAGAAAAAAATATCATTTAATGCAATAATTACAGAAAGCATTATTTTATAATTCTTATCAAATACATATATTTTTTAAATATATTTAAAAAAATACTAGAATTTTACTGGGCATTTTAAAAAAAATACAGAACAATAGATATATATTTTAGAAAAAGTAGAAAAGACTAGCTAAGAATAAAAGAAGCTTATGTAAGCTTAAGGAATTTTATTAAACTTTTGTATTTACGAAAATAAAAGCAACGTTTTCTTTTTCAATTCAATTTGAGACAACAGAATTACTGCAAGGACGGTATTACAGAGACTTGTATCAGGATAAAACTTAAATAAAGTTTGTAATTTTAAACAAAACAGTAATTGCAAAACATAATTTTCTTGGGTATGAGTCTCATTTTGTTAATGTTGTATATGTATGTCTATAGTTTCTGGTGTCTTTTTTGCTGCCTTTCTTTTCCATTTTTCCTGTAAACAGTTATTAATTATTATATAATATTATAATAATAAAATATTATAATAAAAAATTATAGACATACATTAAAACAGTTTTTGGATAAACACTAGCAAATTTTGATCAAGATAAAAATAACAGAACAGAATGACCTAATCGTATATCGTTAACTTTCTAAACAAGGGGCTTGATCAAATTAAGATGAATTTTATTGGGCTTTAGCAAATAGTGTGAAGATCTGAAGAGGATCAATGCGAAACGTGGCTTAAAAAGAGAGAAAATAAAATAAAAGTGGGTTAATCAAGGATGGCGAAGGAAATAGAAAAGAACGAAGGTTAATTGGACCGTGATAGATAATATATTAGGCATTGAAAAATGGTTAAAAGAAAATATCTTTCAAAAATTGATTAAAACCTTTATTAAAGAACATAAAGATTATTTAAGAAAGGGAGATTTTCACAAATCTAAGATTTGTCAGCATTTATGGGACACAGAGGGCACAGAATAAATTTTAATAACGCCAAAATTATAATGAAAGAAGCGATAGTCTCTAGAGGCTTTTTTAATACAATAGATGTTAGTAATGTATGGCAATCGCTTCTTTGATTTTAAAGAACATAACATAAACATAACATACGTAATATTTAAAAATGATCATACAGAAAGTTTGGGGCTTTTTGGTTTTTCCTTATTAAGTAATTGCAGTGGCGCATCTAGAGATTGAGTCTGGGAGAGGTAGTGTAAATATTCAAAAAAGTACTAAATTTGAATTAAATTTTTGCTGGAAGGTATTGTAACTGTGGAAATAATCTACTTGGATTGGTTTGGATATTCTGTTTTAATTTGTATTATTAACTTTTTATAACAACTTTATTTTATGCCAAATTTTATCTTATTAATTAATTTCTTTCTGGGAGGGGTAATTGTATAGGGCTTGTTTCTCTCTACAATTTCCTGTTTCACAATGTACCGTTTGTGTCCGGGAAGGGATCATAGTGTCATTGTTGTCGATTTTCGAAAGAAATCAGTACATGTATATTATTTCGTATATTTTTCATTTTATTGATTTTATGGAAAGCACTGTTCATTAAAGTATTGTATCCTATGTTTTAGGGCTCGTTTCTCTCTACAATTTCCTGTCTCACAATGTACCGTTTGTGTCCGGGAAGGGATCATAGTGTCATTGTTGTCGATTTTCGAAAGAAATCAGTACATGTATATTATTTCGTATATTTTTCATTTTATTGATTTTATGGAAAGCACTGTTCATTAAAGTATTGTATCCTATGTTTTAGGGCTCGTTTCTCTCTACAATTTCCTGTCTCACAATGTACCGTTTGTGTCCGGGAAGGGTTCATAGTTTCATAGTTGTCGATTTTCGAATGTAATAATTAAAATAAATTAATTTCTGGGAGGGGTAATTACCCCCATTACCCCTCCCGTATATGCGCCCCTGAGTAATTGTTATCAGGTAGTAATTGTTAACTTTGAAGTTTAACTTGATATAATGTCATTTTAACAGAACGTCAACGGTTTTTGTAGACGTATCTGTTTAAAAAAAACTAAAGTGTCCTCGAATAGTTGAATTTGAAATATTTTAAATAATTTTTTCTTTATTCTTTGTATTTTTTTTGCTTCCGACGACGGAAAGAGGTAACTTTCCGAAACGTTAAGCATTTTTTTGCTCGTTAGGCAAATTTGTATATCTCCAAACTTTCTGTATGATTATTAATAATTTTTAAAAGTAGTGTACAAGTTTTTTTTACAAGTAGTTTTCTACAAAAAAATAACTATTTTTTTTGTAGATTTTCTTGCAGTGCCGAAATATAGGATTTTTTGGAAAAATATGTTTTGATAGTTTCAAAATTATTAATAAATAAATAATAAAAAAAAGGAATATTTTCAGGCTTATTTAAAAAAATATTAAAATGTTGTGAAATCAAAACTATACTAAATATTTACTATTGTATTACTTTGCTATAAATATCGTAATCCTAACCGTGACATATATAAACTTTTATGCAACAAAAACCAAGCTTCAAAAACAAAAATCCTACTCTCGGTCGCATATTCGAGATTCTCTATTTCTCATAACTCGTTTAACTTTGGTTTCACGTGGCTGAGTCCATTGAGACCTGAATTTCTCAACTATCCCGAAAATTAAGCGAAATCTTGTTGGCAGCTGAACGATGCAGATGGGAATTTGAAGTCTGGAATGCCAGGGGTTAATCCAGACGTGGAACAAGAATTAGATTTTTCAGAGGGGAAATAAAAAAAAGATCAAACAGGAAAATTTCTTTTTGGTTTATTTTTTTTCTATTTTTGACTTTAAAAATCGAACGAATCAGACTGGTTTATTTGACATTAGTTTCTGCCTTTTTCTATGTTTACTTTGCCTAATTTCTTAATTATTTTATTTTTAAAATGCCATTTATCGTCTTGTATAACATCCTATCATCATATTGGTTCGATTCTGCCTATTTTTTAAAAGTTTTACCATCCTTTTAACTTTAAAACTATGCATTTCTGCACCCATGTTTATAAAAAAAATATACAGTAAAATCTTAGAGTATCTAATATTATCTAACTTAAAATGGCACAAAATAATTCCCAAAAACTATCTATAAAATTACATTCTAGATTGTAACTGTAGTTCTTTATTGCTTCTTTCCTTTAGTGAACATGTATTGATCATTTTATCAATACATGTATTTTGTGTAAACAATATATCAGTTTTATAAGGATTATGCGTTAAATAATAAAAAAATGTTTATGTATTTTTATTGTCTGGCATAAGAACAATATAGAACTATTTATAGAATTCTTGTTTTGAAAATATTTACTTTCACTTCGATTGTTCAATTATTTGTACTTGTGTATGATTGACTCTTGAATCGGTAAATGATGTTACTTGAATAATGAATTCGGTTTTAATATACAGAGTATATTATTAAACTCCCAAAATAGCAATAATTACTTTGAAAATGGACGCTTTAAACACTTTTCGGTATTTTTTCAATGAAGGCGGTTTAAATTTTGAAAGATTTTATAATTTTTGGAGGTTCTGACTTTGACAAGAGAAAATTATTTCTGTTAAGGTTTGGCGGTTGTTCTTAGCAACCGCAGCGCCAGATCGCGTACAACGGTAGCGACCCAAAACAATTATATATTTTGGCGAACTTCCTTTATCTATGTCTTTGAATGAGAAGACTAAGGAAGGAGCATATCAAAAATCTTAGGTACACCGCGATGGGCCTCAAATATGGCCGACTTAAATTCCGGTTTATCAGTGTCGTTCTAATTTTATTTAAAAAATGTAAAACTATGATGTAGGGTAGACGTGGGGTAGACTCAATAATTTGTTGTTTTATTTTACGTTGTGAATAAATGTTGGTAGTTATTAAAATTGTTATAAAAATATATAATTCTAATAAAAATAGATAAGTTATAATAAGTATTTATTAAGACAAACATCCGATACGCTACTGAAGCGGGTAAGTCAAATTAACGTATCTAAATTCTTTGACATCTAATCTTTGACAAGTAATAAATAAAAGCTAAAATGCAAGAGAAATATATAATTTAGTTAATTTAAGTGAATTTCATAAATGATCGGTTTACTACACGTATGTATATTATATAGTCACTTACTAGCGAAAAGTTGTTCCATTATTTCACTCAATTTTTTGCCGAGATCTACCGCACGCTACACAACCAATTATTTTAGAATCTTTTCGATAAATCGCGATAATTGTCACTGTTAATTTAAGTTCTGCCATAATTTCCATCTAGATTTACTACCTTTATACAAATATCAGTAGTAGAATAAATAATAAATAACATAAAATAAGCTTCGTAAAGACTGACAAATCCACAAAATTTCAAATCAAATTCAAATGTGTCAAATGAATCGTCAAACAGAACTGTCAAGGATCCCCACCCTAGAGTGCTTTTATGGTGCTTTTTCCGCCCACCATGCATGAATACATGGATAGCATTATGCTCCTTCCTTAGTCTTCTTATTCGAAGATCTATGTAAACCATATTATGCAAAAATGTCAAAAATTTTTTCAGAGAGTCATTTTTCTATCGATTACAGTATAAATTTACCGAGGGTGCCATTTAAAAATCAAAAATTGTAGTCATTTCCGGTGAAACAGGAAGTGACCAAAGACAATTGAATTCGTCAATCAATCCTAATTTATGTACTAACATACCTAATCTGTTTTTTTTATCTGAAAAAATAGTTTATATTTAAAGTGACTTTTGCAGGTTTTAGAGATATAGTATAGTTGTTTTTATTTGTGTTTCTAACTGCAAATATTTTTAGATGTATTATGGGACTATACTTAATAAATCTTTATTATTAGAAGGTATATTTCCACTGTGTACTTTAAAGTACAAAAAAAAATAAAAACAAGTATATTTGTATTAAAGGATCATAGAATTTTATCAATACAATCTAATCAGAGAGTATACTAAAATTTAACGATTTTAAAAACGCCATTAATAGAAAAACGTATAGGTATGTAATTGCAGCTTAGTAGATTAACTTTTACAAATTCCCATTTTTTTAACATAAAATAATCTTATAGATATATAATCAAGCTTAAAAATTGGCAAGGGCCGGAACTGGTTGCAGTGAAGGGAGAAAACATCCCTAAAAGGGTGGCCATCACGGTCATTCTGCCGAGGAGCAAGAGGAAAGGCACCACCTACCTGCTGAGCCTTATCCAGGGTCAGAACTTCAATGTAAGGGTCATGGTCAGGTCCTCACAATAGGAATTGGCCTCAAATCCAAGGAGGCAATAGAGAAAGAGGGACATATCCTCTATTATAGATACGGGACAACACCGGTATCAGGTCTAAGGAGAGACCAAGTTAAAGAGGTGGAGAAAATTGAGACAGATCCTCCAGCCTCCACCTCACGGGTTCCTCAGCCGGAGGCAAGCTCCTCGACTGTGAAGGGTGTGTACCCTCGGAGGAAGAACTGTTGTCAGAGGAGGATGGGAAATACCCTGTCCCCTCTACAACAGGGGTATGATGGGTTGTAGACTGTGTGATGACTCCCGGAAGGGGGGCACACACACAATAGATCTTTAAGGTCGCAGTGATTAACCCCCCCCCTCTTCCTCATTCAACATTCTAAAGATATAATCAGTGGAGTTCTCTCATTATGTGCACATGTGTACGTGAACCCAAAAATTTAATGCATCTCCTTGAGAAAAAAAAATCAGAAGCGAACCTTCCTCTCACTCTTTCAAACATTATAAAGTTACTAGCGTGTACCAGGGACTTCGTTCGCGTCGAATTAATCATTTGTAATGGTGATGATAAAGCAAAGCAAGCATTTCCATTAACATACAAACTGGATAAAATTTTCTCACATTTATGTGAGCATGAGAAAAAACAATATGGCGATATTATTATATAACTTGGTAATATTTGAGGGGTAGTTTCATCTCGTTGGAATTTGACTTTCGAAAAATCCAAAAATAAGCTTTTTACGTCAAGCAGTTTAAGCAGAATCGTGGTTAAGAAATTACCTAACTTTTTGGAAGACCCTGTATGATTTTTTAAAAAATTTCAAAATACATATGTCAAAAAACCCAATAAATTATGCTTTTCCAAGCGTTTTCCCGAAAGACTAACCGTTTTTTAAACAAGAAATATTGTAATATTTGAGGGGTGTTTTCACCCTCATGGAATTTGAGATTCGAGAAACCCCTCCTTATCGAACCTCTACACCCCACAGTCAATCCGTTTGCCAAAAATCAGCTTTAAACGTTAAGTAGTTTAAGCAGAATCGTGATTACTCAATGGTCATATTTTATGAAACACCCTGTATAAATTTATAAAAAATCTTAAAATATGTAAAACAATAAAATAAAATATACGTGTTTAAGAGTTTTCCGAAAAACTCACCGGTTTTTAAATAAAAAGGTATTTTAATATTTGAGGGATAGTTTCACCCCCTTAGAATTCGAGTTTCGAAAAATCCCTTCTTATCGAACTTCTACACCCTAAAGTCAATGTGTTTTCCAAAAATCATCTTTTTACGTCAAGCGCTTTAAGCAGGATCGTGATTAATCAATGACCAGATTTTTTGAAACATCCTGTATACATTTTTAAAAAATCTTAAAATATTTAAAAAAATAAAATAAAATATACGTGTTTAGGCGTTTTTTCGGAAACTTGACCGTTTTTTAAATAAAAAATATTGTAATATTTGAGGGATGGTTTCACTCTCTTGGAACTGGAATTTCGAAAAATCCCTTCTCATCGAACCTCTACACCCTAGAATCAACCTGTATGCCAAAATTGAGCTTCTTACGTTGAGTGGTTTGAGCAGGATCGTGATTAATCAGTATGACAGTCACTTAAGGATTTTATATATTAGTATAGAGTATAGATAAAGCTAGACTAGTATACGGTTTTATCTTAACTCTATTTTTTTTAACTTTATAAAAAACTTTCACAAAAAAATACATATCCTTCAAATCCTTCAAGTTAATAGCTGTTAGTAGGAAGTTCCACTTCAAATATGCGCACACAGTGCACTCACAATTTTTTTATGGTTGTGCATCCCCAAAGCACAGTATAAAGAAATAATTATTATCTGTTCTGTGCCCAGTGCATTGAAGCCGCCCCTGCATAAAAACTTAAAGGAAAAAATACTCAGCAATAAATCCAATCCAGCGGAGAAAAATGATCCATAAACCCGACAAAGAACAAGAGTAATCACGTTCGATTTGGACAGGGTCTCACAACAAGGAAAAGATAATTTAATATAGTGTTGTTTCATTTTCTAGAAAGCCAAGACGCTGCTTAAGCGTCTTTGAAGTCTGAGAAAACCCACATTTTCGCAAAGAAAAAACAGGAATATATACAGGGTGGCGCACCTCATTTGCCTCGGTTGATTAAAAAAAAAATATTTTGAAATGTACAGGGTGTTTCACAACTAAGATCCATACCAAAGTTATGTTTTTTCTTATGGAACACCCGGTATTTTATTTCATTTTTGTATTCTTGGGTCCAAAAAAAGGTATTTATTATAAGGGTTAAATATGTCAAAAATTATAGCCCTCTTCCCCATTTCCCTCACTCCGTTTTTCTTATTTCTCGCCTCATTTAATTAAGCAAAATATTCTTGTAATATCTTTATTAAATACCTATCTAACATCAACAAAACTAAACAAAAAGATTAACAATAATAATTGACGATTTTAAAACATTTATTTGTTGAAGGTAAAAATGCTAGACTTCTTTGGCTTAAAACCTACATTCTGGTGTTTTAAAAAAGTGACGAGTTTGTGATATTTTTATATGTCAGCCTTTTCCCTTAATTCAAGCATTGTCTGTATCATGCTGTACGTAGCCCAAACAGTAGATGGCTTTTTCTGCCTTATACAGGGTGGCGCCTCTCATACGCCGCGGTGGCTCCAAGGAAAACGACAGTTTGTATTGAAATGAAATTTTGTGAGCATATGTAGGTTAATTCAGAGCACTTTTTAAAAATATAGAGAGTTCTACAGGGTGTCCCCAAAAAAACTTACATATCAAAGTTATGTTTTTTGTAATGGAACACCCTATATATTAATCGATTTTCGGATTCTAGGAAAAAAATAAAGGTGAGTTTTATTAAAGAAGCATATACCTAAAATCTAAGGATTTTGACATATTTCATATTTTGTGAAAATGAAGAGTAAATTTTAAATTTCGATAACAGCTACCTAAATTTTAGTTGATCTTGTATAGCCTGATATTTAATTACAGTAACCATTGTATTTTATACCAAATTGAAATTTGACCCGAAAAGTTATACAGGGTGAGATAAAATTAATATGGAACATTAGTCACTTTTAAAAGCAAGTTACTCCTTTATTTTAAATGGAACACCCAGTATATTTTTCCGGTGTTCAATGAGGAAATTAGATATCTTCAAAATATTATTAAGGTTACCTACCCCTCAGACAAAGATTTTCTTAGATATTTGTTCTTTATTTCTAGAAAATGTCAAATATGTCAAAAACCTTACATTTTAGTCATATACTTCTCTTATAAAACTCTCCTTTATTTTTCGCCCGCAATCCGAAAATCAATTAATATATAGGGTGTTTCATTACAAAAAACACAACTTTGATATGAAACTTTTTTTGGAGACACCCTGTAGAACTCTCTATATTTTTAAAAAGTGCTCTGAATTAACCTACATATGCTCACAAAATTTCATTTCAATACAAACTGTCGTTCTCCTTGGAGCCTCCGCGGCGTATGAGAGGCGCCACCCTGTACAATCTGCTCAGCCAGGGACACCCTGTATAAGTCCGTTTGCTGGAATTCCGCTTTTAAACTAAAGTCTTTTATAGAATACTTCGTTTTTTCAAAATAAAAGGAAATTGCGCCACCGACCGAGGCTCTAAAATAGAGCGATATAATCGATAATTCGTTTTAAACTCCATTTAATCTCGGGAATATTAAAACCGTCAATATCGAATGGCTTTCCAGCCTGACGCAAATTGTTTTTCGCTTCTTTTTTTTTCTCGGTCGTTCGTTCTCCTTTCTGCAGCCATCATCGTTCCGAATGACAAATAAAGATTTTCTCATTACCGGAGCCCCAGAAACAAATAAGAAAAGAGCTTGAGTCTCCCATCGGTGTTTCTGTTGTGTTTCTTATTAATAAAATATCGAGAAGCTTGAAATTAATGGCGCGTGAAATGAGCTAAATGAATAAATACCGGGATTTCAGAAAGTATCTGGATTGCATTAGTAATTACGATGCATGTCGCTTGCATCGATGTTAGACTAGATTTTAGAGGTGCGTTATACTGTAATACCCACAAAGTTTTCTTATATATTACACTTTTCATGTTTTTCATATCCCACCGGCAAACAAACCGCACTGAAAACAAGGATCTCTCAGTCGAAATGAATATGACTTTGACCCAAAAGATTGGCGCTTTTCAATAGGGCCAAGAACGACGTTTCTTTATCCAAAGCATTAACTATCTTTTCATGAGCTTTAAAAAATTACTTTAGAGAATAGAAGAATCTATCTGTCCAAAGTATTTCACTCTTGACCCAAAATTAATATGCAAAGAAGTTCTTGCTACAAGAACAATAGTCTCTTTGATTCATGCAAAATTTCTTGATTGAAAAGGGACATTTCTTGATTAAAGAGACACTTTTCTTAAACCAGTAGCGAATACTATTGACCCAACTAAAATTTATTTTGGTCTAAGAGAAGTCTATACATCATATACTATATTATTTTCTGATAAATTTAGGTTTTCCTGGTCTGTAGTAAGTAAAGGTGATATTATTTTCCTCGATAGTAGTTATTTCTGCTTCTTCACTCCTTGGTATTTTTTGGGGTGGTTCATCATTCTAAAAATTACAAAAAAATGTTACATCACGATTAATCAAATAAAGCAAATAAATTATTAAAATGATAAACTTTGGTCATATTTTGATTTTTTTAATAATCTATACCTATATTCTTATTCTATCTATAGTCACGCATGCATTATCTAAACAGGTGCATTAGGTAAATGTCTCTTACCTTCAAATATAGCAAATAAATGCTCTAATTTCCATTTTTTCAGAAACTCCTTTAAACAATCCATATATCCTAAAATTTGTCCATAAAAAATGACAAATGCATGTTAATAACGATCACTAATTTGTTAAACGATATGCGTTTAAAAAGCAAATTATGCAAAATTCCAAGCAACAAAACCCGTGCGTACTATGATGTGCGACCTATGAAATGCGACGTACGACGCCGACGTACGACTGATCGGACTGCCTCATCGTCTTTGCATGTCGTTATTATTTTTCATCAAAAGAGTATTTAGCTATTGGAAAAATGGCCATGTTTCTTGAATGAAGTACTTCCTAGCGTATTTACCATTACTTCAAATTTATTCGAAAAAAAAATTATTTATAAACTTTAACATAATCTATACAAATAATAATTTTTATCATAATATCAATGACAGGCGCTATTATTTAAGCAGCATAGTAACATAAATTTGGCTAATTTTAAGTTTCGTTCGTTCAAAGATTATCAAGATTAGAAAAAAAATTGTTTGAAAACAAATTCAAATACTTCATTTGTATAATAATTCATTAATTTAACATTTTATATGTTGTCTAAAAGGTCAATTTAATTGTTTTTAATAATTGAATGGTACTTGACAACCATAACCCGGATACTCGTGAATGAATTGAACAGGTGTGTACAATTTGTTTTGTTTTATTAATTTTACAATTATTATTATACATAATTGCAAAATATTTCGTAAAAAATAAAATAATACAGTCTCTTTGGAAATAAAATATATCCTGATTGATTTATTTTTAAAAAATGTTGAGAGCCACCGGAATTTTCCATCTATTGAAAAATGATATACAGGGTGTTCCATTAAAAGAAAACGAAGATTTCTTTATATTTCGATTATTTTATATTTTAGAAAGTTTGGTGTAGAATTTTGAACACCATGTATGAGTAAGTACAGACCATCTAAAGTCAATACCTAATATAGTTTTGATTTCAGGACAGTTCTTGTATTTTTAATAATTTTTTTAAGAAAGACTGAAACATACTAAGGGCTGACAAAGGTTAGTCTTGGGTCGAGATTTCCGTATGTAAGAAGAGTACAATGCGTTTATAATGTACTGAACAAAGAGGGAACAGTAAAAACGTTGCCAAACGTATGAAATAAACCGAGAAACTGTGCACATCGCTAAGAGACGTGGAAGGGGATATAGCAGATTTGTCGCTCTTGACCGGTCGACCCAATTAATACCTCTGTCAGTACTTAAAGTTCTAGGGAAAGGTGTACGTCATGCGTTCAGCTTCACGATTTAATTACGTCTCGTGATACTTAATTTGTTTATTTATTAACGAGTCGTTGTAATTTTCCCTATAGTTGCATTTTTGGTAAAAATAAGTGGAATTGAGTGGGTGTTCGATAGTGGTCGCGCTATTAGAACTCTGAATTCAAAAATCGATATCTCGAAATCTATTAGAAATGATAGATTGTAGTTTTTTCAAGAACTTTGTTAATATTTCTGCTGTATTTTCTTTGTAGACAATATGTGAAAATCTTTATCAATAAAAAAATTACACGATTGCTGAAAATTGCTATGCTCTAAAAGTAAATGGATGGATTGTTTACAATTTTTGAATAGAAAAAACAACCTTATCAAATTTTTCTTATGTAAACATATTGTAAAATATCCGATCTTGAAAATAAAAAAAAAGTTTCAATATCTAAAGTGGTTCTTGAGTTATGACCTGTAATGTGTTAAAAAGTTAAGTTTTTAAATTATCGTGATTACTGACGTTTTCTCGTTATAAAAAAAATGACACACTAACAATATCCTTATAATTCCATTTCAGATGCTCAGAAACATGTCTAATGATTTTATCTAGTTATCCCTTGAAAAAAAGTCTTTTAAAAATAAGCGGTTTACGATCGTGATTTTACTTTACATGATAGGGAAAAGCGTATCGGCAACGCCGCAACAGCACACCGTCGCATTTCTCTCACTCCGACTTAATAAGATCCCTATGCGATTTACTTCCACACATGTAAATGCTGACCCAAAAATAACATTTGCCAGCACGGTATATATTTTTTATTTATTTATTAATATCTCTGAAACTATCGAAATACATTTACTCATATTATAGGATTATGTAAAGTGATCTGAAAGAAAGCCAAAAAGGACAAAATATACAGAGTGTTCCATTTAAAAAAGAATAATCCCGATCCACTCACACTTTTTTGAGTCGCACTATAGAAGTTAAAATATTTTTCCTGAAATACGACGAATCATAATAGATACATACTTTAGATTTGCACCTAAACAAAATTCCCAAGTTTTTTATTCTAGGAGCTACAGATGCAAGACGCACTATTGCCAGACCCTGTATAGATATTATAGAAGATGACATATTTTTAAATCTATAATTTATATCATATCAAATACAAACAATTATGAGTACTATATTATTTACATAAATATTAAAAAAAAATAAAAAATTTAAAAATATCCAGTTAATCAAACATTCAAGGATCTAGACTAAGCCAGTTTAAAATAAATATTTGAAGACTGTATCATCTGATTTTTAACAGAAGAAAAGAAGTTTAAAGTATATACAGGGTGAGTTTTCTACGATGTTCTCTATGCTATCTCGGAAACTACTGTAGACTCGGTTAAATGGGGAAAGAATTGCAGTTTTGTGGGGTCATAAATATGCGCCTTTCAGATTTTTGAAAAAGTTCACGATTTACTAGATATTTCGAAAAAATCAAATTTTGGCTATTTTAAAAATGGTCCCTAATTCCATTATAATCCATTTTAGACAAAAAGTTTTCAGATAAAAGTTGTAGATAATTGCATCCTTAATGAGATTGTGTTCCCCGTTTTTTTCTAAAGCCTGTCATTTTTGACATATGTTTTTTTTTAAATAGAGATCATAATTGGCCATGACTTTATAAAAAGCGTCATTTTTTAAGCTTTTCAGCGATATAAGCTATAATACGTTTTTTTTTCGAAAAATTACTCAGTTATAGCCAATTCTTATCATTTTGAAACAATTTCACTTAGTTAGCCATGGAAACAAGTTCTATTGTCTTTGCTCCAGAAATGTCAAACTGGTAAGCCCGTTAAGTTGGTTTATCACGTGCAACTTTTATTGCGCATGCGCAAAGTAAGGTCCTCGAGAAAGACAAGCCTATTGAACGTTTCATAAGTGCAATAAAGAAGGTTTGAAAAGGGCATGTCGTGATGTTGGAGACATATTTTTTAATGCTAAACTTATGGCGTTGATTTATCCACGTAAGTATATATGATCTAGAGGTAGACCATATAAATAAAAGTAACTGTTACGCTTTTTTTTTTCGATGGTATGGTATTCTAGCAGTACTCGTCTGCTTTTGAGTACCTACCTGTCGATTGCATTTGATGACATAAGACAAATATTTGTCTCCCGATTGTTATCGATATATTTTAAAGATTAGCATATCGTTTGTAGGTAAATAAATCGATAAACGAGATACGAGTATCTTTATCCTGTTCTATTTTACCTGATGCCTTTTCTTTCTGTATAGGATCAATAAAAATATTTAATTCTATTAACTTAAATCGGTATAATAACAAACTATCGGACTATGGTTTCTAGAAGCTACTTTTTTCGCCAAAATTAAACAACTTACACTTAATGGAAAATACTGACTGTAAATTTGTGTTTTTAATAAAATAATAAAATACTAATAAAATGAAGTTATTTTTAATCTTCTCATTCAACGTATGATGAACATTTACCTATGAAGTATCTTCTCTATCTAGTTCCAAAAAAGAAAGTTGATCAATCATCGAATTACTGCTGTCCAAAAAACAATCTTCTTTAGAAATATCTTCTTGCTCTTCTTCTTTTTGCATTTCTTCTTCTTCTTGCTCTTTCTCATCGTATCCTTCTTTTCCATACTTCTCTTCAAATTGTTCTTCATTTAACTTCTTTTCGATAAAGTCAGGGACACGAAGTAGGATAACTAAATTTACAAAGCAGCCTGCACAAGTAAAATATTTTGCAGCCTGCACAAGTAAGTCCAATCCTGCTTATGTTCATCGGAAACTTTTGAGGCCGTTGTCCTGGAAGATTGCTCCGAAAAAAGGTAATCGTGGGCGGCCGGCAGATGATGTGGATGGAAGGGATTCATTTAACTCAAGGATAAAATGCTCCATTAACCAGTCATCATTTTGTTTTAAAAACAAATCTTTAAGCCGCGAAGCCGCGTGCCATCTTCTTTCAAAATTTATACAAAGGCGATTTATTTTTTTTCCCATTGTGCCCGATAGTTCTTGTTCATTATTCTGAAATTTTTGTCTTACAAAATTTGAAACATACCCGTTTTTCTCAACTTTATCGGCCCCTTGTAGCCATTTTTCTAAAAGATCTATTTTTTTCAATCGATACATAGCTGAAAAAAAAATTCTTTTAAAAAAAAAGTTACAGCTAGTAGCAGCCAATTTTTTCTTTGATATGTTCAGAAAGGATTGTTTCAAATTTTACAATAACATCTAGCATGGAGAAACATGGAGAATTTTTTATAAGTCAAACTAAACTTTTAACTTTAAACTCATTATTTTTAATTAATTAAAAAATAATGAACGCTGATTCTTATGTGCAATTGTTAGTGCTTTCTTAAAAATACATACCATAAGGTATAAAAATAACAATAATTCGTTTTTATATCCCACTGAAATATATCACTTAATATTCACCAAAACTCTTCCAAAAATAAACAACAACTGAATAGGCACAAATACTTCACTCTCTTCTCAGCCATTACTCATCCACTGCAGAATGTAGGCCTCTCTCAGTTTCTTCCACTCGTTTCGATTCTGTGCTCTCCTCATCCAGTTCTTACCGGCTACGGTTTGGATATCATCAGTCCATCTTTTAGGAGGTCGGCCGACTGGGCGTTTTGCTAGGCGTGGCCTCCAGCAAAGAAGTCTTTTTGCCCATCTTTCCTCGGACTGTCTGGCCAAGTGTCCTGCCCAAGACCATTTAGAGTTAGCTATCCTCTCTACGATGTCCGTTATCTTCGTCTGTCGGCGAATGTCTTCATTTCTAATGTGGTCGCGAAGACTGATACCCATCATGGCTCTTTCCATAGCTCTTTGGCTCACTCGCAACCTGTTCACACTTCGTGCCGTCATCGTCATAGTCTCCAAACCATAGGTCATGACAGGCAAGACGCATTTGTTGGAAACGTCTCTTTTTAGGCTATTTGGGATTTTGCTTTTGAATATAAAGTTAAGTTTACCAAAAGCTGCCCATCCGAGTTTGATCCTTCTAGAAATTTCGGTTGTTTGATTTTCCTTGCCGAGTTTTATGGCATGACCTAGATATATATACTCTTTAACGTTCTCAATCCTTTGTCCATTAACATTAACTTGCACTTCATTTTCATTTAGGGTTTTAGTTTTAGACAAATTCATTTTTAAACCTACTTGCGCAGATGTGTGGTGAAGTTGTTCGAGCATTGTTTGAAGTTCTTCCAACGATGAGGCCTGGACAACAACATCATCAGCGAAGCGCAAGTCGTTAAGCATCCCACCATCTACCTTAATACCCTTTTTGTCCCAGTTCAGCTTCTTAAATACGTCCTCCAGGGCCAGTGTAAAAAGTTTGGGGGGAATAGTATCTCCCTGTCGGACTCCTCTTTCCATTTTAATTTTATTTGTGATATTTATGTCATCCAGTTTGATAGTCATTGTAGCTGATTTGTAAATGTAGTCTATTCTGGCATTTTGTAGGGCATCGAGGATGGCGTGTAGCTCTATAGAGTCGAAAGCCTTCTCATAATCCACAAAGGCGGCATATATAGGGAAGTTGTATTCGGTGCTTTTCTCTATGAGAGTGCGGACTGCCTGAAGGTGATCCACAGTACTATATCCACTTCTAAACCCTGCCTGTTCCGGGGGTTGATAGAAGTCAAATTTGTTTGACAGACGATTTGTCAGCACCTTTGTGAATATTTTGCAGTAAGTGCGAGAGCAGGCTGATGGGACGATAATTGTCGAGTCTGGTGTTATCACCCTTTTAGTGAATGAGAGTGATTGTTGCGTTTTGCCATAGCTCTGGTATTCTTTGTTCCATAATGCATCTATTAAAAATTTCCGTCATCTTCTGCAGTAGAAGTTGTCCAGCAGATCTGAACATTTCGGTTGTTACTCTGTCTTCTCCCGGTGTTCTGTTATTTTTCACTTGGGACAGGGCTTTATCCTACTACTACGTCTATTTCAGGAATTTCCTCGGAGTTAACATTAATGACTGGGGGTCTAGTGGGTTCGCTGATCGTTGTTATTTGCTTGCTGTATAGTGTTGTATAGAACTTTTCAATCACCGTCAGCATTGAATCTGTGGTCGAGACTAGGTGGCCTTCCGAATCTCTCAGTTGGTAAATTTTGTTTTTGCTCTATAGTGTTGTATAGAACTTTTCAATCACCGTCAGCATTGAATCTGTGGTCGAGACTAGGTGGCCTTCCGAATCTTTCAGTTGGTAAATTTTGTTTTTGCTTCCGAGTCTGTTCCTTCTAAGTACTTCCATATTGGAATTCTGTTCTATGCATTCCTTTATCATATACGTGTTGTAAGTTCTAGTGTCTTTACGTATAGCCTCTCATTAATTACCCTGTTCATTTCTCTGTATTGTGATGTGCTCTTATCCAGCTTCCGTCTCTCCATCATTAGTTGTTGTGTTTCTGGGGATATTTTTGGATTTCTGGCAACTTTTAATCTTGATGCGGTCTTCCTGGTACTATTTATAATCTGGGAGGTTGTTTGTTGTACCAGATTATCCAATGACAGGTCTTCCGCGTTTCGCATATTGGATAATCTTCTATTTAGGTCGATTTGGTAGTTAGAGGTATTTTGGTTGGTCAGATTTAGGTGTTGCCTTTTCTACTTCACTAAAACGTCTAAATATAAATGCTGATAAGGATTAAAAATAAAAACTAAACAAAAATATATGCATGCATGTGGTCTTCTTCATTTGTATATCTGCTTGCATTCCGCTTACAAAAAAAGTCCATATACAGTGAGTCTAAAATATGTATTTTGGGCAAAAATTTAGCTTCTAGAAACCATAGTGTATCGGGCGGAAAATTTTAGTCAAACACATTTAATGCGCTGTCCCAAGTTCGAGACTCATCATTAGCATCTCGCAAACTAGAAGAGATACGAGGTCATTTAAATAGAAGCAAAGTTGTGAAATGCTGATCAAAACAAAAATCAAAACGCTTTATTATGGTAATAGAATTTCATTTTCTTTCTTCCGATATATTGTTATTGATAGAATTTTAATTAAAATCAGTTTTTTTGCTGTTTGAAAATGTTAAAGAAGCACAATTTTTTTTTACAAGCGTTTCAGTTTGCTTCTTAATTAATATTAATGCCTAACTTTGCCCTAATTTATACCGTTAATATATAATACCCTGTATAAAAATTAAAAAAAAAATTCAATTTCACAGACGTGATTTGTAACAAAATCCATTATCAAGTAAATTGAAAATTGTCGAGACGCATGAATATAAATCCAATTTTACTGTCTGAATTTTTTGTTTATTTTCTGCTTTTGTTCTTTATGTATTAAGCTTAAAAACTGAAATCGGAAAATCTTTTTTTTGTTCGTTATAAAGAAGATGAGCTTTGGGAAAATTGAAAATTGTAATTTCGGTTTGGAGTGCCTAAAGTGCTTTGTATTGGTGCTTGTTAAATAATAATAAAATTGGGAAATATGAAAGACTAGCGTGTACCAGCGATTTCGTTCGCGTCGAATTAATCATTTGTAATGATGATGATAAAGCAAAGCAAGAATTTCCATTAACATACAAACTGGATAAAATTTTCTCACATTTATGTCAGCATGAGAAAAAACAATATGGCGATATTATTATATAACTTGGTAATATTTGAGGGATAGTTTCATCTCGTTGGAATTTGACTTTCGAAAAATCCGTTTGCCAAAACTAAGCTTTTTACGTCAAGCAGTTTAAGCAGAATCGTGGTTAAGAAATTACCCAACTTTTTGGAATACCCTGTATGATTTTTTAAAAAATGTCAAAATATGTAAAAAAACCAAATAAATTATGCTTATCCAAGCGTTTTCCCGAAAGACTAACCGTTTTTTAAATAACAAATATTGTAATATTTGGGGGGCATTTTCACCCTCTTGGAATTTGAGATTTGAGAAACCCCTCCTTATCGAACCTCTACACCCCACAGTCAATCCGTTTGCCAAAAATCAGCTTTAAACGTCAAGCAGTTTAAGCAGAATAATGATTACTCAACGGTCATATTTTATGAAACACCCGGTATAAATTTATAATAAATCTTAAAATATGTAAAACAACAAAATAAAATATACGTGTTTAAGAGTTTTTCCGGAAAAACTCACCGGTTTTTAAATAATTTTTTTTTTTATATTTGAGGGATAGTTTCACCCTCTTAGAATTCGAGTTTCGAAAAATCCCTTCTTATCGAACCTCTACACCCTAAAGTAAATCTGTTTTCCAAAAATCAGCTTTTTACGTTAGCGCTTTTTTAAGCAGGATCGTGATTAATCAATGACCAGATTTTTCGAAACATCCTGTATACATTTTTAAAAATCTTAAAATATGTATAAAAACAAAATAAAATATACGTGTTTAAGCGTTTTTTCGGAAACTTGACCGTTTTTAAATAAATAAAAAATATTGTAATATTTTAGTGGTGGTTTCACCCTCTTGGAACTGGAATTTCGAAGAATCCCTTCTTATCGAACCTCTACACCCTAGAATCAACCTGTATGCCAAAATTGAGCTTCTTACGTTGAGTGGTTTGAGCAGGATCGTGATTAATCAGTATGTCAGTCACTTAAGGATTTTATATATTAGTATAGATAGATTTGATTTATTAAGTAAAATAAATAAAGTATTTAATTTAATAAAAAATAATTCTTATTTTTATTTTATTTATTTTTTGAAGATTTTAAAACTGCATTTCTTAATTTTTTGGACGTTCTAATAACTAGTAACTAGTAAGTAACTACTTTCTTGAAAAAACAAATTTAGGTATACTGTAATACAAAATACATTTTTCTACAATCGTGCAAAAAGTTACTATTTTTTACACTATCTACTGTTTTAAAAGTCAAATTTTTACACTATATAAATCAAGTGAAAGTACTGCAGCAAAGTTCTGGAAACAAAAATTAAGTGACGAAAATTCAAAAGACTACTGGAAATGAAGTTTGTCCATCAATTAGTACCTTAGTAAATTTAGCAAATTGCGACATTAAAATTAAAATGAACTCAAAAAAAGTCATTAAAAAACGAAAGTGTCATTGTTAGTGGTAATATTATTCTGTGAATTATTGTAAACACTTTTTAATAAACATTTAAATAAGAATTTCAATTCGATCGTAGAAAAAATGTTGTGTGCAACATGTGCACAAAGCATATTTGTTGCACTCAGCATGATTGCAGCTCTCGACTTGGTCTCGGGCTGTAAAACTCATGCGTCGTGCAACAAATATGTCCTTTTTGTACTAGTTACACAAATAACTATTTTCTACGATCGTTCAAAAAGTAGCTATTTTTACACTACTGTATTAAAAGTCTTTTAATATTTTCCTAAAATTATACAGAGACTGGCATGTATCTGCATCACAGGTGCCATGAGAACATGTCCAACAGCAGCAATGGAGGTCATTCTAGACCTAACACCACTGCATATTGTCGTCGGTAGTTATGCCAATGCGACAATGATTAGAATGGTCATTGACGGAAACAGTACTGGGAGAATTTTCAGGTCAGGGGCTTGGAACACCCTCAAAAAGAAAATTCCACTTCTCCAACTCCCAGTGGATGACATACCAAGAATTTACAACTTTGAGAAACACCTCACTGTAGTATTGAGTAATAAACAGGATTGGAAGAAAGAAACGCTTACTCAGCATATAAAAGACCATACCATCACGTGGTATACTGATGCTTCCAAAACCAAAGCAGGGACAGGGATAGGAGTATTTGGGCCGAAAACTGAATACTCCGAACCAATGGGCACCTACCCCAGTATCCTTCAGGCAGAAATTTGCGCTATCGAAAGATGCGTACAATTTATCTTGGATAGGAACTATCGAAAACAGGAAATTGCCATCCTATCCGATAGTCAAGCAGCACTTAACGCGATCAACTCAGTAACCATCAATTCGAAGTTGGTCAAAAAATGCCTAGAGAAGCTCAACAAATTAGGCAAAGAAAATAAAGTCCTCCTACTCTGGGTGCCTGCTCACCAAGGGATAGAAGGCAATGAAAAAGCAAATGATCTAGCTAGAACAGTTCTGTTTTTCCAAACGGGAACCAACTGAAAGCGGAACTGAAGAATCTGGAAGACTCCATCCGTAACTTGGAATGGGTGTCCTCCAAAGGTCTAAGACACTCGAAAAAGTTCCTTAGAACTTATGACCGAGAAAAATCAAAGGTTTTCCTTGATTTAAGTAAAAACAATCTTCGGATTGTCACGGGGTTTCTAACAGGACACTGTCTCCTCAACGAACACCTCAGTAGGCTGAAACTGAGAAACAACGGCGAATGCAGATTTTGTGGGGAAAATGGGGAAACACCAGAACACCTTATCACTGAGTGCGCCGAGACGACGACCATTCGTGCCATGAACCTTGGCACGTCTGATGTCGAGGATGGAGAGCTGGCCTCTGTGGAGCCGTCTCAGATACTGGCTTTTCTTAAAGCCCTGAGACTGTATGATGAGTTATAACTCGTTATAACTCAAGAAAGGGGAACACACAATAGATCTATAAGGTCGCGGTGATTAACTCCCCTTCTAAACATTCTACATTCCTAAAATTATTTGTGGCGTTTGATAAAAATAGCATGTTCTATTCAGAGTAAAAAATACTTTTACTGCTTTTACTGCCTGATGTAAAACATAAAGTACGTCTACTGTATCTGTATATGCGTATGAAAGAAATGCCGAAAAAAAACATTTAAATAAACAGCAATATATTTTATAAATCGCTACCTAAGCCGCAGAAATGTCACCGCAAAACACTCCACCCACTCATTTCATTGGCTACTTGCAAATTTGTCGATTTTTTTTTGATGGGACGCGACGTCTGATTTTTTACGAGAAACATCGATAGAATATCGTTTCCCCCCTTACGGATGCCCCGTAGCTACAGAACGCATAGACGAACTGTACAGGCTTGCCACAAAAAGTGTCATTTTTACACCTAATAAAACAATATACTTTTATGCTTTACTGCATTGAGTATAAAGCATTGAGAAGAAGAAGTATCGGGCTTAATGAAAACACGAATTTATTGTAAGTAACCACAAAAGTACATTTTGTACTTTAGAGCATCAACTGGACAATATAATTCTTGTTAAAACTTTCTCTCTATATTTATAAGCTCTAAACAACATGTACATTCTATAAAGAGTAACTAGCATGTTGGAAACACGAATAAGTAAACACAAAAGTACATGAAATGTTTTAGAGCATCTACTGAATAATATCATTGATTATAAAACATTTTATCTAAATTTAAAGACAATAAACAACATCTAGACCCCAGATGAAGTAACCACCTCATAAACACGAATTTAGGCAGTGTTATCCTTTTCTACATCAACTAACATCATCCTCCTTATCCTAGACACCAAACCAACTTACCGGCCCCATATTAACGAACCCATGTCTCTCGGCCACCAGATGAGCCTCGGACGGCTCCAAGTCCCTCTTGAACCTGACCAGGAACGAGTTGCTGAACAGGTCGGCGCTGGACGGTGAGCCCAAAGCGATGAGCGCGATCGCGAGCCACGACAACAACCACCGAACGGTGAGCCTCGTCCTAGGTGAGGCTGAAAGAGGCATGTCGTACCGTGCGGAACGACGACTGAGGATCGTCGACGGCAGCGTCGGGGGGCGACGCGACGCCAGGCGTCGACCCCGGCGCGCACCTCTGACGTCACGGGCATCGATTGGGCGCGATGTGGGGTTAGGGGAGGGGCGGAGGGACGGGGGAGGTGGATGGATGGATGGTTGTGGGACAAGGGAACGGTGGTGGGGAGCGTATGAATGGAGCGAAGTGACGTTGGGAGGTGAGAGGGGTGGATAAAGGAGAATGATATACAGGGAGAGAGAAGAAAAATATTAAAGTACAAAGTTTTATATATAATTACCGTCAATCAATCCTAATTTATGTCATATACAGGGTTGTTCATCACATACGACGCGGAGTATTGTAGCTAAACTATTCGATTTTTGCAAATTGTAAGTTTTGGGTTCGTTGAAGGACTATTAGAGCTACAATTTAAAAATATTCTTACAAAACACAGATTGTTCCAAATAAATAAAAAAATATCAAAGTTGTATTTTATAAACGGAACACCCTGTATATTATTACATTTTCAGTTTCTACGATTCAAATAAAATTTACGGTATTTTAATCTTACCGTTTTTGAAATATTTAGGTTGTTTTTTGTTTACAAAAGTCAAAATACAGTAATAATTTTAATGCTTTATTTCTCTAGGCGTATTTAAGTTTTTAAAACCAAATATTGTACTGAAATAATTTATTATTTACTAAATTTTGTGTTGCAATAATAAAAATCATATTACTTTATACATAGTGTCTAAAAAGTTATTTTAAATAATAACTAGATTTAAACGGCAATAACTTCTTTGATTTAAATGGAACACCCTGTATATTTTATGAGAATCAGATGCACAATTTAATTGTCTATCAAATTATATTATATCATTTCTTACCTATGTCTTCAGGTTTTCGTAGAAAATGCATTTTCTTATAATTTAGACTTCAATTATCAATATAGCCATGGAATATTGACATTTTAGGTTATTTTTAAAGATGTAACAAATTTTTAAAGGGTACAAATACTAATATTGTCGATATAGTTCGTTTATGTCATTAAAAAATAAAAAAAAATTGTTTAAATATTTGTAAAAAAGGACCAATTAATATGATTCGAGTATTCAAACTGCATTAATTGACTGTTTGCGTTGATTAATAATAATTGCTCCAAATACTAAAAAATTGAATTTTGTATGTGTATTAGATAGTGTGGTAAAAAATAACACCTTAAAAATTTTATATCATTTTTTGACGAATGCTTATTTATAACAACAGAGACGTTCATTTTCATAACTTATTATTATATTGATTTCTGATTCCAAATCCATATTTATTTAGAATAATTTATTAACTAACACAATTAAATATGTAATTAATTAATATTTGGACGGAAATAATGGTCGTATATTTAATTAATGGTATACTCTTTTATAAAGATTTAAACAGTTTTATTTTTGTATACAAATAGGCTGGTAAAATTATTGCTTTTAGCACCTGTACATTTTGTACATCTATTGCTTTAAAAACAATCTAAAATGTTAATATTCCATGGGTATATTGATAAATGAGGTCTAAATTATAAGAAAATGCATTTTCTACGAAAAAAAAAGCAAGGTAAAAAATGGTATAATACAATTTGATGGACAATTAAATTGTGCATTTGATTCTCATAAATAAAATTTTAGACACCCTGTATGAGGTAGTATTATTTCTATTATTGCAACACAATAATTGATCAATAATTAAACTTCAGTAAATATTTAGTATTAAAAACTTTGATACCCTTGGAGAAATGAAGCCTTAACATTTTTACTGCAATTTCACAAAACTGAAAATATTTCAAAAACGGTAAGATTAAGTGTGATAAATTGTAGCTCTAATACTCCTTTAACGAACCCAAAACTTACAATTTGTAAAAATATATATTATAGTGCAAATCATTTTTTAAATAAATGTTTGCGCATTTTTTGCTAGACGCACGATATAACACTTTTTTTCCTATTTCCTAAAAAGTCAGAGCTTTTGACTGTAAGGGTTTTGAAGTTAGAGGGTGGATTTTATTAGACTAGGCAGCAACTCACAAAATGAAATAACTTTGAGAAAGCTCCGACTCCCGGCTTAACCCAGCTTTAACTTTTGTTCTACAACTTTCTGATTATTTTTTTTTGTTGCAGAACTCTACTTAAATCCGGATCATGGGCAGAAAGTTGGTAACTTTGGCCTTGTTGAGTCTGACTTTGCAAGCCATAGCCGCAAGTAAGTGATATGTTTGTCAGTTAACACAATGCAGTAGCAAAGCCTAATTTCGGGACAACTTTCGTTTAGCTGAAATCAGTTATTACAAAATAAAATTGTCTTTAAAAAGCTACTGTGAACCACGGAAAACACAAATTTTCTTGCGGAAATGCGTAATTTCCAAATTTCGCACTTTGGAATAACTGAAATCTGCTATAAAAAAAATACATTTTGCGTTTTATTTTTGATATATTTCTGAACATATAAACACAAAAATTTTCCTGCGGAAATAAGCTGTTTTCATTTTCTAATGAAATTTATTAGACTTTAGAATAGCTGAAATCAGTTATATAAAAAATAAATATATTTTTGCCTTTTAGAAGCATTCACGAATTGAGGAAAATAAAAATTTTCCTGCGGAAATAAACTGTATCCATTTTCTGAGGAAATTTATTAGACTTTAGAATAGCTGAAATCAGTTATATAAAAAATAAATATATTTTTGCCTTTTAGAAGCATTCACGAATTGAGGAAAATAAAAATTTTCCTGCGGAAATAAACTGTATCCATTTTCTGAGGAAATTTATTAGACTTTAGAATAGCTGAAATCAGTTATATAAAAAATAAATTTATTTTTGCCATTTAGAAGCGTTTACACACTCAGGAAAATAAAAAATTTCCTGCGGAAATGCTTGATTTTCATTTTCCATTCTTGTAACCATAAATACATAAAAAAATTATCTTTTTATCACTTTTGAACCAAAAAAAAAATCATTTAAAAGTATCTAAAATGCTAACCAATCTAATAATAAATCAAATAATATTTTTACAGAATCACAGTTAATTATTAAAATATGAAAACCGCAGCTTAACACCCTCCACAAAGAAAAGCTAACGAAAGCA
This sequence comes from Sitophilus oryzae, assembly GCF_002938485.1. Classification (NCBI taxonomy): domain Eukaryota; kingdom Metazoa; phylum Arthropoda; class Insecta; order Coleoptera; family Curculionidae; genus Sitophilus; species Sitophilus oryzae. Next base: position 589,847 of record NW_022146305.1, on the reverse strand, counting down.
ACCCAAATGCTAACCAATCTAATATTTTTGCAAAATCACAGTTAATTATTAAAATATAAAAGGAAACTGCATGATCCAATGATTTTTTTGTTTTGAATCAGCCCTATTTATATAAAGCTTTAATAAAAAACAAGAATAAGAGCAGCATTCCGAGGTACTTATAGTTTACAAGAACCTATATTATCTATTCTACAAGAATTGTTATTCCTCCAAAAGATGTTTTACCCCACCCAGCACCCCTATTCGGTCCCGGGTCCCGTAAGCTTCTAAACTGAAAAATGTATGAAAAACAAAGTGCACAAAATGACATTGACACATTTCCGCAGGAATTTTTTTGTATTTCTTTGCTCTTAAAGGCTCGTATTAAACAAATATAAGTTCATTTTTCATGTAACCGATTTCGGTTATTCTAAAGTCAAAGAATTTTTTTATGTAAAATAAAAATAAAAAATTTCCGCAGACACTTTTTTGTGTTTTTATGTTTAGAAAAATGTCTAAAACACACCCCGAAGACTAGTTTTGATGTAACAGATTTCGGCTATACTAAAGTCCGGAAAATGAAAATGACGCATTTCCGCAGGAAAATTTTTGTATATATATTTGTATTCCTAACGCCTTCTAGAACGCATATATAAGGTCATTTTTTATAAAACAGATTTCAGCTAAACGAAAGTTGAGCCCTAATTTCTCATAATTTAAAAATATCTTTCTTTGATTTTTTCTTTAGCGATGACCTATGTAGATGTGGATTATTTTTTATCGCTTTCACCCAATAAATACTAAATCCAATTAATCCGCTCGTGTTTGCAGCCCAAACGAAATAAAAAAGACAAAAATATCGGTGATCGGATTAATTTGCCGACCTACTATTTAGTTGAGTTTATTATCAATAATTTAAAAAGAAAAAAAATTAATCGCACGTGCCTACGAATAGGTATATTTAGACATAATATTATAATTCCCGTCTACATATAATGTTTTTAGAATTATTTACAAAATAATTATTTTATTTTCGAATTTGACTCAAAATACCAAGTACCAAATTATTCGTCAAAAATGTGCTTATTGAACACCCTGTATTTTATTTAATTTTTGGATTCTTTCTATGTAGTTTTATAATATTATTTAATATATAATTAACTAAGTACCTACAGGGTGACAATTTGAAAAGGAACAGTATATTTAATATTGCATATCAAGGGGGACAATTTTTGAAGCATTTGTTGTCGTGTTCCTTTCAACCCCTTGACCCCCAGGGCACCTACCCCTGAAATTTTAAATAGCAACCCCTATTTCTTTTACCATTATTGTGTTTCTTATAGAATTCTACATAAACTGCATTATTTTTTTGAGAATTTTATAAGGAACACAAAAATGGTAAAAGAAATATAGGTTGCCATTTAAAATTTTAGGGTTAGGTGCCCTGGGGGTCAAAGGGTTGATAGTAACACGACAACAGATGCCTCAAAAATTGTCCCCCTTGATATAGAAATTGACGTATTTCGCCAAATTTTCATACTATCATCGGTAGAGGTAATATTAAATACTGGTTAGTTTTCAAATTGTCACCCTGTATGTTTCTACTATATTCTGGAAGAAACCTGTAGTTGGAAGTGAAGAAAATGAATTTGCCTTAATTGGTTCATTTATAGAAAATCTAATATATCTACCAGTCATCGTAATATAAATCAAAGAAATACATATCTATTTTTTTCTTGATAAAATAATACCTAAAATACTTTTACTTATTAAACTATTGTAGGTAAATTAAATAAAAGTTTACTGTTATAAATTTAAATAAAGTCCATCAAGTAATGTCGATTTTGAAAACAGCTACTAACTGTCACTAGCAAATTGCCATGGCGACACCAGCCATCTTGGTTGCCATTTTCTTGAGAAATCGCTTTTGATTCAAAATCTGAGCCAGATAGGTACAGGAAACCTTAATTTAGTTTTGAAAGAGCATTTAAATCTGCTTCGACTTGTTTTAAAAAATACACAGTGTTGTATTTGAAATAACGAAGTTTTTATGTAAAATAAATAGGTATTTAAAAAAGCCCAGTAATTTTTGATACCCCTGTATACATTTAATGAAGCAATATTTTTTTTTAGTAAAGTTTATTTTTCTGGCTTGAAAGTCAGCACAAAACTTAATTTTGAAAAGTAATGTACAGGGTGTTGACAAACTTTTTTATTATAGCATGCATATTTAAATATTTTTAAATATCTCAAAAACCAAAGCTTTTGAACATATTAGACCCTTATAATAAATGCCTTAGAATCCAAAAATTAAATAAAATACAGGGTGTTCCATAAGAAAAAATATAACTTTGGTATGGATCTTAGTTCTGATACACCCTGTCATTTCAAAATAATTTTAAATTATGCACGTTGCCTTTCCACATATACCCGTAAAATATGTTGTTTCTACATCTTTCCGTTTTCGTATAATCCACCGAGGCGAATGAGGTGCGCCACCCTGTATATATCCTGATGAGAGTGATGAGTAACTACTCTGATTAAATATATTTCCAAATTATCCTGTCATTTTTTGTTACAACTTGATCTATTTGATTACGAAAATCCAGTAAACTAAGCTTGGTTTGAGCGTATGTAGATTGTAGATCCATCTTTTCTTTGACATATTATTATTTTTTAGCTATCTCTGAGTAACATAACATTCAATAAACGAAAGAGCTACGTTAATATCTAGAATAATTGTTGTTTTATTAACTTTTTATGAACATATCTAGATAATTCTGTCTTCCTGGAAATAAGATATGCATCATTTGAATGTCGACAATAGTGTTATAATATAATATAACTAGCGACTTCGTTCGCGTCGAATTAATCATTTGTAATGGTGATGATAAAGCAAAGCAAGAATTTCCATTAACATACAAACTGGATAAAATTTTCTCACATTTATGTCAGCATGAGAAAAAACAATATGGCGATATTATTATATAACTTGGTAATATTTGAGGGGTAGTTTCATCTCGTTGGAATTTGACTTTCGAAAAATCCGTTTGCCAAAAATAAGCTTTTTACGTCAAGCAGTTTAACCTTTCCGGGACCATGCTACAAAAAGTTACGTTTCAGGCCGTGTGGGGTAACTACCATAACTACGATACTACGTAACTACGATACCCCACTGAAATATTTCAAAAACTATTAATATTTTGTCACTCAGGTAAATTATTAGTAATTGTTTGTAAAGTTTAATAATAAAACGTCAATAATTTAAATATTTTGTATTTGTTTAATATAAAAAACATTTAATTTTAAAACTAAACTCTTATTAGTTTTCTACACATTATTTTGGCAGTCAGAGCATAAAAACGTTTTACATTCTTTGCCGAGAATATTAAAAATTGGGTCTTTGCATGTATTACATAATATTTTTGTTTTTCTCTTGCGTGATCTGGCGCAAAAGCCACATATTCGGTTTGAATTAGGTTGAATCTCTTTAGCAGGATTTATAGGAACTGTGCTTTTAGCAAGAAATAATTTTATTGATGTTTTTACAGTTTTGTGAAACTTGTTACAATTTTTTTTTCTTCTTAGAACTTTTAGAAGTACAAGTCTTTGTGCTGAAGGATTGCTCTTCGCAGCTCTCGAAGCGAATTTGTCAGGAATTTCTTTTTTGTTAGCCCCTCATCAGTATATTCCTTTTGCGCCATTTTCCAATAAATACACACACTAACTTACTACATCACAGTAAATACCAACACTAAACTGAATATAGAACTTGTTTACGTCTTCATACAAAGTCACCAACACGAAAAAAATAAAAAATGAATAGTGCGTGTAGGACTTCGAATCACTGCAGGCCGTGCGGGGTAACGGAGGTACCCCAGGCAGTAAATTTCAGTTTTTCAACGAAAATAAAAAAATTATTTGGCTATTTTTGTTAAAAAAGGGTTTTGTAATATATATTCTAGGATTACCTGATAGGAAAAAAGTGAGAAATAAAAATTGTAAAAGTTATTAAAGAAAAAACGCATCTGGGGTACTTAAAATACCCCACACGGTCCCGGAAAGGTTAAGCAGAATCGTGGTTAAGAAATTACCCAACTTTTTGGAACACCCTGTATAATTTTTTAAAAAATTTCAAAATATGTTAAAAAACCAAATAAATTACGCTTGTCCAAGCGTTTTCCCGAAAGACTATCCGTTTTTTAAATAACAAATATTGTAATATTTGAGGGGCATTTTTACCCTCTTAGAATTTGAGATTCGAGAAACCTCTCCTTATCGAACCTCTACAGCTCACAGTCAATCCGTTTGCCAAAAATCAGCTTTAAACGTCAAGCAGTTTAAGCAGAATCGTGATTAATCAATGGTCATATTTTATGAAACACCCTGTATATATTTATAAAAAATCTTAAAATATGTAAAACAACAAAATAAAATATATGTGTTTAAGAGTTTTTCCGAAAAACTCGACGGTTTTTAAATAAAAAATATTTTAATATTTGAGGGATAGTTTCACCCCCTTAGAATTCGAGTTTCGAAAAATCCGTTCTTGTCGAACGTCTACACCCTAAAGTCAATCTGTTTTACAAAAATCAGCTTTTTACGTCAAGCGCTTTAAGCAGGATCGTGATTAATCAATGACCAGATTTTTCGAAACACCCTGTATACATTTTTAAAAAATCTTAAAATATGTAAAAAAAACAAAATAAAATATACGTGTTTAAGCGTTTTTTCGGAAACTTGACCGTTTTTTAAATAAAAAATATTGTAATATTTGAGGGGTGGTTTCACCCTCTTGGAACTGGAATTTCGAAAAATCCCTTCTTATCGAACCTCTTCCACCCTAGAATCAACCTGTATGCCAAAATTGAGCTTCTTACGTTGAGTGATTTGAGCAGGATCGTGATTAATCAGTATGTCAGTCACTTAAGGATTTTATATATTAGTATAGATTTTTGATAGATATAAGACAATTTTAACAGTTGCTATGGATACAAAAATAAAAAATATAACATTTTAAACTAGACCAAAAAATTTTCCGTTGCTTTTTTTTTGTATCTGAGTATAATATTTTATTTTAAGTCTATGGAGTGTATATTCGTATAATACACCCAATTTTCTGAAATTAAAATATGAAATCTTAAACATTTAATAATAAAAACAAAATTCCTAAACTACTATTACGGTGAAAGTACCTAAATCAATTAATCTACACAAACAAATAGCACCTAATATAACCTAAAATCATTAAAAATGTGATCCTCCAATAATATAATTAGAGAATCTCGAAAAATGATAAGATAATCATAGAAAAAAAAACAAATTTCTTAGCCCAAAATTGATTGGTTACAATTCTTCACCTTTTTACGATCGAATTAATTTCTTTTTATGGTATCATACGATCGAGAAAAAAAAACGGCGTCATAGACGGTTAAGGAATGACAATCGATAATAATTTTGGCGAGGTCAAGCCCTGCACGTACTCTACTTAGCCCATTTTCTTTATTTGTTAATGGCGCTTAATGTCAGCTGGCCTTAGAAACGTTGTAATTTTTTTTTCCATAGCAACTGTTATTATTGAACTATTAGTAGCCTACATTAATTTTCTACAAAATGAACAGAAATGCGTAATTACATATCACATAGGTACCTATTATGTATTTTCATAGCAATAATGCAATAAATCTATGTATTTAGATTATTTTTAAAATACAAATGAGGTATTAGATGTATATGTATCATATTTTTTATTCATTTTATTTTGATTCAAGTCCTGTTTGATTTAATTCACAAAAGTCTTATGTACCTATATTTATGTTTTTTTACATATTTTTTTTGATTCCAGGTTTTGTGTGGGTTCCGGTTTCCTTTTTCCTGCTTCCAGTTATTTAGTTTTATGCCCGTGAAGCTGTGAAAACATTTATTTATCTTCAAGTTTCTGTAAGTCAATGCACTGTTACTTTACTAATTCACTTTAACACAGCATCTCTGATATTATTTATATATTTGATATTGATACAGTAGTTTAAATGTTTATAGCTCTTTAATTGCATATTTACATTGTTCTAAATTCCAAATAAATATTTTTGTGTAATTTTGTTGTATTATTTACTACTAGAAAGAGTAAAAAGTATATTAACCCTCATTTAAACCTCCTGAACAGCCCGCCATTATAAACCGGAAACGGAAATAAATTTCATAAAATTGAAATTGTCATATCTATGTCATGTCAAATGTCCCAGCCGCCATATCTGAAAATTAGTTACCCAGGCAGCCACGCTGTTTCCATAATTTAACATTGATTTGACACTTCTTCTTGTATTTATTATTTTATGGATACAGCTTTATTTATTTGTCAAATTACATAGAAACCAACACCATTTCAGCATAATATTTTTTCTACTTGTAATAAGTTCCTTGAAATAATAATTTCTGAATATTCTTGAAAAAATATTGTTTTATACACGACGATACAATGGCATTCTCCCGAAATTAATTCACTGGCTATTTTATCGTCTAGTATAAAAAATAACTATTATATTGAGTAAAAATTATTTTTTAATGAAGTACGTAGTTTAAAATTCGAAAAAAATATTTTTTTGGAAATAGATTTGTGTACCTGGACACGTTCTATCCTTTTTTAATTTTTCTATAATTAATGTTAATTTTAAACAAGTTTTAGGTTTTAGTAAATGACGCCTACAGATTGACCTCGCCAAAATTACCATCGTTTGTCATTCCCCAGCCGTCTTTGACGCCGTTTTTTTTAGATGATTTGGTATTTGGGGGAAAAATCGCCATAAAATTCTGCCATACGTTTTGGAACATTGAACTGCTTATTAATCATCAGTAAAATTATAAAGCTGCGTGTTGTGTGGAGATAAGGTGAAAGGGCAATAAATACTTGATATCAATTTCTTTTATAGTAGACATATTTTACGCCACTATAAACCACACGTATTGATGTTTTATTATTTTATTTATCGAAGGAGTGTATTGGTTTGGTATTAATATATTAATATAAACGCCCCACTCATCTGGCTCTTCTCTATCATTTTTAACCGTCCGGTCCGTCGCACAGAGAAGTATTTAAATCTAATATCCAATCATGGAAAGGGGTTTATCCACAGATTTATCAAATGTAAATATGTACTAGTGCCACGTATTATTGAAGCTCATCAATTAATTGATTGACTTATGCCACCCAGCTTGTCGAAATGTGTCGCAAAGGCCGTGAAAACGCAGTCAAGCCCAACTAGCACTTATAGTGGCAGATACGTAACTGCTACTATCAAAGCCACTACAAAGTGGGCGGTGACCATCGGCGGCTACGTCCTATATTCGTAGCTGCCAAAGATATTTAAACTCTGTATAAGTTTGCTGTCTCGAGTTTAAATATCTTTGGTAGCTGCTAAGTAACTGCGACCAAAATGGGGAAAGATTTTGAGTAGCCGGGTAGTGTCTTGGATAGTTTTTGCCACTAAAAGAATTACTATGATGTGTTACCATAAAGTAGCCTACTGGTGAATGCGACTTATCCGGTACGAAGCTGATGCACACGATGCAATCTGCGGCAATTATGTTTATTAGGGTATATTAAGTTACGGTCACTATAAAGTACCCGTTTTTGATCAACGTGACTTTTTAGTGGCAATGGATGAGCGACGGCTACTTTATAGTGATCTAGGAAGGTAGCAGAGTAACCATTTTACTACTTTCAATGCTACTATAAATTAAAAGTAACTAAGTGTCGTGGCCGCGACTACCCCGTAACTTAAATTGTTACTAGAAAGTAACAAAAACTTAATGGAGGCATTATGGTAGTACTACACCTGTTGGTAACCCCTACACTTGTTGGTAACCCCTACTTTTAAAAGTTACTATAAAGTTTTTGGTCTTTTATGGTGTCATATTCGAAGATTCGGGTAGTTCCAGCCACTACTTGAAATTACATGTTTGCGACTTGCAATCGGGGTGTTTATTTTCCACTTTTATGGTAGGTAGGGACTAACCGGTCACTCTCAAAATATACTTCAAAGTGACTATTCCTTATAGAGTAACAAAGTAGCAGAGTGGGCCTAGGAACTATATTTGCTAGTTGGGTGATTAATCAGTGAGTCAGTCACTTAAAGATTTTATATATTAGTATAGATGTCCTGAGTACGTTTAAAAAATAAATATACCTAATAGATATAGCCAGTCCGACCCTGAATATACACTTGGTGGTCTAGATGGGATTAAACAAAAAACGATTAAATATCAAAACACAGTAACAATTATACTGTGGTCATATAAAAGATATACCAATAAAGATAAGCGGGTAAACTAATAAAAAAGAGAAATTGTACTAACGGATCAATAAGAATAATCTTAGAAATCGTAAAAAGCTTAGATTTCAGATTAGATAGGGTTCTAAAAAATTTCGGCAATTAGTATTTAAGTAATAGAGGCTTTTACGAAAATTTAGTACAGTTTGTTTGGTTTGTTTGTTAATGAATTACTGATTTTTTACTTGCTGGTAAGTGGAGACATATTTTTGGAAAATATAAAAAAATCATAAAGGGCATGCATGATTTGTGTTGCTCAAATTATATCTCGTTTTGATGATATCAACCTAGATTTCTTGAAAATAAATTTTGGATTTTTTCCAAAACTTACAACAATAGATATACAAAACAATATAAAAAAGTTATTTTAACCATAGATTAAGGAAATAAATTTAAATTGGAATGCCCGTCAAAATTTTGGGTCGCGACCATTGTACCCGATCTGGCGCTGGTATAGCGGTTGCTAAGAAAAACCGCCAAACATTAACAGCAATAATTTTTTCTTGTCAAAGTCAGAATCTTCAAAAATTATCAAATATTTCGAAATCTAAACGGCCCTCATTGAAAAAATCCCGAAAAGCGTTTAAAGCGTCTATTTTCAAAGTAATTATTACTATCTTGTGAGTTTAATTTAAGTTTTATTTACTCAAACTCGTTATAATTGTGAAAAAGTGGCATTATAAACTTAAAAAGCTGTGCTGTGAACTGTGAACTGCAAAAACTATCGTGGTTCATGGCATAACGTCGGTTTCCAATGTTACATAGGCATTTCATACATCTCCTTATATAAAATAAAGTTTCGTAAATGCAACATACTGTATTTTATTTATAAAATTGAGAGAAAAAGATAATAAATTTGAATAAAAAATATTTGGCGGTATAATTCCGGAAAAAAACCGAACCGCTCCAAAATTACCAAAAGCTTTGGGTCGCCACCGTTGCAAGGATAGCGCCAAATAGTGTTTACATTGTCTTTCCAATCTAAAAATTAGTCTTGCGCAATGTCCAAACACGACTTTCTAACGGAGTTTATTGCGCTTTAAGAAAAATACTCATGCTTGTGGGAAAAAAGACCCGCAATACCATAACAACCACAAAAGAGAGGCATATTACAATGTTTTGTTGGAGAAATACAAACAAAATGATACAAATGCGAATGTAAAAACAGTTAAAGAAAAAATTAGTTTTTTTTTATAATATTATAGCAAAAAATACCGATGGTGCCTTTTAAAAATCAAAAGTGGTAGTCGTTTCCGGTGAAATTAGAAGTGACCGAAAACAATTGAATACGTCAATCAATCCTAATTTATGTCATATACTAACATATCAAATCTCGTATTTTTACCTGAAAAAATAAAAAAAGTGATAGGGATGAACCTCTTTTGAGACGCACCCGGTATATGAGATGTGGAAGAGATCAAACTAAAGATTCACTATAATCACAACTATCCAGTCCAAAAAAGTTGGTAAATTTTTGGGGTGTTATACCTTAATCTAACCTTTCTATTTCTGGATATTTCTGGACTTCTCAACATTTTAGTGTGTACCCTTAACTAAATTTGTTGACCCAAGCTAAATTATTTAGCAAAATTCCTCCTTTGGAACATTAATTACAAATATTCCGAGCACGTACACAAACTTAAATAAATATAATGAAACCTTCGCGCAAAATAACAAATATATATAGATTCGTTTAGCTCGAGAAACCAGACCTGGTAAAACTTTTAATCGATCTTCTAAACAACAAACCCCAAACTTTTCTTGTTTGAATTTGCGTTGTGTTTTTTCTGTTTGTACGTATAAGCGTATAAGAGGGCTTAAAAGCGTTAAAGGCTGATTTATCGTTTGTTTAAAACCCGTTGTACAGAATTTATTTTTCTCTGTTTGGATAACTGAACAAAAAAATCTGAATATGGATAGTCAAATAACTCTTTTTATATTTATACATACGGAACTATTTTTATTATAATCAATAACCAGCATTTTCTAAAATTGTAGAAAAACATCTACATATACAAATTGTTTCATTTGTAGATTCATTCATATCTCTGGATAATAATTTGAAATTAAATGCCGGTAAATCTTGTGTTATAGTATTTGGTAGTGATACAAACAAAATTACAAATACGGCTGGTAGCATGAATATCTATATTATAGATAATGTTGCGATATCCATTGTTACAGAGACTAAAAATCTTGGAGTCTATTTTGATGCGAAGCTTTCTTTTCAGGCACATATAACTACTAAATTAGGGGCTGCTTATATACGTTTGAAGAATTTTTCGTCTCTTAAGAAATATATACCATCAAAGACTAAGTATCAATTATGTGACACACTTATTTTATCTTTATTTGATTACGGCGATGTTGTTTATGGTACATCCATAAACGGGGCTAGATTCTCTAGAAAAATCCAAATACTTTAAAACTCGTGTCTACGGTTTTCTTTTAACATTCTTTTTAGAGATCATATAGAACGCCACATCTTAAAAATTTATTTATTTTATCCATGACTAACAGACGACAATTTCATTTAATGACATTCATTTATCGAATTTTAACTACAGAGCAGTTGATCATGCTCAATTGACTAGGCAAGTGCATTATTTTAAAATTCCTCAACACCCAACAGCTAACTTCGAAAAATCTTTCAGTTTCATAGCGCCACATTTGTGGAATAATATTTCTAATAACTTTAAATTTCAATGCTTTACAGATTATAAAAAAACAAATTAAATAGTATATTACATACCGAGGAGAGAAGTGTTTCATACCTGTCGAGAGATTAACTAAATCTCGAGACAATAGTGAAAGCTTTCCTCCGAGGTTAGAATTTAGAATAAGTGGGAGGGGGTTAATTTCTGCGACCTTAGAGATCTATTGTGTCCCCCTTTCTTGAGTTATAACTCATCATACAGTCCCAGGACTTCCTACGGAGACCCGTGTCCCTCACAGTCGAGGAGCTACGACCCATGCCGGATAGACGAAACGGTAGCTTGTGTCGCCTGTTGGGTTTAGAGGTAGGAGGTAGGCTCCCGACCCTTGGAGGAGGTGGTAGCTTGTATGCCACTTGCGGAGGATGGTCTCACGCAAGTGTCAGCCACCTCTCCTGTAGTTCTCTTTGGGTTTGGCCCCTTGGAACTTTCATTGTTACTGTTCCCAGTGTCGCTAGGGGGTTTCCCCACAGCTTCACCGGTGATGTTTTTATTACTATTATTACCAGATCTCATAGTGTTCCTATGAGTCGCTAGGGACAGTCGGTCCACTTCTACAGAGCCCCGCATGTAGAAGTAAGGGGTAAAATACAATGGGGTGCCCCCCGGTGCCCCAAGGTTGAGGCTGTCCGTAGCCCCGCCCGGTATCGTTATATGTCTTGGTGCAATTCCCTGGCCACGACACTACAGTCAGGGACAAGACGATGAGTGAGATGCTTCTTAGACCAAGCCAAGTGCTAGGGGGGATTCCCCCCAGCACCTGACCAGGAGCTTCCCCACCAACGACAAGGTCTTGCATCTCCTAGGGGAAGAAGGCCTCCGAGGTTTGTATACTATTTTAAAAATAGGGACAATATTTCATTTTGAAAAAAAAAATGCGAAAATTTGTCGTTTTCTTTTTCGCCACTTCCATATCTATAGTTACCGGCACCAGTGGTTGTTATGGCATGGTTATGGCGCAAACCTTCAACACCAAAACAAACAACTAAGTGACAGTTTTGAATTTCTCGTTGGCTTTTTCGAATTTATATAACATAGAAAGCCAGAATGTTGTCGGAAAGTTCTGATAATGAAGACTACTTTAATATTGGTACTCCACCAGAACTTACAGAAGCTGCAAAAAGAGCAGAAGCCAGTTTACTTCCAGAGAAAAGTAGGGGGCGATATGAAATAGCATTGAAAGTATACGAAAAATGGTGTGCCGAAAGAAATGCTAAGAATATTGCTTCGGAAACAATCTTGATGGCATATTTTAGCGACATGGCAAGGCAGAAAAAGCCATCTACTCTTTGGGCTACGTACAGCATGATACGGACAATGCTAGAATTAAGGGAAAAGAGTGACATATCAAAATATCACAAACTCGTCCCTTTTTTAAAACGCCAGAATGTAGGTTTTAAGCCAAGGAAGTCTAGCATTTTATCCTTCAACAAATAAATGTATTAAAATATTCAATTATTATTGTTAATCTTCTTGTTTATTTTTGTTGGTGTTAGATAAGTATTTAATAAAGATATTACAAGAATATTTTGCTTAATTAAATGAAGCGAGAAATAAGAAAAACCGAGTGAGGGAAATGGAAGAGAGAAGAAATGTAGATAATTTGACACTTTCAAATTTTTTAAAATTATATCGCCTAATACTGTTTATTCAAATTTATTATTATTTTCGTTTAATTTTATAAATAAAAGACAGTGTGTTGCATACAAGAAACTTTATTTTATATAAGGACGCATGTATGAAATACCTATGAAACATTGGAAACCGACGTTATGCCACGATCCACGATGGTTTTTGCCGTTCACAGTTCACAGCACAGCTTTTTAAGTTTTTAATGCCACTTTTTCACAATTATCACCGGTTGGAGTAAATAAAATTTGAATTAAACTCACAAGATAGCAATTATTACTTTGAAAATGGCCGCTATAAACATAGATAAAAGAAAATAATCTACTGGCTATAAACACTTTTCGGAATTTCTTTAATGAGAGCGGTTTAGATTTTGAAAGATTATTATGATTTTTGAAGATTCTGACATTGACAAGAGAAAATTATTTCTGTTTTTGTTTGCCGTTGTTCTTAGCGACCGCTATAGCAGCGCCAGATCGCGTATAACGGTCGCGACCCAAAATAATTTCGCGACCTAAAATTTTTACGGGCTTTCCAATCTAAACTTGTTTTTTAAAAGTCAGTAATGTCAGTATTACATATTGTGGTTTTGTTGTGGTTGTAAATAAAATCATTTACTAAATTCGTAAAAATTATAGTTTCTTTGACTGATTTGTGAGGTTTTTGTTCTCTGATATGCCCGTCTTTGGTTGCTGTTCGGGATTTTACACTGTTTCATTATGCCTCTCTGCTTATCTCCGCTCATCCCTGATAAAATTATATTTTCACTTTTTTTAATCTAATTTTTGTTTATTTTTATAATTTAATTTATTTTTATTTTGATTTTGGGGTCGCACCACTCTGGCACTTTGTGTCTCTGTATCGGTTTTTTAATCGCGGTGTGATCCCTTTAGGCACACTTTTAATAAGAATAATTATTAATCTGTAAAACTTAATGTTGTCTAATAAAAAATTTGAATTTGAACGCATAGCTACTAACCTAATAACGCTGTAAGTTTCTGTTTTTTTTTGTTGCAGAGCTTTATCCGGATCATGGGCAGAAAGTTGGTAACTTTGGCCTTTTTGAGCCTGACTTTGCAAGCTATAGTCGCAAGTGAGTATACTAAGGGCTGGCAAAGGTTAGTCTTGGGTCGAGATTTCCGTATGTAAGAAGAGTACAATGCGTTTATAATGTACTGAACGAAGAGAGGACAGTAAACACGTTGCCAAACGTATGGAATAAACCGAGAAACTGTGCACATCGCTAAGAGACGTGGAAGGGGATATAGCAGATTTGTCGCAGTTGACCGGTCGACCAAATCAATACCTCTGTCAGTACTTAAAGTTCTAGGGAAAGGTGTACGTCATGCGTTCAGCTTTACGATTTAATTACGTCTCGTGATACTTAATTTGTCTATTTATTAACGAGTCATTGTAATTTTCCCTCTAGCTTGAATTTTTTTAAGTGCAAGCTAGAAACACTTGCATTTTTGGTAAAAAAATAAGTGGAATTGAGTGGGTGTTCGATAGTGGTCGCGCTATTAGAACTCTGAATTCAAAAATCGATATCTCGAAATCTATTAGAAATAATAGATTGTAGTTTTTTCAAGAACTTTGTTAATATTTCTGCTGTATTTTCTTTGTAGACAGTATGTGAAAATCTTTATCAATAAAAAAATTACACGATTGCTGAAAATTGCTATGCTCTAAAAGTAAATGGATGGATTGTTTGCAATTTTTGAATGGAAAAAACAACCTTATCGAATTTTTCTTATGTAAACATATTGTAAAATATCCGATCTTGAAAATAAAAAAAAAGTTTCAATATCTAAAGTGGTTCTTGAGTTATGGCCTGTTATGTGTTAAAAAATTGAGTTTTTAAATTATCGCGATTAGTGACGTTTTCTCGTTATAAAAAAATGACACCTTAACGATATCCTTATAATTCCATTTTAGATGCTCAGAAACATGTTTAATAATTTTATCTAGTTATCTCTTGAAAAAAAAGTCTTTTAAAAATAAGCGGTTTGCGATCGTGATTTTACTTTACTTGATAGGGAAAGGCGTATCGGCAACGGCGCAACAACACACCGTCGCATTTCTCTCACTCCGACTTAATAAGATCTCTATGCGATTTACTTCCACACATGTAAATGCCAACCCAAAAGTAACAGTTGCCAGCACGGTATAAATATGTTATACAAAAGTAACTATTTAAAAAACATTTTTTTTTGTAATTTGTTTAAGCTTGCTTTTTTTACCCGGTATAAATACTTCAAAACGTCTAAAACCGCTATACTAGCCCCGAAGAAGTCTAAAAAACTGAACTAGTTGACCTAAATAAAAAGCAATTTAGACACTATGCTTCTATATAGATCGATTTTTTCATCCTCCCAAATACTTTTATAAATCTATCAATAAATTATATTTAAACTCTGTATGCTGTTCTGGACGCACCCCACTGTTTTACGATCCTGAACCAAATACGTGATGTAGGTTTAATAATATACATGTAACCAATAAAAAATGATTGATTTCTTCTAAGTAAATAATACTAATAATAATAATACTTTATATATATCATATTTAGAACATTTATATCATTTTACTTTCATATTCAATATTTGTAATATTAAGTATAATATATCTCTGACAAATGTATATCTATACAGGGTGCTACAAATTCGAGGTACGAGATGGTACCCCCGCCATGGAATGTTCACCAAAATTCCATCAAAAAAAGTTTTAAAAATTTCAAGGATTACTGAGTTTTTTGGAAAAAACGAATTTTTTTGAAAATCAATTTTATTTTTCCCTGTCGTTACTTTTTAGAAAATCAAAAAACTAATTGCACATTCTGATAGCCACTTTATTAGGGCTATCTGATAGTATTTTTAGATTTTCAAATTAGCTGATAATTTGTGAGATACAGAGGCCGATTTAATTTTTTTAAATACGGACCTGCATTTTTTATTTCAGATTTTGAAAGAACTCGGTCTCCTGAGTACAATGATATGCCGCACTTTATACTTTTTTTTTGTTTCGGACATTTAAACACAAAATTTATTTAAACTAATTTCAAGTCCGGCTCTGTTTTTTAAATATTTAAATTATTCATCGGTACAATATTGATAAGCCTTCAAATTTAACTATGACGTGGGGTAAAACATTGAATACGAAAAATCAAATTCAATAAAAAAAATAATTGCATTACTTGACGTCATTGGTAAAAGTGAAATCAATATTTTTCAACATTTACGATAAAGAGTACAAAATGCATTCGGGAGTATAAGAAGATATGTTCAAAAAGCTATGAATAAAATTGAAAGAATAATAAAATTGTGTAATCGGCAAGGTGGTAACCCTTTCGAACATGTAAAGCATTAGAAACAAGTTTGTAGACGGTGATTTATTAATAATAACTACGATTAATATTATGCATATTGTTAGATCGTACACTGAGAATTTCAAATTCACGATAAAAAAAGTTAAAATAATATCTTTAAATTGCTGAGCTGGATATTATTTATTTGGATCCTTCAATTGGCTTGTGATTTTCCTAATTCAATGTTAATTAGCGCTGATCAATATTGTTGCAATGAATATAATCAGATTAAATATTTTAAGAAACCAGGGTCGGACTTGAAAATATTTTAAAAAATCATTATAAATACTTTTGTTGTTGATAGGGTACCCAAAACAAAAAAAAAGTATAAAGCGTGGCATATAGTTGTACTCAGGAGACCGAGTTCTTTCAAAAACTGAAATAAAATATGCAGGTCCGTATTTAAAAAAAATAAGTTGGCCTCTGTATCTCACAAATTATCAGCTAATTTGAAAATCTAAAAATACTGTCAGATAGCCCTAATAAAGTGGCTATGAGAATATGCAATTAGTTTTTTGATTTTCTAAAAAGTAATGCCAGGAAAAAATAAAATTGATTTTCAAAAAAATTAGTTTTTTTCCAAAAAACTCAGCAATCCTTGAAATTTTAAAAACTTTTTTGATAGCATCTTGGTGAACATTCGAAGGCGCAACTTTGCCCCAATTTAACTATCTTCGTATCTATTACGGTTTCCGAGATACCAATGCTCGTACCTCGAATTTGTAGCACCCTGTATATAAATATCTCCATTATTTAGGACTTATTATATGTAAAACCATAAAGAGAACGTATCTTTTTTTACCGAGATCTACCAGGCCTGTCAACATATTTGAACTTATTTAAGACTCATCCTGTATATTAAAATAACTAATAGAAGGCATTTCCGTGTTAAATAAAAATTTTCTTGCTCTTTCCATAATATAATACAATCGATTTTTCGTCGTCTATCGAGAAAACCCTTGATATTTTCTGGAAATTATGAAAAATAATTCGTTTTTTTTTTTGACAAGTGCTTATGATTGATGGGTTAATTTTCGATTCCAGTAGGTATGTTGAGATTTGTTTGCCCAACACTTTTAGATAGTGACATCGATTAGTCTCCGTCATTACGTTTTTTTTCTGTGTTATACAAAGTATGATTTGCATTTGCGTAACAGAGCGTTTACTTATTAAAATTTAATGGTTTAAGCATATTTTTTTTTAAATTAATAATTTAAGAGTTATCAACAGAAAAATTGATTTTTTATTTGGGACACCGTCTATATTTTTAATTAACTGAAAAGAATTTAAAATTACCTTTCCAAACATATAGCACACTTGATATTTTGTTATAATCCTCTTCGAAATACAGAATTTTTAAAAGTTTGCCACTTTTAACTAGTAGGCTTTGGACCCCTTATTGATGATATGCCCTTAATGGAACTCGAAAACATATTTTCCCAGCAAGACGATGCACCGCCTCTGAAGTTATCAGCATGCTGAAGTTATCAGCAAATTTTTGCAGCCAATTTCAAGAATATTGAATAGCTAACCAAGATCCCAGCCGTTGGCCGTCGAGGCCGCCTGACTTAGTGCCCATGGATCTAATCCTATGGATATATTTGCGGAAGAATAAAGGTTCCTTATTCTTCCGTATAATCTAGACAAGAATTAGAAATACTTAGCAGTTATGAGAGGGTATCTTTCACCCCCACTGAGTTAATGAATTCCGCGAGAAATGTTCAAAAACTGCCTCGTCTGTCCATAACAGAAGACGGTCGATATGTCGAACACCTGTAGCAAAATCTCATGTCTTGGTTTGCTATTTATTTTTATTGTTATTAGATATAGTTTAAATGTGCTAATGTTGGTTAAATATATTTTAAATTGTTATAAAATTCTGCATCAAAAAATCTGATTTAAATCAAATAAATCTGATTTTTTTGATTTTTTTAAACAAATCATGATTTTTTCCAACCAGGGTTGTTATTTATTGACATTTTTGTTTATTTCAGCTCACATTGTATGTTATCACGGAACTTGGTCCTACTATAGAACAGGAAATGGTAACTTTAAAGTTACAGATGTAGATCCAACTTTGTGCACACATTACATCTATACATTCGTCGGCTTGAACAGCTCAACATATGAAGTTGCTCTCCTAGATGAATGGCTAGATATCAGCCTAAGTAAGTGTGCTGCAAAAAAACGTCTCAACGTCGATAAAACAAGTATTTTAAGACGTCTGGCTCTTTGATATATCTTTTACTATGCTCTCTGGAACAGCATGCGGCCCGTCTGGCTGCCGATACCCGTTGCGTTCCCTCCTGCACATTGAAAGAAGATCTTATATTTTTATTAGTCCTTTAAATTCTGGTATTGAATATAAATCGAACATGTCTCCATAGCGCAGTGCGTAGAGTTTCCGACCACGAACCGATGATTCAGGGTTCGAATCCGGGTCAGGGCGAAGACTTTTTTATTTTATTTTCGTTTATATTCTGACAGTAAAGTATTAAATATTTGTTTTTTTTTAAATTACCAGAATTATATTGATAATCTTTATGTTAGTCAAAATTTTCCGTGTTATGAAGTTAGTTTTAATATTTTGAATGATTCTATTAACTTAGTTGATTGTCAAATTAATAAACATGATTTTTCTATTAAGGAACAATTTTTGTCAGTATCTGAACGTTTTAAAAATTCTCATATTTTTATTTTTACAGATGCATCTAATTTTGGCATACAGGTTGATTCTAGGGTGTAGAGGTTCGATAAGAAGGGATTTTTCGAAATTCCAGTTCCAAGAGGGTGAAACCACCCCTCAAATATTACAATATTTTTTATTTAAAAAACGGTCAAGTTTCCGAAAAAACACTTAAACACGTATATTTTATTTTATTTTTTTACATATTTTAAGATTTTTTAAAAATGTATACAGGGTGTTTCGAAAAATCTGGTCATTGATTAATCACGATCCTGCTTAAAGCGCTTGACGTAAAAAGCTGATTTTTGGGAAACAGATTGACTTTAGGGTGTAGAGGTTCGATAAGAAGGGATTTTTCGAAACTCGAATTCTAAGGGGGTGAAACTATCCCTCAAATATTAAAATATTTTTTATTTAAAAACCGGTGAGTTTTTCGGAAAAACTCTTAAACACGTATATATTTTGCTCATATTTTTATTTTTACAGATGCATCTAAAAAAGATAAAAGAACAGGATTTGGAATATATATTCCTTATATAAATTTTAAATTTTTTTCGCGACTAACTGGTTCTTTAAGTATTTGTAAGGCAGAATCCATAGCTATTCATGATGCAGTAAAGTTTGCTATTAAAAAGAACTTGCGTAGTGTTATTATCTTTTCAGATTCCAAAAGTTCAATTCAAAAAATTAGTAAAAATCTCTTTAAAGCATCTGCTGATTATTGGACCTTAAGAACCAAACGTTTAATTTGTTTAGCAAGTTCTAATGGTTTTGACATCAGGATTGCCTGGATTCCAGGTCATTCCAATATCTTGGGAAATACAGAGGCAGATTTGTTGGCTAATATTGGAAAAGATTTAAATATTCCGAAATCTATGGAGATGGATTCGATAGATATTTTTAATTCAATTAAAACTGATATTTTGTGTAATTATAAAGAAAATTGGAAATCTCGTATGGAAGGAAAAAAGCATGTGTATTTTAATATACAAACAATCTTCCCAGATAACAATGGTCTAAAAATTTCCAGTATATAGATAGAAGACATATTACAACGTTAATTAGAATGCGTACAGGCCATTGCTTAACAAAAAACCATTTATATAAAATTAAAGTGAAGGAAGATCCATTCTGTGAGTGTGGCTCTGTTGAAGACCTAAATCATATCTTTTTAGAATGTCCTATAAATTTTTTGTTTAATTTGGATATATCAAAAATTTATTGAAATGAATTTTCCAAGTGAAAAATTAATAGAATTAAATTATAATGCTCAACTTTCTATTTTATATTTTCTTTTTGTTTCAGTTTCCGAATGCAGTCTGTTTGTGTGACCTCTATCCTATGTGCCTTTGTGTGTGATATAATCTTCCTTTCAGCACGTCATTTATATATTTAATAAATAATAATAATAACATTTTACAGTTACAGGTCACAGGTTACCTTCATAGAAGTTAGTTATATTAAAATTTACCCATTATACATTTTACTCAGATAAGAATCAGTGGCCTTGATATGGTTTAGAGCCAGTCAACATCTTGGTCACTCTCAAATTGAGCTGGCGGTTGCCTTGTAGCAGAGCCATCATAAAAAAAGAAGAAGAAAAGTGTTTTGGTGTATTGTGGTGATTTAGTATTTTTATTTTGTTTTCCAGGACTAGATTTAAAAAAAATATAGGATCTTCTTCTGATGCGCAGTAGTGAACGCATCGGGTATCAGCAGCCAGACGGGCCGCATGCTGTTCCAGAGAGCATAGTAAAGGATATATCAGAGCCTGACGTCTTAAAATACTTTCTCGAAAACGTTTCTAGCTCTTAGACTATAATGTGTAACATTGAAATTGCAATACCCACGAAATTTAAATACAGGGTCCAGCAATAGTTCGTCGAGCATCTGTAGCTCCTAATAGAATATCTTGAGAATTTTGTTTAAGTGCCTAGTTTAACCTAAACTACGTACCACAGTAAATGAATTCCGAGGTTTGTATCCCATAAGGGCTTAAAGCCCACTCCACTATTTGAATTATTATTTACATTTAACAAGTTTCATTTAACAATTATTTAAATAAAATAACTATCTAATAAAAATATTCATTACAGGTGGATTTGCTAATGCAATTGCATTGAAGGAAACCAATTCAGATTTGAAAGTCTTGGTAGCTGTAGGAGGATGGAACGAAGGTAAACTAAGAAATTTAATATACAGGGTGGTCCGGATTGTAATCGGGAAACTTTGATATCGCAAATAATAAAAAATAAGTTCCAAATAGTTTTTGTAGTAACGTCAATATTTGGATAAGAATTGGTGCCTGGGTGTTTTTTAACATAATACTAATAACTCCTAATAGGGAGCGCCACCTATATATTTTTTTCCATAGCAACTGTTAAAATTGTCTTATATCTATCAAAAATAGTAGATAAAATACTACTTTAACCGCAAGGGTAGATTAAATGATACTTTAACAGCGAGGATAGGTTAAAAACTTTTTCTCGCACGATTTTTAATTGCTTCCATTTTTGAAAATTTTTGTATTCCTTTTCATAAGTTATTCGGGATTTAAATGGAAGACACGAAAGAGAATTAAAAAATATTGACTCAAAACTGACAACTAAAGAGACAGCTTTATTTATTTTCAAATTACATAGAAACCAACGCCAACCCAACACATATTTTTTCTACTCGTAATAAATTCCTTGAAATAATAATTTCGGAATATTTTTTAAAACGTACACAGAAAAAAAAAACTGGTCTAGATTAGATAAAATACTTAAGCACTATAGGGATAGACAAAACCTCATTTTCCGTATCTAAATATTTTGACTAGAATTTCTCTCCTAATATAAATAACACTATTATGTAATTTATAAAATATAAATTATTAAGAATTAATAACCATTTTTGTGTTTGAAATAAAGTCGTTAGTTTTTTCAAATAAAATATTATGTACTCTACAAAAGAAAATTTAGTAGTTGAAAACAGATGATAAATATAGTTGTGTGTGATAAACAAACGTTTTATCAAAAAATGAGGAGGTAATTCACTAAGGTACATAGGAAGAAGTACTAATTTAGAAAAATCGCATGTTGTAGTGTAAATACTTTTATTTTATCAAATACAAAATAAACTTGCTGGTGTATATAATATCTTTGCGTGAGGGAACTAATTTACCACCTACATTAGAAAAGTTTTTTACTAAACCAACAAAGGGAATTTGCTAGGGTAGATAAGCACACATGCGTACTTATAAATTCTTATGTAGATTCAGGGTTTATGGTTATCCTTCAGCAACTTCTAAGCGAGGGAGCTTCCACCGTCCTGCTGGTTTTTCCTTTCGTATACTTATTGTTGGCAAAATATAAGCCAGTAATTGCATTACAATGTTAGCTCTAGCGCCTAAAAAAATAAATAATCCTAAAAATTAAATAAAAATTATTAAATCTCGGATACTTCTGTTACTTTATAGATAATATTACCTGAAGAAATATCATCTGTCAACTCGTTTAGTAGTTTCCTTATTGCGTTGTCTTTAGAAAAGTTAAACACTTGCAAAAAGACAAAAAGACTTGCATATTCTATTTGAATAAATTCCTATAAAATAAATACAGATGTCTTACTTTAATAAAACATTGTGTTGAAACACAAACGGTATAAAATAAATTTGAGTCAAATAAAAAAAGTTTTCTGTCAGGTCTACATAAAAAAGATAATAGTACTAAACAGCACTTGTTTTAAAAGAAAATAGGTCCTATTTCGTTAAACTACACTATTAAAATTAATAAACATAAACAAACGATTTATGTGTTTTTAATAATTAGTAAGTTGTATTATCTAATTCAAATAAAGTTTAATTTGAGCGAGAAATTATTGTGTTAGAAGAAAAAAATTATTCTTGTGCATAATGTATCTTGTAAATTTGACTACTGCTTTATCAGATAATAAATCTTATCTAATTACGCCAAATTATTTTTTTCTGTGTAACTCGGCTATGGAAAAAAATATTGTTTCATACACGACGATAAAATTGCATTATCGTCTTGTATAAAAAATAACTATTAACTGTTTTTAAGAGTAACTTTTTGTTCGTACTTACTTTACTCTATTGAGGAAAAAAATATACATTTTCGCAATTTTTTACGTCAAAGTTTCTTTGTAAAAGTCGCTACAGGCAATCGTTCTCAATATATTTGTAAGCGAAATAATCAATACATGTCATAATTGACAAAAATTAAACTTGTTGACTAGATAGTTATTAGACTGAAAGAATAAATTCAACAGAAACAGATTTATCATAAATTTTGGAAATTTAAATTTACATTTCCAAATTTAAGCATCGTTTCAGTCAAATAACCATCAAGTGAATATGTTTAATTTTTATCAGTGATAACATGTAATTCATATTTTAATTCCAATTATCTCTATGGTGAAAAGACGTGTATCAGATTTCCTAACGCTCTGTATCTCGAAAACGAAGCATTTTAGAACACATGTTTATAAGAACTTTTTACCTTAAAAATACTTGAGAAATCACCCTGTAAAATATCGGAGACTTATTCAGAAACACCCTGTATACGTGACATAACGTATGAAATTTATACAAAAATCTATATTTAGGCTCAGCTAAATACTCTGTGATGGCTGCCAGTGCCACCTACCGAGCTACATTCATCAGTTCTGTCATTACCTTGCTCCAAACTTACGGTTTTGACGGTTTCGATCTCGATTGGGAGTACCCGGCTCGACGTGACAGTACCAACTCTGCTGACAAAGAAAACTTTGCCACCCTTATCAAGGAACTCAAAGCAGCTTTTGACCCGTACGGTTACCTTTTGACAGCTGCAGTCTCAGCAGCTCCTACTTACATTGACACATCGTATGATGTACCCGTTCTGTCTGAGTAAGTACCACAACACTGATTTTTTTTTTGAAAAACCTAGTATATTATTATTATACAGGGTTATTCACCACATCCGACACGGACTATTGTACTATTAGACTATTAGAACTAGAATTTAAAAATATTTTTACAAGATACTGTACTGTAACAACACAAATTCGTCAACAAAGTTGAAGAGGTAATCTTTTTGGCCAACTGTATAACAAACAATTTAAATGAAAGAAAGGAACCTATGTTGTGTTAAATATTTTTTTATTGTGATTACCTCGGATGCTCCTCGACAGAAGCAATATTTTGGGAAATTTGAGGAGAATAGGTTATGCAAATAAAACGCTAAATTTCATACAAATGACATATGTATTCTTTGAAAATTTGTTACATTTTTAAAAATAATCTAAAATGTCAATTTTCCATGGGTATATTGATAAATAAGGTCTAAAGTGAATGAAAATGCATTTTCTACAAAAACTTGAAGAGATAGGTAAAAAATGGTATAACACAATTTGATAGACGATTGTGCATCTGATTCTCGTAAAAGTTACAGAGTGTTTTATTTAAATTCAAGAAGTTATTGCCATTTAAAATTTAAAGCTTAAAAAAATATAAAGTCAGCCTAAGAAGATACACACACCGGAAAAGTCTAGGGATATTACAATTTTATCCAGCCATCGTCAGTAATTTTATTATTTGCATTTCTGATATAATAAAATTAAAATAAACAAATAATTTTATTTAATAAAGGGTATGGCCTCCTTTACTGTTCATTACAGCCCTACATCGTCTCTCCATGCTCCTGATCAGGTTGTCGATCTCTTCTTGAGGTACAGCCTGCCACGCTGCATTCACGGCCCGAACAAGATCCCTACGAGTTTCACGAGGCATATCCATTCTCAAAATTCTTCTTTGGACCGCGTCCCATACGTGGTCGATGGGGTTGAGGTCAGCAGATTGTGCCGGCCAGGGTAAGATGTTTAATTGATGAGCATTGATAAACTCACTTACCGCTCTGGCTGTATGAGGCCGTGCATTGTCATGCATGAGAATGAAGTTTCTCCCAAAATCATTGGCATATGGTAACACGACAGGCTCAAGAATTAAATCACGATATGTGATTCCTGTTAGAAACCTTTCAAGAAAAACAAGATCGGTTTTTCGGCCTAACTGGACTCCTCCCCAGACCATAACTGTTCCACCTTGATAAGGGTGCACTTCCTGAACATGATCCAACCGAATTAGATTTCCCGATTCTCTCCATACCCTAAGCCTTCTCGAATCCGGATGAATTCCAAAGCGTGACTCATCCGTGAAGAGAACATTGGCCCATTGTTCATTCGACCACTGAACATGATCTTGAGCCCACAAATATCGTACCTCTCGATTTCCTCTCGTTTAGGGTTGAGCTCTCCAGGGGCGTTTGCTTCTTAAGTTGACCTATCTTAATCTATTGCGAACAGTGTCAGAACTAACGGTTACATATGTGTTTCCTGGAGAATTAAACTAAGCTCTGGTGCTGTAAGAGTCGGTCGGCGTCGATCATTTAATTATAAAAAATGATCTTGCTGAGGGGTAGTAATACGATGTCGTCCTGTGTGCCTTTCAGCAACATCACCACTTTCACGGTAGCGTGCACTTAATCGCGATATTACACTTTGCGTTGTATTTAATGCTCTAGCTACGTCGATTTGGCGCATTCCAGCTTCGAGCATACCCATGCCCCTTAGTATTTCGTCTCTGTTAAGATGTCTACGCTCCATAATGTCGTTTAATACTAAACAGAGTTATTTGAATGAATTCTGGTCAGTTATCATAAAAACATAGCCAGTACAGGTTAAATTCGAACAATTGATGCTAGGTGCTTTTTATACATTTGACAAAAAATGCACAAACACTTCTGCAAATATCCCAAATTTAGAAATAACTAGTGTGACTACTTCGTTTCAATTGAAGTAGAAAGAATAGCTCTACAAATATGTGGTTGTTTATTCAAAACATTTATTTTTAACTTTTATAAAATGATATCCCTAGACTTTTCCGGTGTGTATATTTATATCACTGTAAGATAAACTTATATATTTATTTTTAGATACTTAGACCTTATCAATCTGATGGAGTACGACTTTTTCGGAGCCTGGGACGATACAACTGGACACAACGCCCCATTGTACTCCAAATCTATTTATGATGGAACAACATATGCAGACTACAGTGTGGTAATTTCTGTATTTTGAATAGTTTTACTTAGTATTTCTTTTTTTACTTATATACACCTATTATTTACTGATATAGTGAACAAATTTGAGTATAGCACATTTAAAAAAAAATATATTATAATTCACAAAGAATTATCAGGTCAATCAATAAAATTAAACAACATAAATTTTCCAATATTCAATGATTATGCATAATTTCAGCGGACGTGATTATCATTTCTTTATATCTTAAGCATAAAAACTGGCTTGTATTTAATATTCCTGACCGTATTATACAGGGTGAGACTTACATAAGTGCAACTATTTTTAGAACAGGTTTATACAGGGTGGTCCGAACTGTATTCCGGAAACTTCGGCAGCATATTCTGCAGATAAAAATAAGTAAAAAAGTTCGTATAAATGTATGTCCTAAAATTCTTAGTTTCGGAGATACAGGGTGTAGAAGTTTCATTTTTATTTTGATTTTTTCCTAATAATTTCTGAAATAACCTCAATATTTGGATGAAGATTGGTGTCTGGGAGTTTTTTGACATGAGAAATTTGATTTTGATGTCAATTTGAATCCTATTTGTAGGGAGCGCCGCCTACATGTGTTTTAACTGTTTTGAAGAGTAATAACTTTTCGTCCGTACCTGTATAAAACTACTGAATGATAAAATATACATCTCCGTGGCTTTTTACGTAAAAAATGTCTCTTGGTAAAAATCGCTACGAGCAACCGTTCTCAGGATATTTAGAATGGAAATAGTCAATACATGTAATTACTAGTAGTGGGAACTATCGAATGAATACTATCGAAACATTCGATAGTTGCAATTCATTCGAATAATTCGATAGCTAGTAAAAAAACATTCGTTGAAAACTATTCGAATAAAAATTATCGAATAGATGCGTCATCTGCCTTGAAATATTGTATTCTAGTAATTCGGCAGCAAAAACATTCATTTATAAAATTCATTCATTTATGAAATTCATTTATTCGACAGGATCGATTATAATAAAATATTAACTGGATTTTAGTTGTCGCCCGGCGACGTAGGTTTCTTTCCGAGAAACCCGACAGCGGTCGGTGGCAATGCTAGAAAGAAGCCGGCATCTTTAATTTTTTGCGGAGTCATATAAAGATAAGGACACATTATTTTTTTTATTAAGGTGCTAGTATTTACACAGAAAATACATTATGAAGGGCGCTGTTGCCATATATTGGTATTAGTTGATATTAGCAAAGAATATTATTGTTTGGCTTTAGTTAGTTAGGGATAGTATGTCTATATATTTTGCATTTTTTTTATTAATATTCTGTTGTTAGGTTAGGTTAGATAATAAAATATTTTGGATGTAGGAAAATGATTTTTAATGTTTTTAAACAAAGACTGGTTTAATAAAAATAATAATAACAGTAATAATTTGTTATACCTATTAACAACAAAATTTAAAATAATTTAATATAAACATTTTTTTACGTAGTAGCAAAATATAAACAACAAATTAGATGTCAAAATTATTTATATTAGATCATATTTAAAAATAATATAGTCTTTAAATTTTTTGGCATATTGGTTTATTAAATAATAATAATTACAGAGCTAATTTGTTATATTAACAACAAACTTTAAAATCATGAAATACAAACATTTATTAATTTTCTAAGCATGCAGTGTAATGGAAGGAAAATATAAATGAAAAATTAGAAATCAAAATTATTTATATTAGGTACTTTATATTATTATTTAAAAATAATATTTACTTTTACTGGCATTTACTTTAAAAAAAATAAATGAAATATTTCTTCATAAAAAAACTACATGTAAGAGAATTAGCATAAACAAAATACAAACATCGTTAACTTTTTTTTTAAATTGGCACGTGTAAAACTTCAAGTTCATCTCATTTCTCTTAAAATTTGCTACTTCTCAAAATTTCTCATTAAAAAATAGACCATATATACCATATAAAATAAAATAATTGAAAGATCGGGCTACGGAAAATCACACAAATTTTCGGAAAAATTTTGACACCTGCACACGCACACAATTGTCAATTAAAAAAACTACTATTTTAGTATTTTAAATATTTTAATAAACGCAAAAATAGCACAGTATTTATAAGGTGAAGTTATAAAAATTTGAAGAACTAATAATGCACTGACGCACACAAAAATCAAACGAATACTAAATTTCATTTTTCATTTATCAAAAGCATTCGATAGTCGTGGCTCAACGATAGCCATTTAGTCGCACGGCGAGGTTGTCACATATGCTTTAGTATACAAATGAATGAATGATTTTATTCGAATAAAACCATTCGATAGTTGAAATCATTCATTCAGTAACCATTCGATAGTCTAATTCATTCGATAGTTCCCATCGCTAGTAATTACTGACAAAAAATAAACACGTTGAGTAGATAGTTATGTTATTTGACTGAATTATTTTTTTAAATTAATAATAAATTTTTCTGCAAAAAAAATGATGATAAAATAGTTTCTGTTGAAGTTTTCGCACAAAAACATTTGCAATGTATGATTTTAGTCTAATAACTATTTAGTCAACATGTTTAATTTATGTCAATGATGACAGGTATTGATAATTTTGGTACCACATATCTCGAGAATCATTACTCGTAGCGATTTTTACCAAGAGACCTTTTTTAGGTATAGAGCATCATAGATGTATATTTTTTCACACACTAGTTTTATACGGGTACGGACGAAAAGTTATTACTCTTTAAACCAGTAAAAAAAATATGTAGGTGGCGCCCTCTACAAGTAGGAGTCATATTGACATCAAATCAAATTTGTCATGTCAAAATACTTCCAGGGACTAATTTTCATCCAAATATTGACGTTACTTCATAAATTACTTGGAAAAAATCGAAATAAAAATGAAACTTCTACACCCTGTATCTTCGAAACTAAGCATTTTAGGACATACATTTTTAATAACTTTTTTACTTATTTTTATCTGCAGAATACGCTCATCACCCTGTATACTCATTCTTTATACAGGGTTCGGCAATAGTGCGTCGGGCATCTGTAGCTCCTAGATTAAAAAACTTGGGAATTTTCTTTGAGTGCAGACCTAAAGTATGTATTAAGATGTATTTCAGGAAATGTTTTTTAAATGGAACGCCCTGTATATAATTGCAATTTTGGCTTTCTTTCGGGTCACTTTACATAATCCTAAGATATGAGTAAATCTATTTCGATAGTTCAAGAGATACAAATAAATAAATAAATAAATAAATAAAAAAAACATTTTTTAGCTTTTTTTAAATATTAAAAATACAAGAAATATTAAAAATACAAGAACACATTAAAATGTTTATTTTTTAATTCTCCATCAAATAAAAAAATAATGTACATTTAAAAAAACGAATTAAAATTATTTTATATTTTTGAAAGTTTGGCGTAAAATATTGAACATCCTCTATGATTTACGATTACCATATTTATAGCAAAGTAAGAACACACCATCTAAAGTAAATATCTAATATAGTTTTGATTTCAGAACAGTTCTTGTATTTTTAATATATTTTTTAAGAAGGGTTGAAAAATATATATTTTTGATTTATTTTTTAATATCTCTGAATCTATTTAAAAAAACTCATCCAGATCCACTCTGACTTTCTTAAGCCACCCTATAGAAGTTAAAATATTTTCCGGAAATATATCCTGGTACATACTTTAGGTCTGCACTTCTGAACAAAATTCTCAAGTTTTTTATTCTAGGAGCTACAGATGCCCGACGCACTATTGCCGAACCCTTCATATATTTTTTTTATTTATTGACAGATACCCAGAAAAATAACTTACCTGTTTAAAAATTAGGATGGAATTAAGGCGCTTGGTTCAATATGTTGGGGCTGCACAAACTTCTGTTACGCCAAAAAATTGACATACAGGTTGTTAATTTGTTTATTACTCGCGACAAGAGCTTTATGTTTGAAATATGGCAACATCGGCCCGCTCGTCGAGAGACGACGCGACGCGACGGTACGAGTCGGCAGCTTAGCTTAGTACTCATTTAGAATTGGATGCAGTGTTGCCATTCTGTCCCCCAATAAGTAACCGTCCAGTTAACAATCTGTATGTTGATATATGTTGACAACTGAAAATATGACATATGTTTCCAGAACGCTTCAGTTTACGGTTGGATAGAACGAGGAGCCAGTCCATCAAAGTTGGCTCTTGGTGTACCATTCTATGGAAGAGTCTTCACTCTATCGTCATCAAGTAGCACTGGCGTAGGAGCCGCTGTGAGTGGTGCGGGATCTAGCGGACCCTACACGGCAACAGCAGGTTTCTGGGGTTACAACGAGGTAATATTTTATTATTTCTTACAGTGTGAACTATTATTAAACTTGTTGTAATTCTGAACCTAACTCTTTTAAAATACCGGATCTGCCCATCTCTAGTTCACATGCTATACGTTTTATCTGCAACGTTTTGTCAACGCCAGCAAACCGTACGATAAGTCGTTGCGCCTGGACCTAACTTTAAATTCGCTCTTGCTCTGTACATTTTCTGTTGAGATTTGTGTTAATTGTTGTTTCAACTTTGATTTGACTGGCACTTTAACGCCATCTTTAGCAATCTAAACAGAAACTCGATTAAACTATAAAGTCGAGTTAAAACGCCTCGCAATCGAGATCTGAAAGAATGGAGAAATAGTACGGGATTGCTGAATTTGTTGATTTTAGAATCCCCTCTTCTGTTTAGCTTTCGCTATTGATGTTTTTATTTTGTAGAGTTTTAAAAAAGGATGTTCGTTCAAGTAAATAAAATTAAAATTAAACTTAGCGATAATTACTTAAGGCTTTATTATTAAGGCTGTATTCTGTTCGAAAACCAAACGAACCAGACCGGTAAATTACGGTAAAGAGCGGTCCCTGAAAAACATCGGTTTGATACGGAACGGTTTGGTAAAATACTGGAAACGTCAAATGTTGACGTTTTCTAAATTTCAATACCTCTATTATAAAATTTATCTTTTATGCATTTTTAATGTACCTATATATTCTTTGCTGTTACGTTTGTTTCTTCTTTTCAATGGAGTTTAATATTGAAAAGTACTTTATTAATAAACTGTTAAACTCGTTAGACAGCTCAAGTGAAAATTTGCAGGTTCAATATTAAAACAGATCAATAATAAATAAACAAATCTAATCAATATTTATATTTTTATAGCTTACAAAACATTCACGATTACTTGTTGCCTTGTTGTTCATGTTTTCTTTAAATGTTCCTGACTTTAAGAAACAATGGCTGCATGATAAATTTAAATGGTCGTAAAAAATAATTCTATTTAGTTAGTGAAATTTATTTACCTTCACTGTCTACCTCCATTGCTTTTGGATGTAAATACAAAATATTATTACAAATTTTAGAAATTAAATAATAAGAATTTCACTCGAACTTCCAATATTTGCTTGATTTCTGTCATATAAATGACATTGATTGACAAACAAAACCAGAAAAACCAGCCTTCTCGCGCTGGCTAGTTTGGTGACAGTTATAACCGAATTTTCCAGGAACCGTATTCCGTAATAAGAAAACTTTCAAGAAACC
Source organism: Sitophilus oryzae (assembly GCF_002938485.1). Taxonomy (NCBI): domain Eukaryota; kingdom Metazoa; phylum Arthropoda; class Insecta; order Coleoptera; family Curculionidae; genus Sitophilus; species Sitophilus oryzae. The sequence goes on along the minus strand of NW_022146305.1, from coordinate 558,478 downwards.
GATTGAAACGGAACATAAAACCATAACCAAGGTAAGCAACGGAATATACCTTAAATGTATTTCCTTTATCTTGAGTCCAACTAAATAGACAAAAACATCCATAGAAATGAGTAATCATTAATCAATTAAATCAATCCGGGGGGAGGGATTAATCACTCCACTTCTAATGACCAACCTAACTTTATAAACCATGTATAAACCTGCGTCTGCGGATCCGGCTTGCGGACTTGGCCTGCCGATTAGATCTTTGCCCGATTTAATATTCTCGTTTGGGACAATATTCGACGTTTTCGGTATAGCAGTTTCTATGTAGATAAATGTTTATAGAAATAAAAACTGCTGTTTAGAAGGAAAGAGCGTTACAAGTCCGCCGGTTTTATCCTACGTTTGTTTCTTTAGCCCGCAGGCTTGGTCTGGCCCACAAACGCAAAGATTTCATCCGCAGGCTAAATTTTCTGGTGTGTGGGGGGCTATTCTGGACATTGTCGACATTTGTCGACATATTGCCGATGTGTCGACGTTTAAAAGTTGATCAAAAGATAATTTTTTAATCATTCTATATGATTTCGTTTGTAGATTTTGGAACAGTTTGCTGCTACAAGTTTCACTGAAGCATGGGACGATGAAGCACAAGTACCTTATGCATACAGTGGTACTACATGGTTGAGCTACGACAATGTCAAATCGATTACTTTGAAGGTAAAATTTGCCCTGACAATTATTAATAACTCATAGAATGTAGATTGGCTGTGACAAAGTCTGAGACTTTTTTTAATGATTATTATTACAGTTGTAAAAAATTCTACAAATCTAAAATGTATGATATTTTTAGGTGGAGTACGCCAAATCACTTGGTCTAGGTGGTATAATGCTTTGGTCATTGGAAACAGACGACATCGTTGCCACTTCTGGCACCAAATTCCAGCTTTTGCAAGCAATAAACAGTGCAGTGGTAAATAGCTCTTTTTCTTGTACTACTGATATAAAAAATCGCTATTATTTAATGATAATAATGATAATATTAACATTTATTTTGCAACGTAGGTTACAAAAAATATTAAAGTAATTCATTATGTATAATAAAATAACAAAAAAGGAACTGAGATTTAAACAATTGGCTTAATTATGTTCAGGCCCCAATGATTACAACAAAAAAGTATAATAAATACATTAGCAGAAGAATAAAATGTTATTATAATTATTACATAAATACCTATACCACAGCCTATTCGACTCACTGTCATTTAATGTCGCTAGTTAATTGTCATTGTTGTCCACCTTTTTGTGGCCATTCTTCTGACTAATTTTGCAACACCGCTGAAAAGTTCTGAGCCTATAAATGGCATTGGTGAGCATTGTTTGTTTTCTTATCTTATGTCACTGATAAATTAACATAAAATAAACAATATTAAGTTCTGAAAAAATAAAAAGTACCCAATACATAGTTCATAAATAATAAAACAAATCAAAATTTTATGAGTATTTAAAATTCCTGTAAATTTTTAGAAATTATATAAAAAATAATCTTATCGTAAAAATTCCGATTTGAATTACTATTAATAATCCTACAAAATTTAATGCATACAGGTGAATCAAAGTATTTAAGGTATGTGATTTTTTAAATAATTTTGTAGTATTATTTACATTTGCCAATAACAAAATATGCCAATGAGTGGTTATATCGAGAACTACAGATGCGTATAAAAAATAAATATAAAATAAACAATATATAGATACCTGATTCTTACAAAATATAATTAATAATTCTTGGATATACTCTGAGGCAATATAATATAAATAGATTAAACTTTGCCATAAAAAAAAATACCCAAGCTTACAAACCGCAAGTTTTTTTCGGAAACTACTTATACAGATTTACTTGTACTACTACAGTGATGACATATAATATGTTTTCTTCGAAAAATTATTGAGTTATAGCCAATTTTTATAATTTTTAAACAATTTCACTTGTTAGCCATAGAAACAAGTTTAATCGTCTTTGCTCTCATAAATGTGAAGCTGTCACATCCAATCTTTGTAAATTAAAATAAACAAAAATAGTAAATATGCATTTTTCAAATGAAGAAAAGCGTGTAGGATTATTGGTCCAAGTTTTCTTGAACATACATTTTGGAGGATACGTGGACCGGTGAACGTTACGTTTTTTAGAGAACGGTTTTCAAAACATGTTAGAAAAGTTAAATTTAGTTATAGCCAATTTTTATCTTTCTTGACTAATTTCACTTAAATTGCATGGTATTCTTATTCTGTTATGATTTATAACTTATAAAACGTCAATATTTTAAAATTTACAAATTTACACATTTACAATTGTTAAACGGTACTTTACAATTTACATTACACAAACTAAAACTTAAAAAAATAATATTAGTACATACACTTTAAGTTATTTTAGAAAATGTCTAAAAAATCTGCCATTGTTTTGAGTTGCATCTTTTTAAAACTGAATTTTCTACCTATTCTCACAGAAGGACCGGTCGAATTAGTTAAACTTCTCTCGTACCGCCACTTCAAGTGACTCTCTTAATTCATAATTTTTTTTAAACCTTATTGTTAACCATACCGCATAGAAAAAAATCTAAAATGGATAAGTCAGGTGATCGAGGAGGCCAATCCAATTGGTCCACCTCTTCCTATCCCTGAGCTTGCATAATTATGATATAAATAATTTTTAACATTTCTTTCATTTCAGTCATGTTGGAACCATTCTATTGATGCGCGAGTATCTACACGCTTTTCTTCATTTGAAAAATTCATACTTAAAATTTTTGTTTATTTTAATTTACAAAGTTTGGATGTGACAGCTTCAAATTTCTGAGAGCAACGGCGATTGAACTTGTTTCCATGGCCAACTAAGTAAAATTATTTAAAAATGATAAGAATTGGCTATAACTCAGTAATTTTTCGAAGAAGACATATTACAGCTTATATCGCTATAAAGCTTAAAAAATGGCGCTTTTTATGAAGTCATGGCCAACTATGGTTTCCATTTAAAGAAAAAACATATGTTTGTATCATATGTCAAAAATTACAGGCTTTAGAAAAAAGCGAAGGACACAATTTCATTAAGGATGTGATTATCTACAACTTTTATCTGAAAACTTTTTGTCTAAAATAGCTTATAATGGATTTAGGGACAATTTTTAAAATAGCCGAAATTTGTTTTTTTCGAAATATCTAGTAAGTCATGCACTTTTTCAAAAATCTGAAAAGCGCATATTTATGACCCCACAAAACTGCAATTCTTTCTCCATTTAACCTACTCTTTATCTCCAGTAGTTTCCGAGATACCCATAGGGAACATCGTAGGAAACTCACCCTGTATAGTTTGCAGACAAACTAGTTTCTGGTTGCCCGCTTTTTGCAAAAAATAGGTAGAGTCTTGAAAGATAACAGCTCTTTTAGTTAGTTTATAAAATAGCTAGTTAGTTTTATAACAATCTCAGTTCTATTTGAGTCTTAATATATATTTGTCATAACAGGGCAATTCAAGTTCTTCCAATTCAACATCATCAACTTCAACAACTTCCTCGACTACTTCCACAACCACTGCATCAAGTGTAACTTCATCAACTGCCAGTACTTCAACAACAACTACAAGCACTACCACAACTACTGCCGCTAGTACTAGTGGCAATACGTGTACTACCACTGGATATTTCAGAGATTCCTCTGACTGCTCCAAGTACTACTACTGTCAACTAGTCAATGGTGCCTATGTAGCCACAGCAACACTGAGTTGTGTTAGTGGTTTGTACTATGACACTACCACAGGTGTTTGCAACTACGCCTCACAGGTCAGCTGTGATTAAATAGATGGCCATATAGAATTTTAGATAATATTACTACATCAGTATTATAAAACAGAAAAATATAGAGTAATTGTAGTTGTATATAATTGTATTGGTGAGCACATGGAAATAAAATAAAAAGATGTGCATTGAACTTCAGTGTTTTATTTTATCGAACCCAGAACCCAGTACATCCCATCTTTCGCACGGAAGCAAAAAAAATACAAATAAATAATACAATACATGCGAATTCGATAAATTTTACATTGGTGAAACATCTAGACCCTTAAATGTTCGAATTAAAGAACATAAAGATTATTTAAGAAAGAGAGATTTTCACAAATCTAAGATTTGTCAGCACTCATGGAACACAGGACATAGAATAAATTTTAATAACGCCAAAACTATAATGAAAGAAGCGATAGCCTCTAAAAGAAAAATAAAAGAGGGTTTTTAATACAATCTAATAAAAATAAATGTATTGCTCATGCATCTGTAGATGTTAGTAATGTATGGCAATCGCTTTTTTGATTTTAAAGAACATAACATAAATAAACATAACATGCGTAAAAATTAAAAATAATCATACAGAAAGTTTGGGGCTTTTTGGTTTTACCTTATTAAGTAATTGTTATGAGGTAGTAATTGTTAACTTTGAAGTTTAACTTGATATAATGTCATTTTAACAGAACGTCAACGGTTTTTGTAGACGTATCTGTTTTAAAAAACTAAAGTGTTCTCGAATAGTTGAACTTAAATGTTTTAAATAGTTTTTTTCTTTATTCTTTGCATTTTTTTGCTTCCGACGACGGAAAGAGATAAACTTTCCGAAACGTTAAGCATTTTTTTCTTTGTTAGGCAAATTTGTATAACTGTAAACATAACTTCTGGCAAGTAGATTCCATTTAGGTTTAACGCAGAAGTGTTTACAAAAAATAACTATTTCATTTTGTAGATTTTCTTGCAGTGCAGTGGCGAAATACCCATATTTTTTGAGAGATGAATCCACCATTATTAGAAAATGTGTCTAACTACATAAATATACACAATTCAAGTGTATTGACATTTCAAGTGAGAGGAAACGCATAGATAAAGTTATTATAGCAAAAAAATACTATGACTTATTTACTAAAAATATTATCTCAAGTGTTTTCTCTTGAAATAAGATCATCCACCAATGAACAAACACTAAAAAATCGATAAGATTGATCTGTATATCGTTATAAAAGGACTGACTATCTGGAGAAATGTTTTAGTAAAACTAGAAATATATTAAATTGTACAATACTGTTCGAAAACAAATAAAATGAAAGGAATCGTGAGCTTTTTGCTGCTGTCCGTGGCAGTGTATGCGGTACAGTGTAAAAGTGTTCAGAGTACAGGTACGTTGCATTCAAACACTATTTGATTTTTATTGATTTAAATTGCTTTGATATGTCATTATCATCATCATATTCAGCTTATTCAACCAGCTGCAGCACTCGCTGCAGCCTTTTGTACTTCACCACCATTGACGTCGTAAAATCTGTAAAATTCTTAGGGCTTGTTGTAGACAATTCTCTGAAATGGGACATATCTAAGCTTTGTCGAAAAAATTAAGCTCTGTCTGTTTTGCATTAGGATCTGTTTCTAAGGAGCTTAACTTATCAGTGACTAGAACTGTTTACTACGCACTTTTTGAGTTGCACCTCAGGTATGCCCTTCCATTCTGGGGTACGTGTTGTGCGACTCAATTTGGCCGCATTTTCAAGCTCCAGAAGAAAGCTGTGCCAGGGCTTTTTAAAAAAAACTCATTGCCAGGGCTTTTTAAAAAAATTCAAAATATTAACCCTTCCTTCCTTATTTATATTAGAATCCGTTTGCCTAATACGTAAGCATGTATCAGGTTCTCAAGAAAGGCAATCTCACACTTATCCACTCAGGAACGCGGAGCAAGATCTTTATCTACCTACCCCACGCTCAGAGTTAGTTAAAAGTTCAATATTATACAACTCGAAAAAAATGCACAATCACCTGCCATTTGAAATCAAATCCATAACATCATTTTCTTCATTTCGCAAAGCATTGAACTCTTATTTACTAGACAAGGCTTTCTACGCCGTAAATGACTTATATTTTGATAATCGAATTTGATCTTGTAAACACTGGTCTAATGTTTGCTATTGCTATATTTACCAATGACGTCGAAATAAATTTATTTGGAGGTCATTGATATTTGCCAGAAACTAACTAAATATTTTTGAATATTATTTTTATTCTTTTATTCTTTGACATTGTAAAAATTTATAAATGTTTATTTTAACCAGTACGACTGACAATGTTATTTGTATAATGTTTTGTATTCTCTTCTCTCTTTTGTTTGTTTGTTTGTTTACTTTGTTTGTTTAGTTTACCTTTGTCTACAAATTGTAAAATTTTTTGACAATAAAGGCATTTATTTACCATTTCCAATTATGGTATAGCCTTCTTCACATTTCTAGATAATCTCTTTATATTTAGGCCCATTCTTGTCTATTGTTGGCTATGGAGGCCCAAGTAATCCCTCCTAATTTCCTAATATAATGGTTTCATCTCATGTTTGGCATTCTTCTAGGTCTCTTAATTCCTCTTAGGTGCCATGCTGTAATTTTTGTAGTGCATCTATTGTCCGTTCTTCTTGCCAGATGTCCTGTCTATTGCCAGTTGAGGGACCTGATTCTGTGAATTACATCTATTACCTGGATCTTTTGTTGTCTATCTATTACGTTCAATTGTCGAATTCGGGCAATGCCCGAGAAAAATACGCAAATCTAGTTTTGAGCAAGGAATATTTCCCAAACCCGAAAAATTAATATAATAAAATATAAAAAATAAATAATTATTAAAATTAATTAAACTAATAATTGATTGTACAGTTTTTAGAGTCATGTACACTTCGCATTTCCACTATAAATAGAATTATTATCATTACATACTTATTTTAGCTTAGTTTAGAATATAAAAAAAAAACAGTTTACTACCAATTTAAATATGTAATTTTATCTTATTTGAACAGCTATTAAAATATATCTATTAAATTTGTCTAGAGTTTTTTACGATAGTGCTTAATATGGCATATTATGATAATCCTTCTATTTGGATATAAAATATTTCTCTAAGTACTGTAGTTACAAAGTTGTTAAATCTGTTAGTAAACCCACTCATTGGCGTAACTACAGGGGTACCCGGGGATGCCGCTCCCCCCCATGTACTGCTGGGCACCCCCCAGAGAAATCCTTAATTATGACTCTTGGCTACGTATTAATTTTTATTTGCTTGTGATGCAGTTAAAATTACGTTTTCTAGTTTTGTTTAGTTAATATTATTTTTTTGTGTTCAAAAAATGTGTTAATTTTTATTTTTTAGAAAATTTGTAGGTATTTAAGTAATCTACGGAACACGGTTTGATAGACCATAGACTTATTGTCTATGAAATTTATTGATAAAGAAATTCATGTAAACGTTTTATTCAAAAAATGTGTTTTTTAAGTTATTTTTCATTAAAAAAAAACCTTAGGCCCTCCCTGGGCTCAACCCTCACTATAGCTTGGATAGTTTTAACAGCTCTACCGTAAATTTTGGCGAATGTTATAGAAGGAACTTTTTCGCTTGTCTCTGCCCTAGTGAATTTCTCCATCTTGTCAAACCTTTGTCAAAATCGCTATTCGTTGGACTGATGCTAGTAAGGATAGCTGGATAGCCGAAACCGGTCACTAATAAACAATTTTTATAATCACACTAGCGTGTACCAGCGACTTCGTTCGCGTCAAATTAATCTTGTGTAATGGTGATGATACGTAAAGAAAGAATTTCCATTAACATACAAACTGGATAAAATTTTCTCACATTTATGTCAGCATGAAAAAAAAACAATATGGCGATATTATTATATAACTTGGTAATATTTGGGAGATAGTTTCATCTCGTTGGAATTTGACTTTCGAAAAATCCGTTTGCCAAAAATAAGCTTTTTACGTCAAGCAGTTTAAGCAGAATCGTGGTTAAGAAATTACCCAACTTTTTGGAAATTACCCAACCCTGTATGACTTTTTAAAAAAATTCTAAATATGTAAAAAAAACAAATAATTTATTCTTGTCCAAGCGTTTTCCCGAAAGACTAACCGTTTTTTAAATAACAAATATTTTAATATTTGAGGGGCGTTTTCACCCTCTTGGAATTTGAGATTCGAGAAACCCTTCCTTATCGAACCTCTACACCCCACAGTCAATCCGTTTGCCAAAAATCAGCTTTAAACGTCAAGCAGTTTAAGCAGAATCCTGATCACTGATGGTCATTTTATGAAACACCCTGTATACATTTATAAAAAAAAATCTTAAAATATGTAAAACAACAAAATAAAATATACGTGTTTAAGAGTTTTTCCGAAAAACTCACCGGTTTTTAAATAAAAAATATTTTAATATTTGAGGGATAGTTTCACCCCCTTAGAATTCGAGTTTCGAAAAATCCCTTCTTATCGAACCTCTACACCTTAAAGTCAATCTGTTTTCCAAAAATCAGCTTTTTACGTCAAGCGCTTTAAGCAGGATCGTGATTAATCAATAACCAGATTTTTCGAAACACCCTGTATATATTTTTAAAAAATCTTGAAATATGTAAAAAAACAAAATAAAATATACGTGTTTAAGCGTTTTTTCGAAAACCGTTTTTTAAATAAAAAATATTGTAATATTTGAGGGGTGGTTTCACCCTCTTGGAACTGGAATTTCGAAAAATCCCTTCTTATCGAACCTCTACACCCTAGAATCAACCTGTATGCCAAAATTGAGCTTCTTACGTTGAGTGGTTTGAGCAGGATCGTGATTAATCAGTATGTCAGTCACTTAAGGATTTTATATATTAGTATAGATTTACCTAAGTTTGATGATGGGGCCACCACTTTGGGAAAATGAACTGTATAATTTATTAACTTTCACTCTATTTTTAGACAAAGTAATCTATTGTTACTTCGAAAGTTGGACGGTGTACAGACCAGGCAATGGAAAATTTGACGTGGAGAACATCGATGCAACCCTATGTACGCACGTTGCCTTTACCTTCTTGGGCATCCAAACCAACGGGTCCATCTCGATATTGGATCCATGGGAATCAGACTCTGATGGTCTAAGTGAGTATCCATTTAAATCCATATCAAAATTATTTAAGTTTAACCCAAATTTTGAATGTTATATACCTAGGATTTGTTGTGACAAAAGAATTAATTTTTGACAACAAAGATTGACAAATTAAAAAAGTAATTTTAACGCCTAGACATAAAATCACTTTTACGCTTACAAAAGTACAATAATATATTGTTTTATCAAGAGTAAGTATTATGACACTTTTTGTGATGAGGCTGTACGTTTGTCGACATACAGCCAGGGCACAAAAAGTCATTTTTACTCTGAATAGAACATGCTATTTTTTTAAAATGCCATAAATAATTTTTTAAACAATTTCAAACCTTGGAAATGCAATCAATAGTTATGTTTTATACAAGACGATAAAATGGTCTATATACGATGAAATCGCGAGTGAATTAATTTCAGGATTTTTTTCCATAGCGAGTTTCGTTTTAAAAAATATTCAGAAATTTTTATTTCAAGCAATTTATTACGAGTAGAAAAAATATTGTGCTGGGTTGGCGTTGGTTTCTATGTAATTTGACAAATAAATAAAGCTGTCTCTTTAGGTGTCAGTTTTGAGTCAATATTTTTTAATTATCTTTCGTGTCGATTGCTGATTGAATTGGAGTCGGAAATGGCTCAAAACGAAATAAGTAAATTACCAACAGATATTCAAGCTGAGGCGACAAACGCCATATCCAAACTACTTCGATTTAAATCCCGAATAACTTATGAAAAGGAATACAAAAATTTTCAAAAATGGAAGCATTAAAACACGTGCGAGAAGAAATAAAGTTTTTAACCTATCCTCGCTGTTAAAGTATCATTAAATCTCCCTTGCGGTTAAAGTACTATTTCTAAAGTCAATTATCTACTATTTTTGATAGATATAAGGCAATTTTCACAGTTGCTATGGGAAAAAAGATTTAAAACACATACCCTGTAAATAATTATTATATATAGAGAACTTATGGAAACACTTGTTGAATTTGACATTTTATTTATAAGTTTAATAATATATTTTCATACTATTATGCTTAGGCGTAAAAGTGCTTTACTTTTCTGCTTAGCCGTTGACTTTTTTTTCTTGTCAATCATGTCGCGAAAATTAATACTTTTGTGACGTTTGAAAAAAAAATTGTTTTCATTAAACTAGGGTTGCCAACCGTCCTCTATTCCATCCAGTGAACAGTCTTTTTTTATCTCACTGTTCTCTTTTCTGTGACGTATTGAAAAAGTCCTCCTTTTTACATACCAAACTCAAAATTTAAAAAATATCCATCTGTCGCCACAATGCTTTAACAAATTGTTAATCTGTATCTTTCGCTACTCCCACTCATTTTGTACAGAAAAGTAGAAAAGAAAATGAAGAAATATTTATTTACAAGAAATATTTGTGCAAGCGTACACCCTGTATTCTATATTTTCTCCACTTATTCTATATTTTCTTCTATTTTTAATTTCTCGTGTAGATGGTTTCCAAAGATTTGTAAACCTCAAACAACAAAACGCCAACCTTAAGGTTCTGGTTTCCATTGGCGGTTGGAACGAAATGTCTGCCAAATACTCAGAAGTGGTAGCCGATCCTGCCAAAAGGACAGTATTGAAGAACGAAGTGCTCGCGTTCATCGAGGAACACAACTTCGATGGCTTTGATTTCGACTGGGAATACCCTGCTAGAAGAGACAGCGAAAATCCTGATGATAAGGTAAGCAGCAGGCATATTGTAAAATTGGGCAACTTTACTACAGTGTCTCCAAAAAAATCCTATATGGGTATTTCGCCACTGCAAGAAAATCTACAAAATAAAATAGTTATTTTTTTAAACACTTCTGCGTTAATCCAAACGGAAACTACTTGTCAGAAGAAATGTTGTTTTTCGGGTTATTAGGCCTTCGTCGGTTGGAATTGGTTCCTGACGTTTCGAGAGTACCCCTAGCCGAGTCAATGGATCTAATCAGGGAATCATTCCCACCTGACATCGCGGAGCTCTTCCGAGTGTGTCTGACTGGTAGCTATTTCTTATGGAACGGCAATTATTATGAACAAACAGAAGGTGTCGCAATGGGCAGCCCAATCAGCCCAATAATTGCTAATTTCTTTATGGAGAGATTCGAAGAAAAAGCGCTACAGTCATCCGTTCTGAAGCCCGCTGTATGGTTTCGTTATGTGGACGATACATTTGTTGTTTAGAAACATGGACGTGACAGCCTAGATGACTTCCTTCATCACCTTAATTCGCAGAGCCCGAGCATAAAATTTACCATGGAAAACCGAAGTAAACAACCAACCGGCCTTCCTCGATGTGCTTGTCAAAAGAAATGGCGACCATTTGGATCAAAACGGTGTATCAAAACCCACTCATACAGACCGGTACTTGCACAAACTGTCAAATCACCATCCAAGCCAAAAACAGGGATTATAACAACATTAGCAAATAGGGCAAGACGCATTTGTGCTAAGGAACACATCCAAGAGGAACTAAGCCATTTAAATAAAGTCTTTCTTGCCAATGGCTATAATGACAGAGAAATAAATGCGGCGCTGTCACCTAGGCAGAGGAAACCTGATGTCAATGAACAGGGAAAACACCGTTAATAAGGCCTTTTCCATATGTTTCCCAGGTCACCGATAGGATTGGTAAAGTTCTCAAGAAGCATTATATCAAAACCATATACAAACCTACCTGGAAAATAAAGGACTGCTTAAGACCAGCCAAAGACAAAAGGGAATCATTATCCTCTGCAGGGATCTACCGTATACCTTTGTTCCTGCGGTAGCGTATATATTGGAACTACCAGACGCTCAGTAGAAACAGAGACTTACAGAACACAAGAGAAGCTGCAGATTAGGGCAAACAGAGAAGTCGGCCGTAGCAGAACATGCTCTAAGAGATAGTGACCACAATATCCAATTCAAAAACACACCCAAGTCATACCATGTCCAAGTCATACCCAAGTCATGCCCAAGTCATACCCAAGTCATACAATCATCCTCGTCTTGTCAGGGAAGCTGTTGAAATTCACAAACGTCCAAAATCTTTGACACCAAAGTAACAGCACAGCAAACGATTACTACAGTATCTCTTAACAGGACCCTACACGCATCGATATCTGAGAGATTTGAACTGTACAGGGTGGGTCAACAAGTCAATCTCCGCCTTTAAGCTTCATTCGTGCATGTCTATTCGTTCTGCACTGCCGTCTCAGTCTCATTCAGTCTACGTTTGTAACGGCTATTCGTATATATCAGTCAAAAATTATTCTCCGATTGAGTTAGTTCTAGTGCTTTTCTCTGAAAATTTGCGGAATGAGATTTAAGTAAATTTTATTATTAGTGTTCTCTTTTTTTCTTCAGCAAAACTTCGTTTTGATGCTTCAAGAATTAAAGGCAGTCTTCGAACCTAAAGGCTACATCTTATCAGCTGCAGTAAACAGCGCCAAGAGCAACATCGACATTTCCTACGACGTACAAGCTTTGTCTGAGTAAGTATTACCTGCGAATGTTACCATCCGTTTGCATTCGTTCTCAATCGTGTGGAAATCTTTTTCTGGTGTAGACGTGCATTCGCAACGAATGTACGTCACGACGAATGATTTCAGCACAACTTTGTGACTTGTGACTCTCCCATTTCCTTATGTCACGCTTGAATATAATAATAATAAATCGTATTTATTGTACAGGGTGGGTCAAATTCGACGCAAATTTTAAATGGAAACACCCTTTTCTATAGGAGATAGACTAAAACTAATATCTGTGTCTGTAGCTCAATTTTTGTCAAAAACATGATGGTGAAAACCGCATATCGATATCTGTTACCGTTTCGGAGTTACGGGGTGTTTTTCAAAAATATGCATTTTTAACAAATCGCTGTAACTCTTTTGCTATGGAAAATTTTGTATTTTTATGAAAACATTTCCAAAGCACCTTTTTACGTAGAATTTAATGGTTTAAGTATAATTTTTCTAAAATTAATATTATAAGAATTATCAACAAAAATTTTTTTATATGGGACACCCTGTATATTTTTAATTTATTGAAAAGAATTTAAAATTACCTTTCCAAAATATATAACATACTTAATATTTTGCTCGATTCCTCTTCGAGATATAGAGTATATAAAAATTCGCCCGCTTTAAATAAGTAGGCTTTGAACGGCACCGGCTGTAATGCAAAAATTCTAGCTGTGAGCATCAATTAAAACGAAAAATAATATTTGCTATGAGAGATGCAGAATTTTATAACAATTTAAAACATATTTAACCAACATCAACACATTTAAACTATATCTAATAACATTAAAAATAAATAGCAAACCAAGACATGAGATTTTGCTATAGGTGTTCAACATATCGACCGTCTTCTGTTATGGACAGACGGGGCAGATTTTGAACATTTCTCGCGAAATTCATTAACTCAGTGGGGGTGAAAGATACCCTCTCATAACTGCTAAGTATTCCTAATTCTTGTCTAGATTATACGGAAGAATAAGAAACCTTTTTTCGCAAATATATCAATAGGATTAGATCCATGGGCACTAAGTCAGGCGGCCTCGACGGCCAACGGCTGGGATCTTGGTTAGCTATTCAAATATTCTTGAAATTGGCTGCAAAAATTTGCTAATAACTTCAGCGTCCAGAGCCGGTGCGTCGTCTTGCTGGAAAAATATGTTTTCGAGTTCCATTAGAGGTATATCATCAATAAGGGGTCCAAACCCTACTAGTTAAAAGTGGCGAACTTTTAAAAATTCTGTATTTCGAAGAGGATTATAACAAAATATCAAGTGTGCTATATTTTTGAAAAGGTAATTTTAAATTCTTTTCAGTTAATTAAAAATATAGAGGGTGTCCCAAATAAAAAATCAGTTTTTCTGTTGATAACTCTTAAATTATTAATTTTAAAAAAATTATACTTAAACCATTAAATTCTACGTAAAAAGGTACTTTGGAAATGTTTTCATAGAAATACAAAATTTTCCATAGCAAAAAAGTTACAGCGATTTGTTAAAAATGCACAGTTTTGAAAAACACCCCGTAACTCCGAAACGGTAACAGATATTGATGAGATATGCGGTTTTCACTATCATGTTTTTGATGAAAATTGAGCTGTAGACACCGATATTAGTTTTCGTCTATCTCCTATAGAAAAGGGTGTTTCCATTTAAAAGCGTCGAATTTGACCCACCCTGTACACTTTTCTGTCGCTCTGGAGTTTTTCTATCAATTTTTTATCACTCTGACCGGCTCTGAAAATGTTAAAAATCGTGCATTTTTTTTAAATTTTCCAGGATAGTTTAGAAAACTATTTTAAACTGCCTGCTCACCGCAAATTTTCCCACGGGTTAAGGGATGGAAATACAGAGGGAAATACAGAAAAAATTCGGTGACTCAAATTTTTTTAAAAATAAATATTTGTGTTTTAATTTTCAAGCTTGAATAATTCGGCTGTTTTGGACTAATTTGAAAAACGGTAAAGAGAAAACATGTTTGTGTTATCGATATCTACCAGCCCTGAAAATATTTGCACTTATTTAAGACTCACCCTGTATAAAGCAGTTTCTCATTTTAGCGTTTTGGATCACATCAACGTCATGTCCTACGATTTCCATGGTGAGTTTGACAACTACGTTGGTCATCACACCCTTCTGTACTCTTCTGAAATCGATGCTCAATACAACAACTCCGAATGGAACATTGTGAGTATTTACACTTAACTACGTTCAAATTTCATTTACGCTTTCAGTAAAAACTCAGGCAAAATCCATCATTATCTTGATCGGACGTAAATGAAATCCGAACGTAGTGTAGTGCCTGTAATTCATATAAGTATAGTATTTTTAATACCTATTTAGAGGTACCAGCCGTTTTAGTAACTTAACGTATGCGGCTTCTTGCACCATCTACACCCGCATGAAAAAAATTAGGTTATGACCTTTGTCATGTCAAATGCTTGACATATTTCTTATTGCATTGGCGGAGTGACTTGAAATTTCATATTATCAGTGGCGGTTTATAATAATAAAAATTAATTTTATGAAATTCTAAAGATGTTGACATAATAAAAAAAATATAGAAGAAGCGCACTAATTTTAAAAATATTGTTTTATTAACTAGATACCGAGTTTTCTTAAAAAATACCTATATTATTTAAGATCTCGATTTAAGGCTTATACCAAAGAATATCTTAACTTATACTTATGCTTAATGTAGTAAACTATATTCAAAACGATTTAGGATCTCGATTTAAGGCAATTCAATAAGCGTCTGAAGCACTAAAAAGTATAATAAATAATATAACAAGAAGTCGAGCAAGCAGTAATAATATTTATTTAAGGGCTCGTTTAAGTAAAAATTCTACAGAAAAACAGGTGTAAAGAGCTTTCGCTTTTAGCAGCATAGTATTTGTTCAAAAATAATATTCTTTTAATCTGATTCAGACATTTCCAATAACTGTTTTCTTCCATCCGTTTTTTGAAAACCCATTTTTTTAATTCCCAAATATAACGAACTTTTGGAAATCTTAGTTTCTGGAGATTCTTCGATAAATTGCCGGAAAATAGTTTCTACTGTGATTTTATCCTTTCGCGCATACATTTTGTAAATTACTTCCCTCAAACAATGTAGGGTATTCTTTGTAATTCGGATTTTGCTCCGGGAAACGCTTGCAGACATATTTCTTCTAAATTCGAAATCTGTAGCTCTGTTTGGTTTTTCAAAGATTATATAATGTGCATTCTGGAACTTTTAGTGCTTCGGATGCTTTTGAATTGCCTTAAATCGAGATCCTAAATCGTTTTGAAAATAGTTTACTACATTAAGCATAAGTTTTGGATTCATCAGAATATCGCATTTTTATATCTTATTTTGCGTTATGACATTAACATGAAACGTAACTTAAAAAAACGTGACATCTAACAAATTATTAATAATCGACGTTCATTTTGTTGGTAATTTTTTGTTTCAACTGATTTATTAATAATAAATAAGGATGGTGTTATTCTTAAATGGGTATTAAAAATACTATAGTTGGTATAGATACTCCTGTAAGGCTAGTAGATACTTTAAGCATCTGCCAATAAAGTGGGACGGCCAAGAGCCTAGATCATACAGGGTGGCCCATCGAAAACGTTCCGCAAGGCATAACGGCCAGGATATTTTTTTTTCAGAAAATTCAAAAACACTTCAATTTTTTGTGAGGGGGACAACTTTTGCCCCAAAAATGATTGCAAAATCTTCAACCCTCTAAGCGGGGGTGTCATCCCCAATTTTTTTAAATGGAAAGGGGGGTCAAGTGGTACCGCAATGAAAAGGGCTTTCTATTCTCTATACTTTCCCGCTTCGTTTTGAAAATCGGTCGAGTCATTGAGAAAATATGAAGGATTGAAATTTGAAAAGTTTATTGAAACATTTATCAGAGTAAATGATAAGGATAAATTCCTTCGACCAATTTTAGGTTTTTCTTATTATTTCTAGATGTTTACGCATTTTTTCACTTGCCACAAGGCTGAACGATCAAGTGCGGTAGTTGCCAGATAGCTGTTCTGTGACTTATGCGTTGAAGTTCTTCTCAATATCGTTAAACTTTTTAACAATTATTATGGTGTACTCACTTGCGGAAAAAGTGGAAATAATCAAACTTTATTTTAAAAATAATGAATGTGGCAATCGGGTTGCGAAGATATTGAATGAACGCCATCCTGACAAACACCTTTATGGCAAAATTTCGCGAAACTGGTTCCGTTATGAATAAAAAGAGGCAGAGGGAAGAAAATCCTGTAGTAAATGAAGCTATGGAGGTATTCGTATTGGGCCAAGTTGCCATGGATAGTACGCTGAGTACAAGAAAATTAGCCAATGAGACCGGCGTGAATCGTACAAGTGTCCAAAGGATATTAAAAAAACACAAGTTCCACCCGTACAAAATTCAGTTGGTAAAAGAACTCAACGAAGACGATTTCCTATGAAAAGATAATTCGAGGACCTTTATATTAGAACTTTCATACAAGAAACACTTTCTAGTCATTTTTACGAGTATTTAGAAAGTCCAACGAAAAAAAAAATAGAAATATAGTTGCACAAACTTAAAATTAACTTCTCACTGAACACACTTGCATTCTTGGCTATATAAAAGCGGTCGATAAAAGAGGAATTAATACAATTTTTAAAATAAAAAACAAGCGTCGTTACACAATGGAAACAAAATGGAAATATGATTATGACAATATGATGACAATGAAAAGTTCGTTTCCATAACAATGTATAATTTGTACTTTCTAAACCCTTTGAATAAGAAGACTAAGGAAGGAGCATATCAAAAATCTTAGGTACACCGCGATGGGCCTCAAATATGGCCGACTTAAGTTCCGGTTTATCAGTGTCGTTCTAATTTTATTTAAAAAATGTAAAACTATGATGTAGGGTAGACGTGGGGTAGACTCAATAATTTGTTGTTTTATTTTACGTTGTGAATAAATGTTGGTAGTTATTAAAATTGTTATAAAATATATAATTCTAATAAAAATAGATAAGTTATAATAAGTATTTATTAACACAAACATCCGATACGCTACTGAAGCAGGTAAGTCAAATTAACGTATCTAAATTCTTTGACATCTAAACTTTGACAAGTAATAAATAAAAGCTAAAATGCAAGAAAAAATATATAATTTAGTTAATTTAAGTGAATTTCATAAATGATCGGTTTACTATACGTATGTATATTATATAGTCACTTACTAGCGAAAAGTTGTTCCATTATTTCACTCAATTTTTGCCGAGATCTACCGCACGCTACACAACCAACTATTTTAGAGTCTTTTTCGATAAATCGCGATAGTGTCACTGTTAATTTAAGTTCTGCCACAATTTCCATCTAGATTTACTACCTTCATACAACTATCAGTAGTAGAATAAATAATAAATAACATAAAATAAGCTCCATAAAGACTAACAAATCCACAAAATTTCAAATCAAATTCAAATGTGTCAAATGAATCGTCAAACAGAACTGTCAAGGATCCCCACCCCAGAGAGCCTTTATGGAGCCTTTTCCGCCCACCATGCATGAATACATGGATAGCATTATGCTCCTTCCTTAGTCTTCTTATTCAAAGTCTAAACCGTATAAAATTGTGTTTATTTTGGAAATACGTGAAACTTTTAATACGCATGCGCAAAGTAAGGTCCTCGAAAAAGACAAACCTATTGAACGTTTAATAAGTGCAATAAAGAAGGTTTGAAAATGGCATGTCGTGATGTTGGAGACATATTTTAGTAATGCTAAACTTATGGCGTTGATTTATCCACGTAAATGTATATGATCTAGGGCCAAGAGAGGCGGCATGGTTGTGAATCACTCTGTATACTAGCCTTAAATACTACAAATATTACTTATATGCTGAAACTATAATGCAGAACTGTGTTTTATATGATTTCACGTATTTAGGATGTTGGTATTAACTACTGGTTAAGTCAAGGAGCCGATCCAGCCAAGATCAACTTCGGTATTGCCACTTACGCTAGAACTTTCACGCTGAAAGACTCATCCAACACTGCTCTGTATGCTCCAATCTCGGGAGGTGGCACCGCCGGACCCTACACTAGAATTGACGGAGTTCTAGGATACAACGAGGTAAGCAACACATTGATTAAAGAAATAAGAAGATGCGCAACCTTTTGGGCGATTTTCGTAGCAGAAAAGATGTAGCTGGCTTTACCATCAGGCTGTCCGAAATTCAGTTTAGTTCTGCGCCGCTGCGCGCTGATAGTTTTTAGAGCGCAGCGAATAAAGATTACTGTACCGTAGTCCGACAATGTTGCCAGAACTACAGATTAATCCGCAATAATCGTCATTTCCAAGTCAACTAAACGACTTTTTTCGATCATGCTAAATATTCAGTACCTATAAAAGAATAAAATTTATGATTAATTTAAAGAATTTTTATTCTTGTTCTTTATTTTATGTTTAACACGAATAAATTTAACAACTAATTTATAGTTATTTTTATACATCGAAAATATTAATTCACGATCGATGAAAAAATTTTGAGTCAATATTTTTTAATTCTCTTTCGTGTCGATTGCTGATTGAATTAGAGCCGGAAATGGCTCAAAACGAAATAAGTAAATTACCAATAGACATTCAGGCTGAGGCGATAAACGTCATATCCAAACTACTTTCATTTAAATCCCGAATAAGTTATGAAAAGGAATACAAAAATTTTCAAAAATGGAAGCAATTAAAAAACGCGAGAGAAGAAATAAAGTTTTTAACCTATCCTCGCTGTTAAAGTATCAGATTAAATGATACTTTAACAGCGAGGATAGGGGGGACCCTTGGGATTAAAGTACTATTTTATCTACTGTTTTTAATAGATATAAGGCATTTTAACAGTTGCTATGGAAAAAATAAAATAAAGGATTACCTATTTAATAAACTGAAAACATTTTTTAAATAATTTTCTGCAATATATTTCATATCATTCAACAATGAAATTATATTTTATTGAAACGAAAAGAAATTCTTTATCTAAAAATACCGAGTCTTTCCATAACTCCATTTTGGATTTTCCCTTTTTCTATCGACGTCTTTTATGCTTGCCACTTTTTTTTATATTTTCCAGAAAAAAAACCTAAGAGGCTTACCGAGTGAAAAGACTGAGATTTTCCACTACGAATATTCTTCTCCAACTTTATTTTTTGCAAATAAGGCTCTTTTTCTTTTTGAATATTAAACGTGCGCCATATAAAGAAAATCCAGAAATTTTTTGTGTCCCATAACCGCGATGTTCGCGATTTAATTTTATCCACCAAGTGATAAAATAATTCATACACACCAGTCATTTACTTTCGATGGTCTGTAATTAATTTGCTATAGTCTATAAAATAAATAACTTTGAATTTTGACCGTTATTTTTTACCAACATGGCAAATATCAAATCCCTCTATCCAAAAAGTTACTGATATTCTTTAAAATGAGTGCCTGAACGAATCAGATACGTAACTCTTTTTACTTTCGTGAAATAGAAAAGGAAAATAATAAAATAAGTGACAGTTCTTCCTCTTCTTGCAAAAATCAACACGAAATATCATAATTGTCAAAAGTAAAATGTCATCAGCTTCTGACATTTCTAAATATCAGACCAATGCCGTCTCTAATAGACGTCATAGAATTATGACGTCACGCTAGTTAGATACTACGGATTAATAAATATATGGCTGAAATCGTACTTGATAGTCAATGTAGATAGTTTTAGTGTTAAGAATAATAATTTTAAAAAATATGTGGTCATCTTTTGACAAGTTTATATTAGTTTATTAATTGCAGTAAACATTATGTGGTGTGTGGTGTGAATATTTTATATGTAATTTTTTGGATTATATTTGACACTTTTTTTTTCATATGACATAACACTGATGATGGCTATAATGTTAGCCGAAACGTTTTTTTTTAAACCAAATTAAAATAATGAAAACCAAATGAAAACTTAATCAGCGTCTTTCCCGAACCTAAATCCCAAGAAAATTAAAAATTTTAGAATAATTTTACATATAAAATGACAGCGATCTTTATTTCATAGCCATCGCTGACGCCTTTTTTTCTATGATATTGTATGATTTGCAAATATAATTTTTCGAACATTGATACTTGCAAAATATACATATAAATTTTGTGAATGCAAATAATAATACATCACTATTAGTAGATATTGAATGTTTTTTGTTAAATTAGATCGATTTCCAAACCCCAAAATTTAAAATATATTTTACATTTTACCCATTATCTTATGTACCTATTCAGTATTTGTATATTGTAAAACATTTGCTGCATTTGTATGGTTCATAGTTTATTTGCCAAAGTATTTATTACTATAAATAGGTATATACGAGTATATTGTATTTATTAACTGTATATTATGTATATTTCATGTAAACTATATCATTTTTAAAATACAAACCAAAAATACGAGGAATAATTATGTTCTCCATGAATTCTACAACATATTTATTAATCCGTAGTATCTAACTAACGTGACGTCATAAATCTTGCTCCGAGGCTGTTCTATTAGAGACGGCATTGCGTCAGCATGGCCACAAGTTGCTAACCTAATAAAATTAACACTAGAAAACTACGGGAACTGTCAAATTCCCGCGGGAACTGTCAAATTCAAAGTTATTCGTTTCACATACTATACGAATATCGTGCTCTTATATTATACGAGGCATTCAAAATTCTACGCCAAACTTTGTAAAATATAAAATAAATTTTCTTTATTTTTTTTAATGGGACACCCTGTATCATATTTTTAGTAGGTTGAGAATTAAAAAATAAACAAAATTTTTAACGGTTTCGCAGATATTTGACGTTTTATATTTCATATGACATTTTCCACAGTAAATTTTTATCACAGCCCTCCTATGATTTTTCTTTCGTATTTTACCGTTGAAAAGCCATATGAAATAATATCGCAAGTATCTGCAAAGCCGTTAAAATTTTTGAAATATTCTAAATAGAAAAATGTTTATTTTTTAATTCTCCATCTAGTAAAAAAATAATATACAGGTTCCATTAAAAAAAACAAGAAAAAATATTTTATATTTTAGAAAGTTTGGAGTAGAATTTTGAACACCCTGTATGGTTTAAGATTACGATATTTATAGTAAAGTAAGTACAGATCATCTAAGGTAAATATCTAGTATAGTTTTGATTTCACGACAGTTCTTGTATTTTTAATATTTTTTTTAAAGAGGCCGAAAAAATATATTTTTTATTTATTTATTAATATCTCTGAAACTAACAAAACATATCTAAAAATATCTTAGGACTATGTAGAGTGATCAGAAAGGAAGCAAAGGGTGTTAAGCTATCCACTCGCACTTTTTTGAGCCACCCTATAGAGGTTAAATTATTTTCCTGAAATACATCCTACTACATACCTTAGATTTGTTATACCGTGCTGGCAACTGTTACTTTTGGGTCGGCATTTACATGTGTGGAAGTAAACCGCATAGGGATCTTGTTAAGTCGGAGTGAGAGAAATGCGACGGTGTGCTGTTGCAGCCTTGCCTGTACGCCTTTCCCTATCAAGTAAAGTAAAATCACGATCGCAAACCGCATATTTTTAAAAGACTTTTTTTTCAAGAGATAACTAGATAAAATCATTAGACATTTCTGAGCATCTGAAATGGAATTATAAGGATATCGTTAGGGTGTCATTTTTTTTATAACGAGAAAACGTCAGTAATCGCGATAATTTAACAACTTAACTTTTTAAAACATAACAGGCCATAACTCAAGAACCACTTTAGATATTGAAACTTTTTTTTATTTTCAAGATCGGATATTTTACAATATGTTTACATAAGAAAAATTCGATAAGGTTGTTTTTTCCATTCAAAAATTATAAACAATCCATCCATTTACTTTTAGAGCATAGCAATTTTTAGCAATCGTGTAATTTTTTTATTGATAAAGATTTTCACATACTGTCTACAAAGAAAATACAGCAGAAATATTAACAAAGTTCTTGAAAAAACTACAATCTATTATTTCTAATAGATTTCGAGATATCGATTTTTGAATTCAGAGTTCTAATAGCGCGACCACTATCGAACACCCACTCAATTCCACTTGTTTTTATCAAAAATGCAAGTGTTTCTAGCTTGCACTTAAAAAAATTCAAGCTATAGAGAAAATTACAACAACTCGTTAATAAATAAACAAATTAAGTATCACGAGACATAATTAAATCGTGAAACTGAACGCATGATGTACACCTCTCCCTAGAACTTTAAGTACTTACAGAGGTATTGATTGGGTCGACCGGTCAACTGCGACAAATCTGTTGTATCCCCTTCCACGTCTCTTAGCGATGTGCACAGTTTCTCGGTTTATTTCATACGTCTGGCAACGTGTTTACTGTCATCTCTTTGTTCAGTACATTATAAACGCATTGTACTCTTATTACATACCGAAATCCCGACCCAAGATTAACCTTTGCCAGTCCTTAGTATAGGAGCTACAGATGCCTGACGCACTGTATATCTTATTATTTCTTTTTCAGATCTGCGAGTTGCACTCAGACGCAGCTGACATCTGGGATGACGTACAAAAAGTACCACACAAGGTGATCGGTGACCAATGGATTGGGTACGACAACACGGAATCCATCGCAATCAAAGTGGAGTACGCCCTGTCCAAGAACTTGGGAGGTTTCATGGTATGGAGCTTCGATACTGACGACTTTTCTGGCATCTGTGGCAATGGCAAATACCCACTCGTCAACACTATCAAGACCACCCTCAAGAAAAACGGATATTAAATGATTATATGAAGTTCAATGTTATTTATTGTACCTTTAACTGATGAGTTACCTTATAGAGAGATTTAAAAGTTTAAATATATGTATGTTATTTTTATTGATATTATCGTTTTCTTTTGTACGAACGGTGTCCCATAAGAAGTCACAAAAATTGGCTACAAAATGGTGGGTAGTAGAGGTGGGCAAAGATTGATCTAAAAATATTAAAAAATGAATCGTGAGATTCGATTCATTGCTTGCAATCTGGTTCGTTCAACTGAATCGTGGCCAGCACGGATCCATAACATTTGAACGATGAGCCATAAAAAAGAATCGTGACAATTGAATCGGATCACAATGCGTTCGTGCGTTCAAAAAGTCGTGAAAATTGATTCATTACTTACAATAAGATTCGTTCAATTGAATCGTGGCCAACACGGATCCATAAAATTTGAACGATGGGCCGTAAAAAACGACGGTGTGCTGTTGCGGCGTTGCCGATAAGCCTTTCCCTATCAAGTAAAGTAAAATCACGATCGCAAACCGCTTATTTTTAAAAGACTTTTTTTTCAAGAGATGACTAGATAAAATCATTAGACATGTTTCTGAGCATCTGAAATGGAATTATAAGGATATCGTTAAGGTGTCATTTTTTTTATAACGAGAAAACATCAGTAATCGCGATAATGTAAAAACTCAACTTTTTAACAGATAACAGGCCATAACTCAAGAACCACTTTAGATATTGAAACTTTTTTTATTTTCAAGATCGAATATTTTAAAATATTAAGAAAAATTCGATAAGGTTGTTTTTTCCATTCAAAAATTGTAAACAATCCATCCATTTACTTTTAGAGCATAGCAATTTTCAGCAATCGTGTAATTTTTTTATTGATAAAGATTTTCACATACTGTTTACAAAGAAAATACAGCAGAAATATTAACAAAGTTCTTGAATAAAATACAATCTATTATTTCTAATAGATTTCGAGATATCGATTTTTGAATTCAGAGTTCTAATAGCGCAACCACTATCGAACACCCACTCAATTCCACTTATTTTTACCAAAAATACAAGTGTTTCTAGCTTGTACTTAAAAAAATCAAGCTATAGGGAAAATTACAACGACTCGTTAATAAATAAACAAATTAAGTATCACGAGACGTAATTAAATCGTGAAGCTGAACGCATGACGTACACTTTTCCCTAGAACTTTAAGTACTGACAGAGGTATTGATTGGGTCGACCGGTCAACTGCGACAAATCTGCTATATCCCCTTCCACGTCTCTTAGCGATGTGCACAGTTTCTCGGTTTATTTCATACGTTTGGCAACGTGTTTACTGTCCTCTCTTTGTTCAGTACATTAGAAACGCATTGTACTCTTCTTACATACGGAAATCTTGACCCAAGACTAACCTTTGCCAGCCCTGAGTATAAAAATTAAATAGCCTAAATTTAATCGGTAAAGAATGAGTAATAATTAAAAAACACGTTTATAGCATTCAAGGTCTTCATCAATATAGAATTTAATCGCTTGTCCCGTTAAAATATATCATTTGATTGTTCCAATTAAACACTGACATTATAAGAAATTACTAAAGCTTTACACAATCTAGTTTTGCGTGATTCGAAACTACCTATTGATAATTTTATGAAATTTATTACAGGGTGTCTCCCTATTCAGTGGACATAGAACTACTACGTATTTTTGGAATCAATATATAAGTTTGTTGGACACAATTTACCTCTATACAAAAGTGCTTGGTTTCTCCGTTAGAGGGCATCAAACTTTTAAAAAAATTAACATATTTTAAAAACCGTTATTCCGATTTGAATTCCGATTTGAATGCCTTTATTTTACTAATTACTTTAATATTTGTCTTGCACAAAAATCAAGAAAAAGTACCTGAAGGCATTTATCGTTTTAGTAACGGCATCCTTATCGGCTTGGCTGTCAATTAATCTATACTTATTAAGTAAAATTTTGTATGCTGCATCCTTCTTCACGCTATCATGATATTCTGGTGATTTAATTCGCCAAAGACACGGCTGATTTTCGTATGCACGAATAAAATCTTCCAATAATCCTCGATCGCTCCTTTTCAGATCGCTAGACATGATGGCGACGCGACGTACAGGTCTGAACTAATTGTTGGTACAAGCTGAATACATGTTGTACACATGTACCGTTTTGCTTGCGCAAGCATGGGCTTGCACGATTCAAATTCAATCAATCATCAAGCGGTTTGCACAATTAAAATGCTTGCGCAAATTTTCCCTACAGACGCTACAGTTTGCTTGTACAAAAAGATTGTTCATGCGTGCTTGTCAAGCTTGCAGTAGTGTGTGTAGCCACCTTTACAGATGAAAATTACTCTGCTTTCGTATTTTGATAACCTCGTTAGTGATAATATTAATTTAAAAGTATCTACGAAATAATTAAAACTAAAATAATATCTTAGGTAACTACTTCGAAAATTCATACTATACATTTTAACAATTTGAAGTGATTCCCCTTTTTTTTCTCTTTTCTTTGTTTACACTGAGTACATAAACGACAATACTGACGAGTAATATGTACGTACTATTTAATATTTTGTTATCGAATAGCAACATATCAATTATTCAAATATTAGTTCTCGATCAGTAAAATGTTTAGAATAAGTGTGTTAGTTGTTCTGATTTGTTCTATGGTAACTACGGAATCTAGTAAGTAGGTTGTTGCATGCATTTTAATCATATTTTAATATACAGGGTCCGGCAATAGTGCGTCGGGCATCTGTAACTCCTAAAACTAAAATAAATAACTTGGGAATATTTGGTTTGAGTACAAACCTAAAATTATGTACGAGGATGTATTTCAGGAAAATATTTTAACTTCTATAGAGTGGCTCAAAAAAATTTGGCTTCCTTCCTGATCCCTTTACATAAAACTAAGATATTATTAAATATGTTTTCATAGTTTCAGAGAGATTAATGAATAATTAAAAAATATATTTTTCAACTTTGTTTAAAAAAATTATTAAAAATACAAGAACTTGTCCTGAAATCAAAACTATGTATATTAGGTATTTACTTTAGATGTAATTAATCTTAAACCATACGAGATGTTCACAATTCTACGGCAAACTTTTTAAAATATACAATATTTTTTTAAATATAACATAATTTTTTTAATGAAACACCCTGTATATTATTTTTTTATTAGATGGAGAATTAAAAAATTAACATTTTTTGTATTTAAAGTATTTCAAAAATTTTAATGGTTTCGCAAATACACGCCCACTCACACTTTTTTGAGACACCCTATTAAATATAAGAATTCAACGGCCGAAACAACATCTGAGATGCTTTGGGAAAGATTTGCAAGGGGGTGAAACCACCCCTCAAATATTTCAATATTTTTTATTTAAAAAACGGTCAAGTTTCCGAAAAAACGCTTAAACACGTATATTCTATTTTGTTTTTTACATATTTCAAGATTTTTAAAAATGTATACAGGGTGTTTCGAAAAATCTGGTAATTGATTAATCACGATCCTGCTTAAAGCGCTTGACGTAAAAAGCTGATTTTTGGAAAACAGATTGACTTTAAGGTGTAGAGGTTCGATAAGAAGGGATTTTTCGAAACTCGAATTCTAAGGGAGTGAAACTAATCCCTCAAATATTAAAATATTTTTTATTTAAAAACCGGTGAGTTTTTCGGAAAAACTCTTAAACACGTATATTTTATTTTGTTGTTTTACATATTTTAAGATTTTAAAATTTATACAGGGTGTTTCATAAAACATGATCATTGAGTAATCACGATTCTGCTTAAACTGCTTGACGTTTAAAGCTGATCTTTGGCAAACGGATTGACCGTGGGGTGGTTTGATAAGGAGGGGTTTCTCGAATCTCAAATTCCAAGAGGGTGAAAACGCCCCTCAAATATTACAATATTTGTTATTTAAAAAACGGTTAATCTTTCGGGAAAACGCTTGGACAAGCATAATTTATTTGGTTTTTATACATATTTTGAAATTTTTTTGTTCGAAAAAATTGGGTAATTTCTTAACCACGATTCTGCTTAAACTGCTTTACGTAAAAAGCTTATTTTTGGCAAACGGATTTTTCGAAAGTCAAATTCCAACGAGATGAAACTACCCCTCAAATATTACCAAGTTATATAATAATATCGCCATATTGTTTTTTCTCATGCTGACATAAAGGTGAGAAAATGTAATCCAGTTTGTATGTTAATGGAAATTCTTGCTTTGCTTTATCATCTCCATTACAAATGATTAATTCGACTCGAACGAAGTCGTTGGTCCACCATGTACCTATTGAATAAAAGTTTAAGAAAAAGAAAGATATCTATAAAAAAAACTCGTTTGGTAGATGTCATACACATAAAAATCCACTTATTTTCTTTGAAACTAACTTATACATCCTATTTTTCTGTTTCAGAATACATTGGAGGTTATTACGCATCAAGTGCATTAAGAACTTTGGACGTATCCGATATAAATCCGTTTCTTCTAACTCATATTTACTACGCTTTTGTTACAGTTTACTCTAATGGGACACTATCAATACAAAACGAAGCCAAAGGTACTCAAAATTATTTTTTAATAATAATAAAACTGCTTCTTGCTCTTGTCATATGTCTTTGTATAATTTAATACATATTTTCTTGATAAATAACTACTTCCCAAAAAAAAGAAATGATGAATGACGGATTTTTTGTATTTCTAGGGTCTAAATATACAATTTAAAATATTTGCACTTATTTAAGAAATAGCACTAGTGCTATTATGAATTCATAATAACACGCAAATTTTAAAATATGAAACAAGCAAAAAAAGGTGCCTAAATACGTTTATTTATTGTAAACATTAATTATAATATCAGTACAATTGGTTAAATAGCTCTCTGCCACTGTGTTAGAGCGCCAACCACCATGTCTTTTAACAGTTAATAAATCCACTCCTGAATCTGCAAGCAACGACGCAGACGATCTACGGAAACAATGTTCAGTGTATTGTTGTGGATTTGGAAGACTTTGGAACAACGCTATTTTATACGGCATTTTACCTAAAGTATTAATGCCAACGGGTTGCTTAATTCATTTTCTATTTCTATACCCCACAACAAATCGAGTATGCTCTGTGTTGTTTGGCCGCATAGCTATATATCTTCGAACCATTTCCACCATATTTATTCCTTCAACATTCCCTTTCGTTATAAAAAAATCTCGTGATATCTTTGTTTTCGTAAATGGAATAATGACATGAATGCATTGTCCTTCATCTTTAACATTTTGCAGCTGCAGATTTGACAACTCGATACGCCGGCAGGCTCCCGCAAGTCCCACTATCAATGAAACTTTTGTCAGGAAATAAGTTCTATTATCGGCTTCCAACAAAAAACGAGTTATCTCTTCTTTTCTTAAAATTCTCGATTTTTTTGACCGAAATCCCTCCGATTTTCTTTTTAGAAATGCAATTAAATGGACGTACTTACTAATATCTGTATTTTTCTTCACTGATATAACTGAACGTAGCATGGAATAATATTATACCCAAAGTGATGAAGCCTTTCTATGTTTTGAAAGATGTTCAAAATATGCCAGGAGAACCTTTTCGTTACTACTATACTTAATTCCTTTCCCTTTAGACCAATCTTCAAGTTTTACATAGGCTTGCTTGTACGTTTGTCTTGATTCTTCGGGAAGTAGGGAATCGACAACGTTTTGCGCAATGCCTTCAATATCCGAAGGAACGCTTTCAGAATCAGAATCACCCATATTAATATTATTTTTTGCTTTTTGCTAAAACTGAACGTTTAACACAAAATTGAACATCAATAATTGAGTTGTCAAAGTCAAAATGGAAACAATCAACAAGCACGGTTACCACGACGTCGACTAATATGAGCACCTGATAATTTTGAATTTTAATTTTTATGAGGATATCTCTGATATTTTAAATTAAATCAAATCTCTTTGGATCGTCCCTCGTGTCGCGTCGTAGATTAAATTTTGAATGATACACGTTCGATACGAACATTTAATGAAACTTGTGTAACTAAGCCATTATGATGTTCGTATCGAACTTGTATCATTAATAACTATAAAAGCATTTCATAACACTTTGAAAAACTTCGTCTACGTGTCAATAAACGCAAAAGTCTACATGTCAATAAAGATATTCCTTTAAAACAGAGGTAGGTACTTCAAGTTGTCAAATTTCTGTTTTTGTAGGATTTGTAGAGCCCTTAGCAGAACTGAAATCCATCAATCCAGATCTGAAAGTATTGTTCACTTTAGTACAGACTAATAAAAGCTTATCTGATGTAGTTTCTAATAAAGATTTGAGAACAACTCTTATCCAAAATGGATACGATTTGGTCAAGAAATATAACTACGATGGAATTGATATCGACTGGGAATATCCGTCTTCTAAGGATAAAGTAGGTAAAGTACTGTAGTGCAACAACCCAAATTCGTCAACAAAGTTGAAGAGATTTTTGGAACTGCATAACAAACAATATAAATGAAAGAAAGGAACCTACGTTGTGTTAAATATTTTTATATCGTGATTACCTCGGATGCGCCTGGACAGAAGCAATATTTTGGGAAATTTGAGGAGAATAGGTTATGTAAATAAAACACTAAATTTGTAAAGAGCCTTACTTATTTTATTAAATGAAATGAAAGGAGTGCCGTACTCTGCCTGGAATTCACATAAAAAATCTGCCGTGCTCGCAGAGAAAACCATGATCACTATTCCAGAGAATCTAACTATGCTGTCCTGAATTTTAATAAAAGAGAAATAATAATATAGAAACTGTCCCCATACCTAGGTTTATAGTTTAATACATTCAAAACATTTATAATATAAAATATTTATATCGTTCAAAACTGAAGAGTTTTTTTTGTTAGTTTAACGGATCCCTACCCGTAGGTACGAAGTCCCTTGTTGCGGAATCGACGCTAAAGTTGAAGGTTTGAATCTTTATAAATTAGAATGGTATTAGAATCTTTATAAATTATTCTATTGATTGTTTTTGTTTGTCCTTTTGCGAGCTAAGATATTCGCCCATGCACGGTCAAAAATTGTTAGTACACTCAACAAGGCCCTTATTCTCACAAGCCACAAACATCGGCACGAAGGAACAGTAAACGATTTTATTTAGATTACTTTTAAACTGAAATTATTTACAGCAAAAATAGATTCCATTAAATGCACACACATGTTATATATTGTCTTTGCCAGATCAAATGAATAAGGAAAAGCTTTAGAACAGAATTACAACAAGAAAACAAAATAATATGATTTAGTTAACATTAGTTAAATAATGAGAAAACATTTACTTTACCTTAATAACATTCTTGTTGGTTTACAATGGTCTGTTATTTTTTTGGACAATAAACTAAAAATTTAGAGGGCGTCGTAAGATAAATGATCAACTTGGTGAATGTTCTTCAATAATTTTTTTCGCCTGTCTCTGCTATGGCGAATTTATCCACAATTCTAGACATCTGTTGATATTGGTTTTTGATATTAACCCAAGGTTTAAATTTTGAATCGTCCCCTACATACATTCTGTATATTTTAGGATAACTTTATGGTGTTTCTGCAAGAACTATCCGAGGAATTCCACAAACACAATTATTTAGTTACTGCTGCTGTCTGTGCAATACCAACAGCAAAATATGGATACAATGTATCAGAAATGGCTAAGTAAGTACCATAATACAAAAAAACGGCGTCCAAAACC
The DNA here is from genome assembly GCF_002938485.1 of Sitophilus oryzae. Taxonomy (NCBI): domain Eukaryota; kingdom Metazoa; phylum Arthropoda; class Insecta; order Coleoptera; family Curculionidae; genus Sitophilus; species Sitophilus oryzae. The sequence goes on along the minus strand of NW_022146305.1, from coordinate 527,456 downwards.
TAACTACAACCCTGACGCTGTTTTTTTATCGATCGAATGGAATATCTGTATATATTGACAATAGAAAGCTAATAAACAGCATGATAATTTAAGAAAACGTTGACATTTTTCTTTGTCAGAATGAACTGCTAAAATTAAATATTATAATACTAATTATTATATAATTCATTTGTTTGTAGATACTTAGACGTAATCAATATAATGACGTATGACTTTTACGGTGCATGGAGTGCGCATACTGGACTTAACTCAGGCTTGTATGCATCATCGTTGGACAGTGGTTATGAGAAAAAATACTTAAATGTCAATACGTCAGTGAATAATTGGGTAAACGCATTATTTTTTCACTCAAGTTAATTTTTTTTTTGTTTTTTATCGGTTGTTTCTTGTTCACATCTGTTTTTTTTTTCTTGTTAATTAGCGTTTAGTTATTATCGTAACCATGATAAGGTACGCGTAAATACTGCATGACGCTATTCCGTTTTCCGATATCTCTCTAATAACTGTGCCGGTCAGGCGTTGTGCACAATTTTAGAGGCCATAAGTGGGCGTGCTATGTGCGCAAACTAGTAACCTAACTAGTGCCCGATTCCGAAAATTGGAACCACGAAAAATAATAAAGAAAAAACAAAGTTTATAATCTGGTGTTAATACTTCAAAATCGATTAAATTTTATAAAAAACATATTTTTGCGTTCTGAAAATTAACCCTTTTATTTTATGTGGTTTTAGTCTTTACAAAAATGACTTCACTTGATATAAAATGATTTAAGTCAAAGATTTAGGATATTATTATATATTAAAACTGACTTGTTGCAGCTCTGTTTGTGCGTAGTATGCTTTCTAAAACACTCACTGCGTAATATACTATTACAGGTTAGCTCTGGAACCCCAAAAAATATACTGGCCTTTGGCGTGCCTTTTTACGGAAGGACATTTAATTTGACAGATCCATCCAGTCATGGCATACATTCAAAAAGCAAAGGCGCTGGTAAAATTAAGACTCCAACATTCTATCAGGTAAAATTATTGTTTAGAATATACATAGTATCTGCTAAAAAACTAAAGTATTCTTGAATAGTTTTATTCGGATACTAGCGTGTACCAGCGACTTCGTTCGCGTCGAATTAATCATTTGTAATGGTAATGATAAAGCAAAGCAAGAATTTTCATTAACATACAAACTGGATAAAATTTTCTCACATTTATGTCAGCATGAGAAAAAACAATATGGCGATATTATTATATAACTTGGTAATATTTGAGGGGTAGTTTCATCTCGTTGGAATTTGACTTTCGAAAAATCCGTTTGCCAAAAATAAGCTTTTTACGTCAAGCAGTTTAAGCAGAATCGTGATTAAGAAATTATCCAACTTTTTGGAACACCCTGTATGACTTTTTTAAAAATTTCAAAATATGTAAAAAAACCAAATAAATTATGCTTGTCCAAGCGTTTTCCCGAAAGACTAACCGTTTTTTAAATAACAAATATTGTAATATTTGAGGGGCGTTTTCACCCTCTTGGAATTTGAGATTCGAGAAACCCCTGCTTATCGAACCTCTACACCCCACAGTCAATCCGTTTGCCAAAAATCAGCTTTAAACGTCAAGCAGTTTAAACAGAATCGTGATTACTCAATGGTCATATTTTATGAAACACCCTGTATAAATTTATAAAAAATCTTAAAATATGTAAAACAACAAAATAAAATATACGTGTTTAAGAGTTTTTCCGAAAATCTCACCGGTTTTTAAATAAAAAATATTTTAATATTTGAACTAGTGTTTTTTCATCCCCTTAGAATTCGAGTTTCGAAAAATCCCTTCTTATCAAACCTCTACACCCTAAAGTTAATCTGTTTTTCAAAAATCAGCTTTTTACGTCAAGCGCTTTAAGCAGGATCGTGATTAATCAATGACCAGATTTTTCGAAACACCCTGTATACATTTTTAAAAAATCTTAAAATATGTAAAAAAACAAAATAAAATATACGTGTTTAAGCGTTTTTTCGGAAACTTGACCGTTTTTTAAATAAAAAATATTGTAATATTTATTTGAGGAGTTTCACCCTCTTGGAACTGGAATTTCGAAAAATCACTTCTTATCGAACCTCTACACCCAAGAATCAACCTGTATGCCAAAATTGAGCTTCTTACGTTGAGTGGTTTGAGCAGAATCATGATTAATCAGTATGTCAGTCACTTAAGGATTTTATATATTAGTATAGATTCAAAAAAACGTTTAAAGCAAATTGGAAACACCATATTTGTACTTATAATTAATATGTGTGGGATTCCACAGGCATTTGTATAATCCGTATTCATCAATAAGAGACAAAATCAAGGTATTATTCCACTCCATAATTATAGAATCAAACAAAAATAAACTAAAATGATCTTCCTGTCTGGACTAGTCGAACGAGCGCATGCGGAAATGCGTACGGTTTCTTGAAATACACTTAGTCTTTGGTTTATTTAATTAGGTAATCTAAAAGGTTTAATCATCTCTGACTATGGATCTTGAATTCTATTCCTTACCTTGTACCGTATGATCGAATAAAACGGCGTCAGCGATGGCTATGAAATGCGAAGATCGCTGTCATTTTATATATAAAATTATATGGGAAATGTCATCGATCGTCATTTCTAAGCCAACTGGACGATTTTTTTTCGATCATACGGTATTTACATTTCAAATAACTCTAATTTACATTGTTTTACTTTACTAGATAGAGAAATACTTCGCTGACTATACTGACGTTTGGGACGATGAACAAAAAGGATACTACAAATATTTGAACAGCACATGGCTGAGTTACGATGAACAAAAATCAGTGGCACTAAAGGTAAAAAGATAATTTGATAGATAATAAAATCCTTAATAAATCCTTATTTGCTTACAGACCAAGTACGCCTGTGATCAGGGCCTAAAAGGTCTATTTGTTTGGCACTTGGGAGCTGACGATGTCAAAGGAGAAATATCCGGTGTGAATCAGACTTTACTTCAAACTATCAACGATTCTTGGTGCTAAGATAAATGCATTTTTTTCAAAAAGTATATTTTTTGCATATTTACTTTGTTATTTAAGTAGTTAAAAAGCCTCAGGTAAAAAATATCGTACGATAATACCGTATGATCGAAAAAAATGGCGTCCAGTTGGCTTGGAAATGACGATCGATGACATTTCCTATATAATTTTACATATAAAATGACAGCGATCTTCATTTCATAGCCATCGCTGACGCCGTTTTTATTCGATCATACGGTATAACTTTCACTTAAATAAAAAAAAATTGTCACAAATGTTTCAATTACACATCAGGGAAACCGATGTTGGAAATGTACAGGGTGTTTCAAAAAACATATGCCATCTGTCGTGGGCAAAGATATTTAAACTCGGTTAGGTTAGGTTAGGTTATTTGGTATGGTTATAAAGGGAGTTTAAATATCTTTGGTCGTGGGTAGATTCCTCACATTTAAATAAGACTTATTTTTCATATCAACATAGGGCCGATTCTGCTTTGTTTCGTAGCTACAGGGTGTTAAAGTTTTAATAATCTTTCGATTTATTATAATATTTAGTGATTTGAATGAAATTTTTACACTCTTTTATTACAATAATGTAAAATTATCTATAACAAATATTTTGTATAAATTCGTCTTTAAATAAATATCTATTAATATAATACATAATATGAATTATTCATAATAAAGTCCAAAGCAGTACGCTATGCCGTACACGTAAGTGTTCTCTAAGGAATAGTATGCATAACGGTCTTTTTCAGCATCCCATAGGAACCTACAAGTCGAATAGACATCTTGAGAATTTTTCTCGCCAATCGTGACGATGCAAACCAATTTATACCTGAAAAACAAAAACTAATTATGCTTTAAAGAGTGGTCCACACACAACGACTTGTCGTACGATTTGCGACGACAAAACGTAGCAGATAAAATCTAGCGTCAGTGGCGGCTCGTCAGGGTAGGCTTCATTAGGCCGATTTTTTTTTGTATCTAGTTTTTTATTTAATCCCAGTAAAACCTAATAGGTTTGGTACCATTAAAAAAAGGATAATCCAGCACCCGGTTGTCTTGGTCCAAGTACACTTTCACCGTGTCAACCAGGCTTTAAAGCCTATTTGACACGGTCAAAGTGTACTTGGATCAAATCCATTTGAACGCTACGCGTGTGTCTCACTTGGACACCACCTGGATCGTATCAATCAAAATTAAATCAGTTGGTACGATTCAAACAGAGTCCAAGTGAGATGGGTCCAAGGGTATTTGATCCAAGTACACTTTGACCATGTCAACTAGGCTTAAAAATGTTTTACAAAGGCATATAAGGTAAACAGGCTTACCGGTCAAAGTCCAGCTGCTTGACTTTGGTGCGGATTTGGGTGACCGCCCATTTCGCTTGGCTCGGACATTTGTCAGGGTCGTACTGGAGATTATTCAGTGCCTCTTCCATGACATCTTTTAGAATCTTGTCGACTTTTTGCGGATTAAACGGATTCTCCGATTCCAGCCTGTAAGTGTTCTGATACCGGGTGCTCTAGAGTGGAAAGTATGTAGAAGAAAGAAGAAATTATTCTTGGTAGAGGTATTATTGGTATTGGTAAAAATGAACTGTTTTCCCATCACTCACTTTGGTTGAAATCGTACGGTATCTCCGTTATTAGTGAAGATAGAAGGGTGCGGTTTGCACAAAGCCGTCCCACTTTTTTGTCAAACGGAAGATGCCGTAAACAAAATTTTGATAGCCTTCTTCGTTTCGGAGCTACAGGGTCTTTTTGAAAATTTTACAATTTGGGACAGCCCCCGTATCTCCGTTATTATGGATGATACCGAGAAGGTGAAAACTGTGTATTGTCACTGTTAAGAAAAACGTTATGGGCAGGAATCAATGATTTAACATTTTGGCAAGTTAATAACATTAAATTTTTTTAAAGGTTGCATAAAGAAAAATATAAATAAAGTGTTTTTTTCAAATTTCAGAGAAAGGACTTTGAAAAAAATGTTTGAATAGAAGCTTATGGCCACCTTATCTCGTTTAATTTTGATTTGAGCAAAAAAAGTATAGAGACCATTTTTATGTAAAATTGAACGCTCTATAACTTCTATTTGAACTTTTTCTTCTAGCCCTTTCAAAATTTCGAAAAAATAATTTTATTTATTTATTTCACCTCTTCTTGGGCGTGAATTAAAAAAAATAGGCTCAACTTTCGTTTAGCTGAAATCTGTTATATAAAAAATGACTTTATATATGCGTTCTAGAAGGCGTTAGGAGTACAAATATACAAAAAATTTTCCTTCAGAAATGCGTCATTTTCATTTTTCGGACTTTAGTATAGCCGAAATCTGTTACATCAAAACTAGTCTTCGGGGTGTGTTTTAGACGTTTTTCTAAACATAAAAACATAAAAAAGTGTCTGCGGAAATTTTTTACTTTTATTTGACATAAAAAAATGCTTTGACTTTAGAATGTCCGAAATCAGTTACATGAAAAATGAACTTATATTTGTTTTATACGAGCCTTTACGAGCAAAGAAATACAAAAAACTACTGGACCTCTAGGGGGGTCGACCGTTAAAATGTCCATTACTCGTGGGAACAACATGGAAACAATAAATAAAAAAACAAACAAAAATATAAACGAAACTGCTACACAACGAAAAAGGCTCGAAAAGGCGAAAGAAAAGTATAGAACGAAACGTGCAAAAGAAAGTAAAAATGAAACCTATAGTCGACTACAGAAACGAAGAGAACGGTTAGCAACAGAAACACCTGAGCAACATGATGCCAGGTTAATAGCACAACGTGAGAGGCAAAGGCAGCTGGTAGAGTCAGAAACACCTGAGCGTCATGAGTCCAGGCTAGCATCACAACGTGACAGACAGAGAGAGTTGTTAGCGGCAGAAACACCTGAGCGTCATGAGTCGCTAGCATCAGAACGCGACAAACAGAGAGAGTTGTTAGCGTCAGAAACACCTGAGCGTCAGATTGTAATAAATTATCAGGTAAAAAACCATGTAATAATGATGCACTAAATGAATTAAATAGAATGAGGAATATTCGGTAGGCATTTCCGTTAAATACTAAAAACTAGAAAATAAAAAATCGGTAAAAAAACTTTTAAGTTAAACGGTTTTATCTTATGTGCACTGAAAACTAGGAAATAATAGTAACAATTAGGTATTTTGAACTTCTAGTTCAGAAATATTTTAGTACTAGGCAGAATAGCTTTTAGGCATATTAGACTAAAATAAAAACGTGGGGCCCCTCTGAAATCCTACCTATGGCAAAGCATATCTTTATAATTTGGTAGATCATGAGCTCGGCGTTCGCTGGTGAAGCCGCCACGGCTGGTTATTGATTGTCAAAATCTCCAGTTACTATTATAATAAGTCGATGCAATCCACACTTAGTATAGAAGAAAGTATTACAGCAATAGTTAATGGGCCCCACCTTTTTATTTTAGTCTAATATGTCTAAAAGCTATTCTGCCTAGTACTAAAATATTTCTGAACTAGAAGTTCAAAATACCTAATTGTTATTATTATTTTCTAGTTTTCAGTGCACATAAGATAAAACCGTTTAATTAAAAGTTTTTTTACCGATTTTTTATTTGTCATACATTTTTCAGTTTAGAAGCTTACAGGACCCGGGAGCGAATAGGGGTGCTGGGTGGGGTAAAACATCTTTCGGAGGAATAACAATTCTTGTAGAATAGATAATATAGGTTCTTGTAAACTATGTACCTAGGAATGTTGCACTTATTATTGTTTTTTTTATTAAAGCTTTGCGTAAATAGGGCTGATTCAAAACAAAAAATCATTGGATCATGCAGTTTTCTTTTATATTTTCATAAGTAAATGTGATTTTGCAAAAATATTAGATTGGTTAGCATTTGGGTTGCTTTGGTTAGCTTTTCTTTGTGTAGGGTGTTAAGCTGTGGTTTTTATATTTTAATAATTAACTGTGATTTTGTAAAAATATTATTAGATTTATTATTAGATTGGTTAGCATTTTAGACACTTTTAAATGATTTTTTTTCGTTCAAAGTGCTTTATCCAAGGATTTTTTTCTTTTAAACTGTTCTATAAGCATAGTACTGTCCTCCAAAAAAAAATTTGCTAAATTCTATAGCAAGTACTTATACTTTACAAGACCCGATAATATAATAAGGAACAAATGGAAAATGAAATTCAAGCAGGAATTTTTTTATTTTCCTCAATTCGTGAATGCTTCTAAAAGACAAAAATAAATATATTTATTTTTTATATAACTGATTTCAGCTATTCTAAAGTCTAATAAATTTTCTTAGAAAATGAAAACAACTTATTTCCGCAGGAAAATTTTTGTGATAAATTATGTTCAGAAAAATATTAAAAATAAAACGCAAAATGTATTTTTTTATAGCAGATTTCAGTTATTCTAAAGTGCGAAATTTGGAAATTACGCATTTCCGCAGGAAAATTTGTGTTTTCCGTGGTTCACAGTACCTTTTTAAAGACAATTTTTTTTTCTAATAACTGATTTCAGCTAAACGAAAGTTGACCCAAAAATTATTTTACAATTTAATTTTTACTTATTTTAATATACGGAAAATTATATTTTTCTAAACAAAATATTTATTTTTAGTTAAAAAGTAACTTATTGCATTTACCTCAGTTCCATTTGCAAGCAATGAATTCGTGCTCATATTTTTCAAAATATTTTATTAACAATTTAAATAACTGGAATCATTTTTTTGTAGCCTCATTTTTCATCGGGCTATTGAATCAAACGAAAAACGAACGAAAACTAATCGGAGAGAACTTTGGCCCTTTGCCGATACCTCAATTTAAACAACTCTCTTTCGTTTGGAACTCTCTGGATTCAACTTTGTATGCATCTCATGCGTAAGAGAGAAACACGAATATTTCCGAGTTGTATTGGCTCTGTATGAGTGCGAGAAAGATCGATATTAACTTGAAATGATCCTGGATGTGGAACGAATAGATTATATGTGCGTTTCCGTTGGTTGAGTATAAATATCGATTCATATTTTTTTCGGTGTTTCGGGAATGAGTGGTGCCACTTGGTACAATGACTGATGTCTATAAGAAATGATAAATTACTGAAAATAGGTAATAAACAAAAAACAAAACAGTTACCTACTTGCGAAGTTTTTGTGGATGTTGCAAAAAATGAAAAAAAATGTTTAAAAAAAAACTTTTCAACCTAATGAAACGCTGGCAGCAAAAATAGGATAAAGGAAGCTGGACGCGAAATATGTTTTCCTTATCGAGATCGTCTAGCTCTGAAAATATTTGCACTTATTTAAGACTCACCCTGTATGTACAGGGTGGCGCCTCTCATACGCCGGGGAGGCTCCAAGGAGAACGACAGTTTGTATTGAAATTTAATTTTGTGAGCTTATGTCAGGGATACTATAGAGATAAGGATAGTTCGATTCCTATCTTCCTGCACTATCAGTTTTTTTACGTCATCTACTGACCGAGTTGAAGTTGGCGCTAAAGATTCTAGACAGTGACAGTTATTTTTGCATTTGACGGACGAGCGCACAGTGCGTTGGAAGATAAATTTAGCGGGACAAAAGCGTTTGGTTAGAAATAAGCCAAAAAATGTGTACTGATAAGAATAAATAGTAGACATTCCAATTGATACAAAAATGCATGAATATTCTTTGTATTTCGATACATTTTTATCAACCAAATTTGGTCGTTTTCTGCTCAGCAAGGCAGAGATCATATACAAAATATTTACAAGTGCTTATACATTTTATTAGAAAGCCAAATTATGCTGAAGATTGCCAAAGGTATGTACTTTTCTACTGTACGTATATTATTTGTTAAAATCCTTCGTGCCTTTGTTCTGCAGATATCAAACTTTCACTTTTTTTTCAAATATCGATATATTGAATGATGTAGATCTTTTGAGTTACCAACACAGGTAGTCACAGTCACAGGGAGTTCAAGCTTAACAGGTGAATGTCCAAAAAGATTCATTTCAATCGGATAGTATAAAAACAAAACAACTCCATCAAAAGGCACTGAGTTCAAAAAATTCTCTTAGATACTTACTATATATGAATTTACAATTACCGAGTGTTAAAATTAAAATTAAAATATCTATCTTATTTACTATTTTCAAAATAAAATATATTTTTTTTAAATAAATTAGAGCGGGTGTCACAAGATTACAAATTAATTTAAAAAAAACTGCTAAAGAGTTTTTTGATATCATAATTTTATGTATTTGGCAATAGTTTACAATACGGGTTTTGTGTGTCATGTACGAATATCATAGTTTTATTATCTTGTATTTATTTATTAATAAATTAAGTTGTTAATAAATAAATAAATTTAACCATATAGTTGCTATATATTAGACCATTTGCTAGGTTCTTAGATTTTAAGTCCCAAACATTGCTCTTGAGATTTTGTCCCGCTAGAATAACCATGCGCCGCACTGTGGAGCGCTGGTCAGCACGTGACGTCGAACAGTCCTTTAGAATATATACAGTCCTTGAGCTTATGTAGGATAATTCCTTAGATAATTCAGAGCACTTTTTAAAAATATAGAGAGTTCTACAGGGTGTCCCCAAAAAAAGTTACATATCAAAGTTTTTTTTTTGTTACATATCAAAGTTTTTACATTGTTTTTTTTTGTAACGGAACGCCCTATATATTAATTGATTTTCGGATTCTGGGAGAAAAATTAAGGTGAGTTTTATAAGAGAAGTATATGAGTAAAATATAAGCTTTTTGACATATTTAACATTTTCTAAAAATAAAGAACAATTTTTAAATTACAATAAAAGCTACCTAAATTGGAATTTACCCGGTATATAGCTTAATATGTAGTTAAATTAACTATTGTACTTTAAATCAAATTAAAACTTCAACCAAAAAGTTATACAGGGTGAGACAAAATTAATATTGAACATTGGTCACCTTTAAAAGCATGTTACTGTTTTATTTTAAATGGAACACCCAGTATATTATTCCGATATTCAATGGAGAATTCATGTCTCTTCAAAATACGTGTAAAACAAGTTTTATATTTATTCTCCCAATAAAAAACAAGCATTAGTGAACAGTAATAACTTACTTTTTTATCGTAAGCATCGGCAACGTTGGATTTGATATCCAAAACGCTTCCCAAACCCTTGCCCTTGGGTGCTGCAAAAAGTTTGGCCGCTTTTGCAAATCTAGAAAATAAAATTACAGTTACTATCTCAATACATTATAAAATACAATATTACAACGCTAATCAATATTTTCTCTATTCCCAGGGAAGCGCGGAAAATTGAGGCTAGCGCTGGCTAATAGAAAAACGTTATGCGTATGCGAGACGTGCGAGAAGTTCCACCAGCCAGTTGTACTTGATATGTGCTATACGTGTATACTAGTTTTGTACCTTTTGTTTACATTTTAATACGTTTTTTTCGTAATTAATTTGTATGATACCATCAGATACACCATAGGCGTAGTGAAAACGTTTATCAAAAATATAAATATCGCTTCAAGCGGCTATGTTAAGAAAAATATGTGCCACGGCACTGTTTGGGAGAATGGTCACAGTTTGACAATACTATACCCGTATTTACTCTCTACGGCACCAATATCGGTTGAACGGCGGTCGCGACCGCCGGGCGGTATAAACAATTCCTGTCCCTTTTCGGTAGACATCCGTTTCGAGGAGCGCCTTTCTTCCTGAGGTGCCGATGGGTCATCAAGGGATACTGCCTTAGGCCTTTCTTCTATAGGAAGTTCGGGTACGGGTTCGGCCGGTAAGGCTTCCGGTTCTGCCGTAGGTTCTGGATCGATTTCGGTCATTTGCGGTACTTCACGAGACGTTTCCTCTTAAATATAGTATTTTTTTAGTAAAAGCAGTCATATACAGGGTGGCGCACCTCATTCGTCTCGGTTGATTATACGAAAACGAAACGATGTAGAAACGAAATATTTTATGGGTATATGTAGAGAGACAATGTGCATAATTTAAAATTATTTTGAAATGTACAGGGTGTGTCAGAACTAAGATCCATACCAAAGGTACATACCTATATATTTTTTCTTATAGAACATCCCGGTATTTTATTTCATTTTTGGATTCTTGGACATAAAAAAAGGCATTTATTATAAGGGTTTAATATGTCTAAAAGCTTTGGTTTTTTGAGATATTTAAAGATATTTAAATATACATGCTATAGTAAAAAGGTTTGTCAACACCGTATATATTACTTTTCAGAATTAATTTACCCTGTATTTTTTTAAATAAGTCGAAACAGATTTAATGCTCTTTCAAACTATATTAGGGTTTCATATACCTATCTGGCTCAGATTTTGAATAAAAAACGATTTTTCAATTAAACTGTAATCAAGATGGCTGGTGTCGCCATGGCAATTTTCTAGTAACACTTATTTACAAGTAGCTATTTTCAAAATCGACATTAGTTTATGGACTTTATTTAAATTTATAACAGTTTACTTTTTATTTAATTTACCTACAACAGTTTAATAAGTAAGCATTTATTATTTTGTCAAGAAAAATAAAGAAGTAGTTCTTTGGTTTATATTACGATGACTTGTAGATATATTGGATTTTCTATAAAAGAACCAATGAGGAAGATGCATATATTTTATTTTTCGCCAGAAACTGTTCAATTTATTAGAATAAATATGTGTAAATGCAAAAAAAAAAAACTTTTTTCTTGAAAGCAGTACCACAATTTTATAAAACGGGCCATTAAAATACTATGGATAACGCAAACGACGCTTCGCGGATTGAAACGATATTCTATTGGTCTGACGTCACCCGCCGTTCTCGTCGACGCGCGATGGCCAGCAGCAGCCAGACGTGTTCCGTTTATGTACGTATTTAGGTGGCGTACTAATACATTTTTGTTGCTTTTAGCGTTGATTGAAGGAGCTTTTTATGTGCAGTTATTATTTGTATGTGTTGTGTGTTCTGAGAATTTTTTAAGTAATGGCAGATTCCGGGCTTGTAAAAGCACAATCAGATAACTTGCCAAAAGTCGATGCTTTTATGTTGGCTGCTTTTATAAATACAAATTCCCAATTTATTGGTGCTGAATTACGAGGACAGAGACAAAAAACAGAGAGGTATGTAACATTTATTCTTTGTAGTACTGAGGCATATTTAAGTATAAGTAGGTACCTACTGTTACGAACTTTTATATAGTTATAAATTTTAATGTTATAAACTTATTTGTCAGATCAGGTAGGGAGACGTATGGAGATAATGCTGTAGGTTATGTAGAAGTGAAAAGAGACAAAAATATTTCTTTAGTACGTGGAAAAATAACTCCAGAGCATAGCGTGAAAAAGAAAATTTTTTTATATATTGACACCCCCTTATCCTTGTTATTTTTAAAGATTGTTTTTTTTACGAAATTATAGGAAATAAATTGTGTATCAGTAATGAAAATATTATACAAGGTGTCCCATAAGCAAACGCCAAAATTAAGTTACTTTTTTAAGTGAAACACCCTATATATTTTTAGATTCTTCGGAAATTTCTAGATATTCTAGATATATTTCATGTATAATATCCTATACCTATCTTCAAATGTTTACGAAATATTGACAGTTGAAAAGCGAAAAATACCTACAATTTTCTGGACCACCTTTTTTGAGACACCCTGTATAACTAGAATTAATTTTAAAAGTGAGTATATGAAAAACCATGCAACTTTTTTATTTAATGTTTTCTTATTAAAACTTGCAGTTAGGCTGTATGTGGGTGTCAAAATCTGTACATTCAAATTTCATATACCTATGTAAGACAATATACATAAATATATGAACTTACATCAAAATGATCTTCACAACAATAAATCGTAAAAATAGAGGATAATTTAACGTTTCTCTTTTCATCTCTTCTCATGGCCTTGGACCATTTTTTGCTGTTTTCGCTCATCCATTACTATTTATAAATATCACTAATTACTAATTATGTATTAATTAACATAAATAACTAAAATTTTGACTCGGATTCAACAGCGTTTAAAAGCAACCTGTGTAAAATAAACACGCGTCTGGCTCCACTCAACCAGAAGAACGGCGGATGACGTCACAGCGGCAAGGCTCGGTAGAGAGCGTTTGCCCGGCCATTTAAATGAACAATATTTAATTATTTTATATTAGAGGCATTTCTTAACCGATATCAACGATTTTTTTTTGTTCAATTTGTAATTATATGAACTATTTTTTAAAACCATTATTTAAAAACATGCATTTTCCTCATTAAGGCAAATTCATTTTCTTCACCTCCAATGACAGGTTTCTGCCTAATAGATTTTTTACCAGCTTTGCGAAATAGGAAAAGTAGTTTTTCAAAGGAACGCTTATCAGGAAGATTCCTATTTGGATATCTTTGAGCATAAACCCTTCAGGCCAACAAGCAATTGTCCTATGTATATGCATTCCTTCCGCCACCAGATACTGCTTCAGTTTTCTTGATAAAATAATAAACAATTAGAAAATTGCCATGGCGACACCAGCCATCTTGATTGCAACTTTATTGAAAAATCGCTTTTTATTAAAAATCTGAGCCAGATAGGTATAGGAAACCCTAATATAGTTTGAAAGAGCATTTAAATCTGCTTCGATATGTTTTAAAAAATACACACAGGGTGTTGTATTTGAAATAACGAAGTTTTTATGTATAATAAATATTTAAAATAGACCAGCAATTTTTGATACCCCTGTATCCGTTTTCGTATAATCAACCGAGGCGAATGAGGTGCGCCACCCTGTAGATTCAGTGCCTACGGGTATATTTACAAATCAGACACTTGTTTTCTGTAATTTTTTAGCGAGTTGCACTCGTTACCTATCCTCAAATTATCAACAGATAACTTTTAATTGACATTAAACGGCGTACACAACTTTGATACCAAAAGAAAAAAGGCAGTGGCGCACATGTTTTTTATAAAAAATATATTCCATTAATAACCCATTTGCACGTCCCTGATAAATTTATCGACACTATTTTAGCATTAAAATATGTAGCACTTAATCGTAACTTTTACCCTCAAAATTTCATTCGAATCGCTAAAAGTACTTGAAAATTATAATAAATCGAAAAAATATTGATACAACACCCTGTAGCTACGAAACAAAGCAGAATCGAATCTATGTTGATATGAAAAATAAATCTTATTTTTATGTGTGGAATCTCCCTACGAGAGATGACACATGTTTTTGGAAACACCCTGTAGGTACATGTAAATCTAATAGACATTTTTATTTAAAAAATAATTAATTTGTGGATGTAACGGTACTTAATTAATAACATAGTTTAACTTGTTATTTTATTTTTCTTAAATTGATATAGTGATTTACTTGTAGGAGGATGCGGTTCTTCAGCTTCTGGAACTTCTCGAGATTCATTCTGTTTTATTTCAGTTGATTTTTCATCTGGAACTCCAGGTGCTTCGGCACTGGCTTCAGGTTTTGGTACATTTTCTTTACTACCTTTTTGTAGTTCCTCATTATCCTCCATAATTCAGTTATTTTTAAAAATATTCCTCAAATTAAAGCAAAAAGCTTATGTGACACAAAATTGACAATATGCGTTTTACTGGTTGACTATATAAAAAAAATATGTTGGCAGTCTTGATTTTACAATAGACTTACAAAACTTTAATTCTTGCTACATTCTTTTTCTTATTATTAAAAGATGTATCTAGTATATTTATTAAGCAATAATTATAATTATTTAATTTGAGAAATGTATTAACTTTATTTAAATTAAAATATTTATTTTTATTTTTTCTCTAAAAGGTTGGCAAAACATTTGAATCATATTTTGACGTTGGAGCAGATTGTTCTAATTTTAAAACTTGTGTTTAAAACTGTTTTTCCGTTTTTACCAAAAATTATTAAAATATATCAGAAGAAAATGGAAAATCGTGAGGAATTAGTGAGTTGGCTTCGAGAAATGGGTTATACGGGGGAAATGCCCGAATCGTTTGTAGAGTATGTTCATTTTTTTTTTATTAAAACGAACCTCTGTTCTTAAAGGATTTTTTTTAAGTTTTACTTTTTTAGGATTCATAACAATTCAACTTCATTTGTTTGGGAACAGTTAATGCAAACAGTATGCCCGAAAGATAAAGCCGTCAATATTAAAAGAAATATCATTTTGAACCGGCTAAAAAATAAAGGTCTTGAAAGACAGGTTAGATTATTAAAAAAAAAAATTCCGTATTAATGTTCTTATTTAAGGATGAATACGTTTATAAAATTAAGGATATTGAAGTTTTTCGTAAAAAATTAGAGCTGCAAAACAGGTTAACATTACTTAGAGAAGCTGCTGAAGAAAAACAGACCAAACTTCAAAATTTGTCTCAAGGCTGTAAATTGAAAGGTTTAAAACTAGTTTATTATTGAAATCAAATGTTAATCGGATATTTTAGAGGTGTCTATTGATTTTTTAAAAAACAAAATCGATAGAAACGAGGAAAGAAACTATTTATTGGACTTAAAAAAGGAAAAGTTGCAAATACAAAACTCGGAAGCAGAAGAAACATTGTCGAGATTCAAAAATGTCACTCCTGTTGAAATGGAATCCAGTAATAGTTCAAAGGAAATTACAGTAAGACTCATTAACTACATATATGTTTATTGTATATTATACAGGCTGTTTGCATCGCCAACCTGAACATAGGAAATCCCATGAAAATTTTAAAAATGACAAACAAGTTTTCCCCATTTTATTTTACAGAAAAAATGATTTAAAACTTTTTAAAGACCTCCCTAATATGAAGCAAATTGTTCATTTTCAATAGATTCTGATAATACTGTATAAGGAGTTCTTTAAAAAGTTTCAAATAAATTTTTCTGCAAAATAAAATGAGGAAAAACTTATTCATCATTTTTAAAATTTACATGGGATTTCCTCTGTTCGGGTCGGCAAGGATGGAACACACGGTATAGTTTTTGTGTGATACTTTTTAGGAAACCCTCGAAAAATGCGCGCAGAAACTTGGAGAAATACTAACAGATAATCTAAAGTTGTCGAAAGAAAATAACATGCAAAGTACGTTTTACACAATCAAAAAAAAATCGAAACAAAGCAATACGTCCTCGATAGCTTCCTATATGGCGCTAAGAGAAAAAGAAGATTTCTCAGAAATTACACGCAGTTGCGTTAAAAACATTCAAAATAAAGAAAATATTTCACCCACTGAAGTCAAGAGAAATTTGTTTAACATTCCAAAAATTATAGTCGAAGATGTTACAAAACCTGAAACTACTGTGGTTGTTGAAACAAAGCCGAAAAATAGGGAATCATTAGGATTGCTTTCTGATTTAGGGGACTTGAACGATAGTTTTTCTGATTTTTGCAAGCCTCTGTCTTTGATGAACAAGTTAGATGCATCCAATGTCGAGGTGTTTGATAAAACGATGCAAAGTTCTGAGTCGAGCGACTCGGTTGTTTTTAATTATAAGTCTCAAATTGAGCATTCGAAAGGAATTAAAGCTTATACTAAGTTAATAAAAGATGTGTATTCTGATAAGGTTTTAAACGAAACTTTACACAGCTTGCTGGCTGTGAATAACAGGAAGTTGCTTTATGATCACGTGCAGAAAATGATGGAGAATTTAAAGGTGCAATTCACAAAAATGGTGTCGGTGCAGAACGCCGTTAACAGTGGGTAAGAAGTTTTGTACCTCTGTCTGCATTTTTCTCTAATAAAAATAAACAGTGTGCTTCAGTGTTGTGAAAAAATATGACTTTCTCAGTTTAAAAAGGTTTAATAATTTATTATTATTATTATAGGGCGTGCGTCTCAAAAGCGACTCACCCCCCATAACTTTTTTATTTTTTCAGATAAAAAAAACGAGATTTAGTATGTTAGTATATGACATAAATTAGGATTGATTGACTTATTCAATTTTTTTTGGTCACTTCCTGTTTCACCGGAAATGACTACAACTTTTGATTTTTAAATGGCACTCTCGGTATTTTTTTACTTTATTCGATGGAAAATGACATTCTGAATAGAATGACATATCATCATCATGACCGAAAACAATTGAATACGTCAATCAATCCTAATTTATGTCATATACTAACATACCAAATCTCGTTTTTTTAACTGAAAAAATACAAAAGTTATAGGGATGAGCCACTTTTGAGACGCACCCGGTATAAGAATAATAATAATTTATTCAAAAAAATATATCTAAAATAAGCCTTGTACAGGGTGAGTCAACGATAGAGTAAAGTCCATTATCTCATTTATTTCGAGGTTTACAAAAAAATGTTAAATACAAAAGTTATAGGGAAGGTTAAGATAGACATTATAAAATTATTATAGAGTATACAGGGTGCTTTAAAAATGTGTGGCGGATATAACATATGTTTTTTTAAATGCAACACCCTATTTTTTATTTTATTTTTAGATTCTGCGTAAAATTCTATAACTTTTTTATATATAATGTTATATACCTAGAATTAATAGTTTTCGTACTATTTAAATTTGTTTATACAAAAGTTAAATTGCAGTGTGGTAAAAAATTGTCGGTGGTACCATTGTTTCTGAAGTTGGAATACCAAAATTTGATATGAGAGTTCTATAAAGATTAAAAAGAAGATATATGTTAAGATATTTTAGTTAAATGCTACAGGGTGTTCAAAATATATTTATAAATTGCAACTAATTAAAATTAAAAAATCTTAAATTTTTTAAATGGTACACCCTATATATTTTGATTTTTTCTGATAGATTTTGCAAAGCTCTTCAACTTTTATTAAGTATGTCATATACCTATTTTTAATAATTTGCGATTTATTCCAATTTTTTCTATAAACTAGTGTTTAGCAATCTTCATTCCAAAGTCATCGCTGAAGCCGTTTTTTTTCGATTATATTGTACTGTTCAATATAAAGCCGCGTCCAAGCTACTCGAACAAAATGTTCGCGAACATATATAATTAAACAGATACTAAGTGAAAATTGTGAGATAGGTAGATTTATAAATAATAAAGCCAACAAGTACAGCTAGCCTAGGCCTATTAAGGAGCGCGGAGCGCCGAACGGCTAGCTTGTACGCCACAGCGAGATTTGGTATGTTAGTATAGGACATAAATCAGGATTGATCGACGTTTTCATTTTCGGTCACTACCTATTTCACCGGAAATGACAACAACTTTTGATTTAAATGCTACCGTCGGTATTTTTTACCGTATATGATAGAAAATGACATTCTAAATAGAATGATATATTATATGTCAACTTTTGACATTTTCAATTTAAAAATGGCCATAAATAAACGTAACGACAATTTTACTCCAAATACCAAGTATGTGGTACCAAAATATTCGTAAAAAATGCTTTTTCCAAATATGCTGAGCCAGCCTCGTACCATTTGAAAAATTTGAGTTATCATTAAAAATACAATTTGGGCATCTTTTAAGCGGTCATGAAAGGATACGAAAAAAAATTACACGATCAAATATATGTTTCCAAAGTTCTTTGATTACAAATTAATAGTTTTAACTCAGTCTTGGCACTCTAGACTGAAATTTAAAATGCTATTTTTATTTAATTGGAATTGTCTAAAATTGACGTATGGTATGTCATTCTATTCAGAATGTAATTTTCTATCAAATATAGTAAAAATGTACTTAGGATACAATCTAAAAATACAAAATTGTAGTCATTTCCGGTGAAACAGGAAGCGACCGAAGGTAATTGAATACGTAAATCAATCACGATTTATGTCATATTCTAACAAACCAAATTTCGTTGTATTATCTGAAAAAATAAAAAAGTGAGCCCCTTTTGAGAAACATCTGGTAGAATCGGCTGAAAATGAATACAGGTCTTAAAAATACACTATAACGAATAATCTACCAAAAGACCCCTGTAACCTTCCTCCTGCTAAATATTGATTCTTCAACGACAAAAGTTCTTAAACTGTTTACCGGTTAATTTATTTAATAAAATGCTTGCACTCGAAATCCGGGCACTCGAAATCCGGGCACTCAAAAAAACAGCGACTACCTAAACGCATCCTAGATCTATAGAGCAAACTGGTTGTCGCATACTTCCCCGCACCTCGGTCCTCGGAACCGATATATGTTCGCGAACGTTTTGTTCGAGTAGCTTGGACGCGGCTTTACGCTGAAAAGAAATTTTGATAGATGGAGCAGATGCTTTTATATTAGCATCAACATGAATCAACCAAACCCTATTATAAATAATTTATTTTAAATAATTCTTTTAGTAAACAAAAATTAAATCAGGAAGATATAGCCAAACTGCAATTTATCCATATTCAAACTGAACTCAAAATAATCCAACAGAAACGAACTTTAAAAAGTTTAGTAGCGAATATAGTCAGAAAAAAGACAGAAATAGTGGTAAAATATTTTGAGATGCATGGAATTAGATGAATATTTTAGATGTTTGATTTTTTTAGAATTTCACACCGCTCAATGATGAAACAATAAACGAGGAGACTTTAGATTTGGTGATAAAACATATAACTTTAGATGCCAATCTGAATGCTATGAAAAAAGAAATAAATGCATCTGATATTGAAAAGATTGATGAACTAGATTTACAAATTGTCCAATCGAAAATATTTAAAGTAAAAAATGACATAGTAAGTACCTATACTACTTATTTTAGGCTGCATTTTTTTTTGTTTCAAAATACAAAAAGCGTGCCTTTTTCAACTCTGCATAGTAGTAAAGTTTGAACAAAAATGTTCCAATGCCTATTGTGACAACGTTTTTAGTTTATCACATCAAGTTTTACAAATAGTTCAATCGAAAATACTTAAAATCTTTGAATAAGAAGTCTAAGGAAGGAGCATATCAAAAATCTTAGGTACCCCGCGATAGGCCTCAAATATGGCCGACTTAAATTCCGGTTTATCAGTGCCGTTCTAATTTTATTTAAAAAATGTAAAACTATGATGTAGGGTAGACGTGGGGTAGACTCAATAATTTGTTGTTTGATTTTACGTTGTGAATAAATGTTGGTAGTTATTAAAATTGTTATAAAAATATATAATTCTAATAAAAATAGATAAGTTATAATAAGTATTTATTACCACAAACATCCGATACGCTACTGAAGCAGGTAAGTCAAATGAACGTATCTAAATTCTTTGACATCTAATCTTTGACAAGTAATAAATAAAAGCTAAAATGCAAGAAAAATATATAATTTAGTTAAATTAAGTGAATTTCATAAATGATCGGTTTACTACACGTATGTATATTATATAGTCACTTACTAGCGAAAAGTTATTCCATTATTTCACTCAATTTTTGCCGAGATCTACCGCACGCTACACAACCATCTATTTTAGATTTGGTTTGAATAATAAATAACATAAAATAAGCTCCGTAAAAACTGACAATTCCACAAAATTTCAAATCAAATTCAAATGTGTCAAATGAATCGTCAAACAGAACTGTCAAGGATCCCCACCCTAGAGAGCTTTTTCCGCCCACCATGCATGAATACATGGATAGCATTATGCTCCTTCCTTAGTCTTCTTATTCAAAGTTAGTGGGACACCCGGTACAAGTTGTCCCATTTTCGTGTGTTTTACAGGGTCTCTCTCTTATGAGTAGAGGTACAAAGATGCGGCAGTTAATCATCATAAACGAGAAACACTTTAAAACACACAAAAATAGGGAACCCTGTACTATTTTATAATTATTTAGGCTGCCAATATACATCTGATAGAGTGTGCAATGTCAGAACTAAAGAATTCCCTGAAATCTTTGGTATCCATGAAAGAGAAGGCTTCGGCACCATTGTGGCATTTGAGAATGTTCAAAACCGATTCTGATTGGATGCAGCCTCTGTTAGAAAACCGCTGGTTAGAGGAAATGCAGGTTTTCAGAACATTTCCCATGGAATACCAGAGACAGTGTACTTTTACGTAAGTTATTTACATCTTAAGCAAGGTTTTCCTTACGTTGTTAACGTTTCACCTGTAGATCTTATCTGTTCAGTCAAATCCAATTGATAGGTTTTGAAAAAAACAAAACCTTGAAAATATGTTTAGGGCTGGTAGAAATCAATACTTATAATAATTTTTATTTCAAAATAACATCTACTACATGCATTTGCAATAAAAAGTTATATATTGTCTTTGCCCTTTTTCAAAACTTAGTTTGAGAGTTTAAAAAAATCTCTAGTTTGGGAGCCATAGGATTTTTGAAAATTTAAAAATCTAACAAAACCTCTTAAAATAATACAAAATTTTATATACTTTCTTATCGATGTGGCAACACGGTGTGGAAGAAGCTAAGAACCGGCTGATTTCCGGTGGTTCCCAAAACGTTTTAATCGTTTTTTTTTTAAATATCATATACCTACGTAGGTATATGTTTTTTTTTGTAAAGACCTGTAACTATTCCTTAAAATATTTTAATGTATAGTCTGTCCAACGTGAAAATCATTAACAATGATAGATATGTTTGTCATTTTTTCCCTCGAGTTTTCCTCCACTTAGTTTTAACAAACACGAATCACACGTAATAAAAATATCCAAAATGCAAAATATTTGTCATTTTTATTTGACATATTTTGACACAAAATTATAAATTACTAGCGTGTACCAGCGACTTCGTTCGCGTCGAATTAATCATTTGTAATGGTGATGATAAAGCAAAAAAAATTTCATTAACATTCAAACTGGATAAAATTTTCTCACATTTATGTCAGCATGAAAAAAAACAATATGACGATATTATTATATAACTTAGTAATATTTGAGGGGTAGTTTCATCTCGTTGGAATTTGACTTTCGAAAAATCCGTTTGCCAAAAATAAGCTTTTTACGTCAAGCAATTTAAGCAGAATCGTGGTTAAGAAATTACCCAACTTTTTGGAATACCCTGTATAATTTTTTAAAAAATTTCAAAACACGTAAAAAACAAAATAAATTATGCGTGTCCATGCGTTTTCCCGAAACACTAACCGTTTTACAATTTACCCGTTTTTTAAATAACAAATATTGTAATATTTGAGAGGCGTTTTCACCCTCTTGGAATTTGAGATTCGAGAAACCCCTCCTTATGGAACCTCTACACCCCACAGTCAATCCGTTTGCCAAAAATCACCTTTAAACATCAAGCAGTTTAAGCAAAATCGTGATTACTCAATGCTCATATTTTATGAAACACCCTGTATAATTTTTTTAAAAATCATAAAATATAAAACAACAAAATAAAATATACATGTTTAAGAGTTTTTCCGAAAAACTCACCGGTATTTAAATAAAAAATATTCTAATATTTGAAGGGTGGTTTCACCCCCTTAGAATTCGAGTTTCGAAAAATCCCTTCTTATCGAACCTCTACACCCTAAAGTCAATCCGTTTTCCAAAAATCAGCTTTTTACGTCAAGCGCTTTAAGCAGGATCGTGATTAATCAATGACCAGACTTTTCGAGACCTGTATATATTTTTAAAAAATCTTGAAATATGTAAAAAACAAAATAAAATATACGTGTTTAAGCGTTTTTTCGGAAACTTGACCGTTTTTTAAATAAAAAATATTGTAATATTAGAGAGGTGGTTTCACCCCCTTGGAACTGGAATTTCGAAAAATCCCTTCTTATCGAACCTCTACACCCTAGAATCGACCTGTATGCCAAAATTGAGCTTCTTATGTTGAGTGGTTTGAGCAGGATCATGATTAATCAGTGAGTCAGTCACTTAAGGATTTTATATTAGTATAGATAATTTGACAACTCTCAAAAATCTTCAACTCTCAAAAAGTCGAGTTCATACGCATCGGCGCACGGTGGGGTATTAGCATGAAAAAGGTGATCGAAATTCGAAAAGGCAAATGTGTTTTAAGATTTGCCAAAAAAAGATAAATGATAAGTTAAATCATGTCTGCCATGAATGGCGTTGCTATGGGTGTGTTTAGTTGCATTCATTTGTTTCAACGAAACGTCAAAGTTGTTACTTCTCACAGATAAGAGGTAAATGGCTAAATTTTATGTTTAAAATTATAAATTGTTGTTGTTCTTGTGCTCTTTTTACGTTTATATTATTGTTTTAATTGAAAATGGCTCAGCAAGCTGCAGGTATGTATTCTACAAAAACGTATTATTTATTTTGATATTCTCTATACTAACGATTTTTTTCGCAACTAAAAGTTAGGCGTTCAGAAAATTTGATTAAATTTGTGACATTTTTATTATACTTAGAGATTTAGTTGCGCATTTTGAAGAATTCAGCATATTGTCTATATACGTTTTACTTAGTAAACATTGGGCTCTCATACAGTAAAATAAAATACTGCGACTTTTTGCGACTTTGCTGATAAAATGAGAAAAACATTCTTGGTTTTCTCTAATTTGCCAATCAGTGATATACTAATGCGAGGTGTAAACCGCGATGGCATTGTTGTGTACAAAGCGATCGCATTAGTGCCATTAGCAGTATAGCAATAATTTGGCATTAGTAGCGACTTTAGTGGTATGGGCATTGCTCGGATCAAGTCGTAGCATTAGTAGTAATAGTTGCGATATTACTACTGGCATTGACCGTGGAAACACTGGAACAGTGATTTTTCTTTCTTTTTTTAGAATCGACGAATTATCCTTTATTTTGTTCATTTTATTTCCTCTTTAATTGAAAATAGCAATAATTTATATAAGGTCTACATAAAAAAATTTCGATCAACAATCTGTGTCAAGTACCCCATTGTGCGGCGTCCGTTTGTCGTTCATCGTTCCGTCAAACCAATAATATTGAAATAGGATCTGTCATTTTTGAAATCAACCAATAAAACTGGTTAAAAACAACAAGAGATGACGCATTACGGATTTATATATGAACCCATCCCTAGTTAACTTAAAAAATATTAGAAATTTTTTTTAGCGAAATAAATGGCTTGATATAGACGTAATCTGCTTTTTTTCTGTCTTCGTCTGTCGAAATCTTACCTGAGAAAAAAAAAACAGAGTATAGATAGTTTGATTTTCCCTGACCCAGATTATTACTGCTCTACGGGTTATACGCTTGGGCTTTCCCAGATAATAGTGATATTAAAAATTTAAAGAAAAAATTAATGTTCCGCAAAACATTGGTCTAAAATATGTTTTTCATCTTTTAGAGATGGTAAAACGTTTTACAGAGATTTATGCATTGATAACTATCCAGAAGACAGCAATATGGAACCGGAACACTTGCAAATGTTGTGCGAAATTCTGGAAAGTCCGTTCAGTCCTCCCGAAACTGTCCTGTTGAACATCATCAAAGCCAAAAAGAAACTGGAAATCTTGAGAACATTGCAAAATCGCAATGTCCACATACCTCATAGAAACTGTAAGTTTGTTTATCATATTTTTAGCATGTCTGGTATTTTAATTCATAAGTAGATAGAATTTTCAGTATTTTTTTCTGTTAACAGACAGTGGCGTGCATATAATGTAGGCAAAAAGGCGTGGCGTTGCCTATCACAGACAAAATCATACCGTATGATCGAATAAAAACGGCGTCAGCGATGGCTATGAAATGACGATCGCTATCATTTTATATGTAAAATTATATGGGAAATGTCATCGATCGTCATTTCCAAGCCAACTGGACGCCATTTTTTTCGGTTTCTTTCATATTACATTGTAACTCAACGCATTACTAATGTAGAAAATTTTCGCAATAAGCGTTTTTTATCAGAAGTTAGGTTTAAAGATATACAAAAATAATAATTAGTAATAATTAAAGATTAAAGAAAATATTAAAATATTTAAATTCAACTATTCGATAACACTTTAGTTTTTTAAAACAGATACGTCTACAAAAACCGTTCACGTTCTGTTAAAATGACATTATATCAAGTTACACTACAAAATTAACAATTACTACCTGATAACAATTACTTAATAAGGTAAAACCAAAAAGCCCCAAACTTTCTGTATGATTATTTTTAATTTTTACGTATGTTATGTTTATTTATGTTATGTTCTTTAAAATCAAAGAAGCGATTGCCATACATTACTAACATCTACAGATGCATGAGCAATACATTTATTTTTATTAGATTGTATTAAAAAAGCCTTTTTTATTTTTCTTTTAGAGGTTATCGCTTCTTTTGGCTTTAACTTTGGCGTTATTAAAATTTATTCTGTGCCCTGTGTCTCATGAATGCTGCCAAATCTTAGATTTGTGAAAATCTCCCTTTCTTAAATAATCTTTATGTTCTTTAATTGGAACATTTAATGTAAAATTTATCGCATTCGCACGGTATTTGGTATATTACATTTTTTGTTTGTTGTTCTGTATTCATTGGTTTAGTATGTGATAAAATGGATCCAAGCGTATTTTGTGTTTTGAAAGATGTTTGTATGTTATATTGTTTTTCGAAACGCCTCGTATGTATGGAATTGTAAGTTGTATATATTGTGTATTGTTATCATTGTGTCTATGATTTGGGGTTTGTATTTCGTTTAATGTTTTTTCAATAAAATATGGTGGATAGTCCTTTTTTATTAATGTATTTTTTATGTGGTTTATATCTCTGTTTAGTGAAATGTCGTCTGAACATATTATTTTTGCTCTATCATATAAACTTTTTATAACACCTTTTTTTACACTTATACTATTTATCCAGAAAGAATTTATTTTGAATTTAGCGCGTCAACTGTACTTGTATATTTATATCTGTCCCCTTTAGGCCCGAGCCCCGCGCCGGCTTTTATACCCACAGCTAAAGATGTCTCGAATAGTCCATAGATCGTTAGGTGCATAGAGAAGGTTTCGAATGTTCTCGTATGTACTACTCCATTCCAGTGGAACTCGTTTTTTCTCGAACGTTCGAATGAATCATTACGCTGTCTATTCTTTAATGCGATGTTAAGGTCATCTGAGGGCGGGACATACATAGTTAAGTTAGGTCGAGTCCACACGGGTCCGCAACAGTATTATTTTCAAAATCTTCCATAAAAATATTACTTAACAAAGGAGAGAGAGGTGATCCCATTGCCATACCGAAATCTTGTTGAAAAATTATTAAATTATTAATTATTTTCTTTGCCTAATTTGTTCAGCTCTCTAGACATTCTTTAACCAACTTCGAATTGATGGTTACTGAGTGGATCGCTTTTAATGCTGCTTGACTATCGGATAAGATGATAATAATTCAAAACATCCGTACAGACAAGTAGGAGAAGTATAGTAGGGTTATTGTTAAGGGTAAGGTTAGGACTCGAAGTATGAACCCAGCATTAGTTAGCGACCAAATTATTAGTAAAAATGAATAAGGTTAGTTGCATGCGTATTTGGTGATGTCACAGGTCACAGCTAAAGGGTTCACCCGATCATCGTTGTTATAGACTCTTTCGATGACCTACGCAAAGAAGAAAGCTACCTAGTCTACGCCGTGGAACGTCTAAAATCGATAATGTACTCTACAAAAGCTGCCAAAACTTTGGCTGTAGGTAATATGACCGAGCAATGCATGGAACTGTGGACTGAAATGCCAATGAAAGACTTCATTTCAACCAAACGGACATTTGAAGGTCGAACTTATGAATTCTATCAGGCTAAGCTTAAAACTTTACTTTAATAATGATTCGTTTTTTGCTTAATTTTTGCTGTTTTCTATTTTTATATTTTATTTAATAAAAAGTCTATTTATGAAATAAAACAGTGTTTTTTTTTGATAATTTTGACATCTATACTAATATATAAAATCCTTAAGTGACTGACGTACTGATTAATCACGATCCTGCTCAAACCACTCAACGTAAGAAGCTCAATTTTGGCATACAGGTTGATTCGAAATTCCAGTTCCAAGAGGGTGAAACCACCTCTCAAATATTACAATATTTTTTATTTAAAAACGGGCAAGTTTCCGAAAAACGCTTAAACACGTATATATTTTATTGTTTTTTTACATATTTTAAGATTTTTTAAAATGTATACAGGGTGTTTCGAAAAATCTGGTCATTGATTAATCACAATCCTGCTTAAAGCGCTTGACGTAAAAAGCTGATTTTTGGAAAACAGATTGACTTTAGGGTGTAGAGGTTCGATAAGAAGGGATTTTTCGAAACTCGAATTCTGAGGGGGTGAAACTATCCCTCAAATATTAAAATATTTTTTATTTAAAAACTGGTGAGTTTTTCGAAAAAACTCTTAAACACGTATATTTTATTATGTTGTTTTACATATTTTAAGATTTTTTATAAATTTATACAAGGTGTTTCATAAAATATGACTGACCATTGAGTAATCACGATTCTGCTTAAACAGCTTGACGTTTAAGGCTGATTTTTGGCAAACGGATTGACTGTGGGGTGTAGAGGGAGGGGTTTCTGGAATCTTAAATTTCAAGAGGGTGAAAACGCCCCTCAAATATTACAATATTTGTTATTTAAAAAACGGTTAGTCTTTCGGGAAAACGCTTAATATATTTTTAATGTATTTCTTAAATGTAAATAATTCATTTAAAGAAAATAAGAATTTTTAATATATTTTAGTTTGTCCGAACATTTAGTTGTTAGGGCTCGTAGTTAGTTGTGCAGCGTGCGGTAGATTCTCAATCAAACATTGAGAGTTATGATAGTTAACAAGCTCACAGAAAACTCAAGTCTTTTTTTGACTTAAATCATTTTAATGACTTAAATCATTTGATTTTAAGTCATATAAGTCTTTTTAGAAAAAAATTAAGTCATTAAAAAAGATTTAAATCTTTTTTTAATCAGACAAAACGTACGGTATGTGCAAATGGGGCTAAATAAGGCAAGTATTACGTTTCTTGTAACAAATTTAAATTTATTTATTTCTAATCAAACCATATAATTATTGTAGCATAGGTCTAGATAAAAGGAAACTGAAACAAATAGATTTTCTATCGTATTTTATACATAACCATTTATTTTTAAGGATACAAATCTATATAAATACTAGGGTGTACGTTATTTACCAAGTCGATTATTTCTCTCACGGCGCCCTCTAAATTTTTAGGTTATTGTCTTAAAAAAATAACAAGACCATTGTAAACCCTTAATATTCACATTAAACCTTGCCCCAGAGACGATTAATTTCCCGTTTAAATTATATGGGAATTTGCCTCTTTTTGCAAATATTTTTTTTCTTTCGATCTTGTTCTCTCGCAGCCATGACAATCACACATTCTTGTACAGAATTGAACGCTCTATAAAAAAGGTCTCTTACATTTTTTCGATAAACCTACTCCTTCAAAAGTTATTCACGGCTAAAGTTAACCACTCGGTTTTTGAAAAATTTATGATTATTTTTGAAAAATTTAATCTATTATTTAAAAAAAAGCAATTTTCATGATGCCACGATAAACAATTTTGAAATATGGAGAACAATAAAATTGAATGCATGATAGATTTTTTAAAAACCTAACCAAGAATGTTTTTTAAAACAAATCAGCTATACTTAAATGGTTTAAACTTCATTAGACTTGAAGATTTCTTAATTCCCAACCTTAACACCATCAGAATTATATATTTTTACAGTAATAGATTAAATTTTTCAAAAATTATCAGAATTTTGTCAAATAAGTTGAAAACTTTAGGAATTTACCGAGTGGTTAAATTTAACCGTGAATAACTTTTGAAGGAGTAGGTTTATCGAAAAATTGTGGGAGACCTTTTTTGTAGAGCGTTCAATTCTGTACAAGAATATGTGATTGTCATGGCTGCGAGAGAACAAGATCGAGAGAACAAAAAATATTTGCCAATTACCATGTACCTAATTTAAATGGGAAATCTTTCGTCTTTGGGACAAGGTTTAAGGTGAATATTAAGGGTTTACAATGGTCTCTTATTTTTTTTAGACAATAAACTAAGGTAAATAACGGACACCCTAGTAAATACATACAAACGACTATTTGACAAACCAACTGTCTTTACCGACATAAATCAACTCGCTGGTGAACTTTGGCCTTTTCTTATGCTTCGCCGAGTGTTCCTTCAACGTTTCAACATCGAAACAATGAAAGAAACACATACTACAAGAATACCATCGTCTCGCTTTGTAGTCCTTGTCCTTCACCGAATTCCAGTGAAGATTATTGTGCTTCTTCAGCGCCGCCTGGTAGTTAGTCTTGAAATTACACGAAATGCAATTGAACACTTGCAATTCAGGGTCATACTCCCTTACAGGACTAGGACTTCTGTCTCTTTTACTGGACTGGCTTGCACCGTCCTGGTCGGCTTTGATAATCATAGTAGCCACTTTCTGGTCGTTTCTGAACTCCGAATAGGACACTGCCAGGTTCGGGGTTTTTTCTTCTCTAGCGTGGAAGTTCGTGTGCGATTGTAACGTTTTTCTGATGTAAGTAATGATGCCGCACATCTGACACTTGTACGACGGCTCGCCTAGCTGGTAAAACTTCTCTCCAGGGTTAGACGGGGCTTTCAGCTTGTAAATACAAACGAACTTGTTCTGCCTGAACTGAGAAAAAGCTACTTCCAGGTTGGGATCGCCGAGCTTCTCCGCGTGAAGGTAAGCGTGTTCGTCGACTTTCCTTCTCGGCAAGTCCTTCTTGCACAGCTGGCATTGGTAGGTGTTGATCCGATTTCGGACACTCCCCGAACTATCTAGCTGTTCCTCTTCGTCCAGAGCGGCGTCCCTGAAGCAATCGGGTTGTATTGTATACTCCGCCGTGTACTTTCCGTTTCTGATCTCGTAAAACGTCACTTCTAGGTCGGGGTCGTTGTCTTCTATGGCGTGACTGTTTACGTGGGGCAGTAAGTATGCGAAATCATCGACGTTTGAGGAACATTTGGAGCAATTGTAGGTGTTGGTATTATCTTGCGCTTCGACAGCTTCGTCTCTTTCTTCATTTTCATCTTCCGAAGCGGGGTTTTCAATTTTTACAAAACCATAATCTATTTCTTTCGATTGAGGGGTCTCATCTCCTCCTCCTTCCAGATACTCAATTAACTGATCTGTGCTGTTTTCGTCGTCGAGGATTTCGATAGTAATCACCTCCTGATCTGTGGTGAGAGTTTGGGGAGATTTGGATGCTGTTACTTGAATTTCTTGAGGTGGTTCTTCGTTTTCTTCTTCTTCTTCAATAATTTCATGCAGTTCTTCTTGGATTCCTTGTAATTCTTCCGCGACTTCGTCGAATTCTTCTACGATTTCTTCGAAATCTTCTCCTCCGTTGTCTCTTACTTCTTGCTCGTCATCGTCCTCGTAAAACTGTAGGATGTCATCGGGTTCGTCGGTGAATCCCCGGTTCTGCGCTTCTTCCGGATCGTTCAGCTCGTCAACTTCCGTGACATGCCAATCGATTATGTTGCTCAACCTCTCCAGTTCTTCTTCGTTTTCCATGTTTTTGTCCTCCAGAAAGCTCATGATGTCGATTTTCCCGTTGAATTCTGAAAGATAATGAAAACATGTATTAAAATAACAAATTGTGTTAGGTTAGGTTAGGTTCCACGAAAATTTCAAATAAAATAGTTCCAGCTCTAGTCACTAGGTGGTAGTGCAATTATTTTTTAGGTTAAGAAGTTGCTACTAGTTATTGCCAGATGGCGTTAAATCAGAATTTTTTGCAGTTCCCAACCTACACTGTCATACTATTGTCAAATTCTCAAAAAATATTGTTATAACGCCAATCATATTATCAAATGATTATTATCAAAACGAATTTTAAAGTATAATTTTTATAATATTGTAATTGCAAAACATTTTCCGATGCACGTTATCAATCATATCAACATTGACACTAAAGTCTATACCGGATGTTGCATCGTCGAGCGGGACATAGGAAATCTCATGAAAATTTTAATGAGGTCAATTATTGGCTTCCCTAATTATTTTAGAGAATAATTCTATTTAGGTTTATTGAAGAGCACTAAAATCCACATTCAAAAGAATAACTTTAAATATTTTTGATTAGCCCATTTACGAGTTATCGCCGATTTCTTTTTAAATATTTCTCCTTTCTTATGGCCCTGTATTTACTTATGAGCACCAGTCAATGTAAAAGATAACTGTCAAATGAAGTTGTTTGTGGTTTAACTCAACGAACACCTAAGTATAGATTGAAGCGGGGTCGTTTACTTACCAATGGTTTCATGGCCTCCATTTTCCTCGGCGTCTAACCATGCCTGGTCTTCACTGTCGGATATTTGATTGTTGATGAATATCTTATTTTTGTTGTAGTCTATACAAAAATTGCCTTTGTATTCCCCCTCGCAAGTTTTCACAAACCCAACGGGCGCGGACCCTTTCGTTTTCACGTGCGTTTTGCCATGGTTGAAGCACACTTTTATACTGACAGTGTTGTAATCACATTGGGAACACTGAAGACACCACTTGAACAGATCGTCTTTCAGTCTGAAACAAAATGAGAAATATAGGAAACAATATACAGGGTGGCCCGAACTGTATTCCGGAAACTTCGGCAGTATATTCTGCAGATAAAAATAAGTAAAAAAGTTTGTATAAATCGTATGTCCTAAAATGCTTAGTTTCGGAGAAAATTAATAAATTTATTTAGGTTTTTTTCCAAATAATTTTTGAATTAACGTCAATATTTGGATGAAAATAGGTGTCTGGGAGGTTTTTGACATGGGAAATTTGATTTTGATGTCAATATGACTCCTATTTATAGGGGGCGCCACCTACATGTGTTTTAATTGTTTGAAAAGTAATAACTTTTCGTCCGTACCTGTATAAATCTACTGAGTAAAAAAATATACATTTCCGTGAATTTTTACGTAAAAAATATCTCTTGGTAAAAATCGCTACGAGCAACCGTTCTGAAGATATATAAAATGGAAATAGTCAATACATGTCATTATTGACAAAAAATAAACACGTTGAGTTATTTGACTGAAATAATAAATTCGGGAAATTTTTATTTTTTGAAATTTAATGAAATAATTATAAATTTTTCAAACTGTTTAATTTATGTCAATGATGACAGGTATAGTAAACGTCACGAATGTTTGGGACTGATTTATCGGTCGCTACCTTTGAATAAGAAGACTAAGGAAGGAGCATATCAAAAATCTTAGGTACACCGCGATGGGCCTCAAATATGGCCGACTTAAATTCCGGTTTATCAGTGTCGTTCTAATTTTATTTAAAAAATGTAAAACTATGATGTAGGGTAGACGTGGGGTAGACTCAATAATTTTTTGTTTTATTTTACGTTGTGAATAAATGTTGGTAGTTATTAAAATTGTTATAAAAATATATAATTCTAATAAAAATAGATAAGTTATAATAAGTATTTATTAACACAAACATCCGATACGCTACTGAAGCAGGTAAGTTAAATTAACGTATCTAAATTCTTTGACATCTAATCTTTGACAAGTAATAAATAAAAGCTAAAATGCAAGAAAAATATATAATTTAGTTAATTTAACTGAATTTCATAAATGATCGGTTTACTACACGTATGTATACTATATAGGCACTTACTAGCGAAAAGTTGTTCCATTATTTCACTCAATTTTTGCCGAGATCTACCGCAGGCTACACAACCAACTATTTTAGAGTCTTTTTCGATAAATTGCGATAGTGACACAGTTAATTTAAGTTCTGCCACAATTTCCATCTAGATTTACTACCTTTATACAACTATCAGTAGTAGAATAAATAATAAATAACATAAAATAAGCTCCGTAAAGACTAACAAATCCACAAAATTTCAAATCAAATTCAAATGTGTCAAATGAATCGTCAAACAGAACTGTCAAGGATCCCCATCCTAGAGAGCTTTTATGGTGGCTTTTCCGCCCACCATGCATGAATACATGGATAGCATTATGCTCCTTCCTTAGTCTTCTTATTCAAAGGTCGCTACCATGTGAACTAATCTGTTCAAGGTCACATAAAACTTAAATTCCAGTGCCGTGGTGTTTCAAGTCATTATAATAATCAATATATAATCTGTTGTAATTTGTTGTTTTAACTGTCAAAGTCTTGTTAAAACATATATTTGGTTATAAATATAAAATGGAATGCCCCATTGGTCGCACTGCGAGCACACCAATGGACTGACGCACAAAAACGAATCAAAG
Organism: Sitophilus oryzae; assembly: GCF_002938485.1. NCBI lineage: Eukaryota > Metazoa > Arthropoda > Insecta > Coleoptera > Curculionidae > Sitophilus > Sitophilus oryzae. The sequence continues at coordinate 494,402 of NW_022146305.1, read as the reverse complement.
AAACGCGATATAGTATCGTCTTTGTCAATCACGCTAACATTTTAGAATAAGTAGGAGGAGCGCAGGCAGATGATTAGACCGGGCCTTTAAAAACCTACGTCTGCGGTAAAAATTTACGTTTTTAATGCAAAAATGATAGCGCGCGTGTCGATTCTAACTTCATCAAGCGATGAATCACTCCCAAACATTCGTGGCGTTTACTTTATTGATGATCTCCGTTGCAAATATCTCGAGAACCATTTCTCGTAGCGATTTTTACCAAGAGACATTTTTTACGTAAAAAGTCACAGAAAAGTATATTTTTTCACTCAGTAGTTTTATACAGGTACAGACGAAAAGTTATTACTCTTCAAACCAGTTAAAAAATATGTAGGTGGCACCCTCTACTAGTAGGAGTCTTATTGACATCAAAATCAAATTTCTCATGTCGAAAAACTCCCAGACACCAATTTTCAACGAAACATTGACGTTACTTCAAAAATTATTTGGAAAAAATCGAAATAAAAATGAAACTTCTACACCCTGTATCTCCGAAACTAAGCATTTTAGGACATACAATTATACGAACTTTTTTACTTATTTTTATCTGCAGAATATGCTGCCGAAGTGTCCGGAATGCAATTCGGACCACCCTGTATATTGCTTGGGGGCGTTCATAAATTACGAGAGGCGGTTTTGAGGATCTTTTTAACCCCCTCCGCCACTGGTGAGATGTGTTTGATGTGATGAGATTTCTCTACATCCCCTCCCCTCCTTATCTCACTAGAGTGAGATCATTCAAAATTTGTAAGCGTTGGATTTACACACACACAATTTGCTTTATTGTTTTTATACAGACTATAGTAGTTGAGATTGTTTAGATCACACCCTAAAATTACACAACGATAACTAGGGAATGCAATCCCGCACCAAAATCTCAATCCCGCAAACCCGCGGGATTAAAGCAATCAATCCCGCGGATCCGCAAAATTGCGGGATTGTAAACTATAAATGCTCTTCTTTTCTCTCTCCGATTTTGGGATGCGGTTTGGACCAGGTTTTAGATGCATCTATTGTGATTAAGATGCTATGTGGTTTGCGAAAATATATTTAGCGAATTCTCGTATACAGAGTGTTTTATAATTTTGGTCAAGAACTTTTTCTACTGAAAATTTACAATTTTTGAAAAATCAAAATTTTAACTATGTACGACTAATCTGTATTGAAATTAGAAAAAAGAATTTGGTCTTTTTTTTAATTTTTTGTTTTAAGGAAAATACGAGTTTTTTCGAAAAATATGCATTTATAGTCATACATTTGGTCCTAAGTGGGACAAAAGTTAATATTAAATAAACTTAAATTTTATTTATAATTTATCTATTTATTTTATAAATAAAAATATTATTCTGATGTTGAATGTTTTTTTTTCAATTTGTGTTAGTTATCTGCTTTTAGATACACTCTATATCAATAATTTTTTGGCATATGCAGAATGTACAAAGCTTTTTGTGCCATTTAGGTCCATTTTAGGAAAAAACGTCGTATTTCAATATAATTCGTAATAATTTCAATACAAATTAGTCATACTTGGTAAAAATTTCGATTTTTTAAAAACTGTAAATTTGCGGTAAAAAAGATTCTTGACCAAATTTTCATACTCTTATAAAACACACTGTATACGAGAATTCGCTAAATATATTTTCGAAAATCACATAGTATCTTAATCACAATAGATGCATCTAAAACCTGGTCCAAACCGCATCCCAAAATCTTTTTTAGTTCAAGAGATATTCAACTTTAAATTTACCCTAAAATTTTGTTGTCCCGATAATTATGTCCGGCAGTTTATTTGACGAAATTGTCCACAAGTACAAGAATAAACGCTTTTCTTCACTTACGCACGCCAGAAAGAAATCTAATAACTAACCTGTTTGTTTCACTTATTTTTAATCGCGAAGCCGTAAGGGGAATCCCCTGGTGTCGATCCCGCACGGTAAATCCCGCAAATTCGATCCCGCGGAATCACAGAGGGATCCCGCATTTGCGGGATTGCATTCCCTAACGATAACGATACCATTTATATTATACTAGTTGAAGCCTGGCGCATCCGCCACAACATCAGGAAAAAAAATACTTTTTATTTTTTTTAATTAAATGAAAAACAAAAAATCCGGCGGCGACAGTTTTTAGAAGAGCCAATTAACTATCTTTTAGTAAAAAAAGCAACTTTCTAGAGCAAGTCGTTACTTCAGTAGAGACGACACAGATAAACATTAGCATTTTATATTATGTAGATTACTTACCCATGCTCTAAAAATTTATGGTAAGCCAGATGATACTCGTCCATTATAATCAAGGAACACTCGTGGCACACGTAAGTGGAATCATTCTTAAACAGGTATTTTTCCTCGATAGCTGAATGTTTGGTCAATGTAGGCAAACCGCTACTGCCCAAACAGTGCACGGTTTTTATGTGTCTACACAAATTACTGAAATATTTGCTGATAAAATTGCATCGGGTACAAGAATAACCTTTTTCTTCGCCCAAGACTGACAATTTCCTTCTCTTGAATATGTTCACTCTGTGTACTACTCGGCAATGTCTGGTCAAGTCATACAGGTGCCTGCCTGCGTAAGGACACAAGTGACAAGTGAACACTAAACCTTCTTCACCTTTGGGTGTTTTTCCTGGCCTGCCTCTCTTATAATGTAATCTAAAAAGAAAAAAAGCGTTTACTTCAGGTTTTCTCTCTCAGATATTCACTTAAATGTTTCTTATAAAAAAATATACTGCGTGCCTTTCAAAAGTGGCTCACCCCTATAACTTTTTACCCTGTATATATTTTATAAAATAAATTGGAGTAATATGACACTTGATATGGAGCATTTTAAGAACATTAGCTCACTCTGCAATCTAAGAAATACTATAATTATATTATAATAGGTACCTTTTATTTTTTCCTTCACTCTCGCGTGTCGGACACATTTTTTTTGCAAAATGTTCCTTCAGTTCGGTCAAACTAAAAAACGTAAGACTGCATCGGCTGCATTCTAACATAACCATTTCCTGCATATCTTGATGTACTTTCTTGTGTTCATCCAACTGGGTTGACTGTCGAGTAGTATAATCACAATATTCACAACAGTAAGTCTTATCGACTGCTGTATGTCCCATAAGGTGCCTTTTAAACAGTTTGTGACTCCCAACTTTCCGGTTGCAGTAAATACACAAATGCGCTTTTTTCATATAACCCTGACGATTAGGATTGTGCGTTTTTGCGTGATTTATCAGCCTCATTCTAACAGGACTATTAAAAGGACACCTATCGCATTGGTACACCTTCTCTTCGACGCACTGGCCATTGACAAAGTGCTCTTCGAACCGATCTTTATCTGAAGTTTGAAACAAACAATTGTCGCACCGGAAACTTTCTGCAAAGTGCGCTTTATTTTTATGCAGTTTTAAATGGCTGTGATGGGTGAAAATTTGTTTGCATACATTACACTCCCACAGGCGGCTTATGGGGCCGCTTTTCAGCTGGCAGCCTACGTAGTGCCGCTTCAGAATGTATCGAAAGGGGGTTTGATAGCCGCAGAAGCTGCATTGGTAAATGCTGATCGATGATTGAGCGGCCACCAATTTGGCATCGAACACGATTTCGCCATCGGGGCCCTCGTTTTCCAAGTCGACTTGACTGTCCGCTTCCGATGCCGAATTACCTTCGTCGTTGTATTCGTCCATGGTTTTCCACTGTTTGAAATTCAAATTTCTGAGCACGAAAATTAGAACAATCAATCTGAAGCTATGGGGCTTTCACCCATAGACTTATAAATCTTCACGAAACACGATTTACTGGAGATTCCAAAGAACGCGAGCACGCCAACTTGTTTAGCTGTCAATGTCAGTCATCTGTCAAAATATATTGTTGACCTTGTTTGGTTCGTACGGGTAAAAAAGGACAGATATTGCCCGGAATAGATAATAATTAACGGAACACGAACGGAACATACTTAATTTTATCGGCCATTTATAAGCTACAGAAAAGAATTTTATTTTCATAGAATAAAATTTTGAATTATTCTTCTGAGGTATATCTTGTAATTTCGGCCGTTAGTTGTTTTTTTCTGTTAAAATTTAATTTTAGGACGTTTTCATATAGAATACCTCACGTTGGGTAGTGTTTCTTGGTATTTACGTGTGGGGCTCCAAAAGAAAAAAATTAAAACGTATTTGTATAATAATTCTTATATTAATATATATTTTACAAGTTAAAATGACGAAAATCATAGATTTTTACAGCCCAAATCTTGCCGGAGTTCTTCTAGGAGTTGCCCCAGCGCTGATAATCTCTTGACCTTTATTCAGAGCAGCTTCCTTTTTGTCCGCAGCCTCTTTTCTAGCTTTCATCTCTTCCTGAGCCACTTGCATCTGATTCTCCATCTCGAGCAAATGTTCCGCGGCTTGTTTTTTCTTAGCCCGACCCGATTTTCCTGTTTCTATAAAAAAAATAACATATTTAAAGTGTTTAAGTTATAGAATATACCGGGTGCGTCTCAAAAGTAGCTCACCCCTATAACTTTTTTTATTTTTCAGATAAAAAAAACGAGAAGTTCCAACCCTCAATTGTAATTTTTTACCTTTTAGAGAGAAAAACATTGGACCCAACTCGGCGAGCCAGTGTCCATCGACTGAAGTAACACACTGCATGTATTCACGAGCTGTCATTACAAGTTCATGGTAAACTACGTAATCTGGAGTGTTTCCTAGACCGAATAGGGCTGATGTGGGATGTAAGTGACACGGCATTCCTGTACGGCAGTTTACGTATTCGCCAATACCTATGAAATAAAAATAATCACTATGAAATAATAGAATAAAGATTTTTATACAGATATACTGTGCTTGGCCATTATTATTATTTTGTGCTATGGAATCTATTATTTCTGTATTTTCTATTATTTTATACATACTATTTTGTATTATCTATTCAAATTGTATTTTTTGTTGAGGCGGTAAATAGAATAAATAAATAAAATGTTTTTCTATACCTTTCAGACGAGCTGCTTGATGGAAATAAGCGGAACAGATACATTTCCTGACAATGTCCCAGTCCGTACCGCAGGATTTTATTTCCAGTTTTTGTTGGACGACAATATCCTTCAGTTGTTGTCTGACCTCTCTGACTTTGCGCATAGCCTTTATGTGAATGAAATGCTCGTTGCACCAGTGCGAGGAATAGTTGTTCTGTTTCCATTGGTTGTAGACGTTGAGAAACGTCAAATGATCGCTTTCAGGTACCTAAACATAATATTTTTTTTGCTATAGTTTATCCAGAGAGAGAGAATAAGATTTTGACAGACAGTAACGAAAAAATTAGAAAGATATGGTAAAGTCCCACATATTTATAAAGTAACTATATCGACTTCATACTGCACTCTGTGAAGCCGAGCCAATGGGTATACAGGGTGTCCCAGGCTGAGCGTGCATTAGAAGTTTCTAGAGAACCACAATATCTAGATCGGAGATTTTTTGCACATCATTGTTTTACAACGAGATCTATTGATTAAAAATATTTTCAATATGGCGGCGGCACTTTCGGAAATACCGGAAGTTGACAGCAACTTTCTTATTTTAAATGGGTGTCCCCATTTTTTATTACATACTTAAATTCTCTGTAAAATTTTATAAATTTTGATATTAAACACTCTATATCTAACATTGGCCGTTTTTGATAAAACAAATATTTAAAATTTTTGAACGAAAAAAACTACCTGTCAAAAAAACTTGTATAGCCTAAAATTCAAATTTAGTGACTACCACACCCACTGTAACATAAAGAGAAGACATATGGCTATCTATTTCAAAAATTAAATTGTTTAAATGTCATATAATAATGGCGGTAGCTGTCATGGAATTGAGCGATTAAAAAATTATTATAAATCATTTTTTTCAAATGGAAGCCCACTTTTTTTTATTTTGCTAGTGAGAAGGTTTTTCATTTTGTTACTTTTTAACTACACATGTTCCTACGCCTAAAATAAATCGTTTTAAAGTTATTTTAGATTTAGTTTGAAAACGTATATTTTTCTTGATTTTATCTAGCTTCCTTGTCAGAAAACGAATTATTTGAATTTCCTATGTTAAAAATACTGCCTGCTTGAGTTTAAAAAGTGTATTTATAAAAATATATCTCGTATTTTCGCTCTTTAGTGATATCTAATAGTTGATATTATTAATATACCGTATGATCAAAAAAAAAAACAGCGCAAACTTGGCTTGGAAATGATGATCGATAACATACTGCTTTTTGAACAAAATGTCACAATATGACATGACCAGATCTATTGTTTTACATCACATGACGTTTAAAGTCATAGGCTACTGGTTAAAATCAATAAAAATATACGCTTTATAACTGAATCTTAAATAACTTACATACGGTTTATTTTATGTATAGTCATAAAGTAACGAATTGAAAAGCATTTTCACTAGTGAAATAAAAAAGTGGGTTTCCATTTGAGAAAAATGATTTATGATAATTTTTTAACGAGCTGACAAAAAATAATTTACTTGACACGAAACGAAAAATAATTTACTTGAATGAAAATGGCTGAAAATTAGCACTTTGCGATAGACGCCTAACAATTTTGAAGTCTCAGTGACGTTAGTAGTAGTCATCATGTTTGTTTAAATGGTTATACTTGATATGATACTTCTTTGGTTGGTATTTTTTTATCATTTTATGAATTGAAACTTACTTGAAATTTTTCTCTAACTCCATCTGCTTCTTCTTCGCGACCTTTTGGCCGGTAGAATATGGAGGGGACGGACAACATGGAAACGATAATCAAAATTTCCGCGGTACACCCCATTTGCGTGGACACTATCAGCATTTGGCATTGGGGAGGGTCCAACGGGAACTCGGCCATCTGTCGTCCCAACTTGGTTAGGACACCTACAAAAACACATACATTATGGAATTTTAGGCTGTATTCCATTGCAAAACCCGGCGAACCAAACAGGTAAACTACGGTAAAGAGCAAGGATACTATAGAGATAAGGATAGTTCGATTCCTATCTTCCTGCACTGTCAGTTTTTTTACGTCATCTACTGACCGAGTTGAAGTTGGCGCTAAAGATTTTAGACAGTGACAGTTATTTTTGCATTTGACGGACGAGCGCACAGTGCGTTGGAAGATAAATTTAGCGGGACAAAAGCGTTTGGTTAGAAATAAGCCAAAAAATGTGTACTGATAAGAATAAATAGTAGACATTCCAATTGATAAAAAATGCATGAATATTCTTTGTATTTCGATACATTTTTATCAACCAAATTTGGTCGTTTTCTGCTCAGCAAGGCAGAGATCATACGAAAACAAAATATTTACAAATGCTTATACATTTTATTAGAAAGCCAAATTATGTTGAAGATTGCCAAAGGTATGTACTTTTCTACTGTATGTATATTATTTGTTAAAATCCTTCGTGCCTTTGTTCTGCAGATATCAAACTTACACTTTTTTTTCAAATATCGATATATTGAATGATGTAGATCTTTTGAGTTACCAATAGTTACCAACACAGGTAGTCGCAGTCACAGGGAGTTCAAGCTTAACAGGTGAATGCCCAAAAAGATTCATTTCAATCGGATAGTATAAAAACAAAACAACTCCATCAAAAGGCACTGAGTTTAAAAAATTGTCTTAGATACTTAATATATGAATTTACAATTACCGAGTGTTAAAATTAAAATTAAAATATCTATCTTATTTATTATTTTCAAAATAAAATATATTTTTTTAAAATAAATTATAGAGGGTGTCACAAGATTACAAATTAATTTAAAAAAAACTGCTAAAGAGTTTTTTGATATCATAATTTTATGTATTTGGCAATAGTTTACAATACGGTTTTTGTGTATCATGTACGAATAATATCATAGTTTTATTATCTTGTATTTATTTATTAATAAATTAAGTTGTTAATAAATAAATAAATTTAACCATATAGTTGCTATATATTAGACCATTTGCTACGTTCTTAGATTTTAAGTCCCAAACATTGCTCTTGAGATTTTGTCCCGCTAGAATAACCATCCGCCGCACTGTGGAGCGCTGGTCAGCACGTGACGTAGCATTCCACGGCGACTACGACAGCGGCGATTTTATGCGATCGAACAGTCCTTTAGACTATATACAGTCCTTGGGTAAAGAGCGGTTCCTGAAAAACATCGGTTTGATACGGAACGGTTTGGTAAAATATTGGAAACGTCAAATGTTGACGTTTTTAGAGTATTTCAATCTCTGACAATATCGAAATCTATTTACTCTGAAAGAAAGCCAAGATCTGAAAGAAAGCCAATAATGCAATAATATAGAGGGTGTTCTATTTAAAAAAATCATCCCTATCCACCCACACTTTTTTGAGCCACTCTATAGAAGCCAAAATATTTTCCTGAAATACTTCCTCGTACATTCTTTAGGTTTACACTTATACAAAATTCCCAAGTTTTTTATTCTACGAACTATAGATGACCCGACGCACTATTGCCGGACCCTGTACAGGGACTTGGTTTTTTTTTTGAATGTACCTGTATGATCCAAAGCTCCCAAAATCCACAATTGATACAGCGAATTCAAAATATTGTCTTGAGGTGGCGGATCCATGAAATGGAACTGTAATAAATCTTGAACGCCTAGCGATTTGAGCAAGAGTACCGTATTGGCCAGGTTAGTTCTCTGTATTTCCGGTACGGTGGTTATTAGCAGTTCGTCCTTGTATTGTCTTTCGGTGTACAGGCGGAAGGCTTGACCAGGGCCTGTACGGCCCGCACGACCTGATCTTTGGTTAGCGTTGGCTTGCGATATAGGATAGATCTGGAATTGTAATATGGGGGGAGCAGATTAAAAATAACAGATAAAAAATTGGTCAAGTGCGAGTCGGACTCGCACACGAAGGGTTCCGTACCATTCATTATCTATACATCATTAGATACTATATTATTAGAAAAATTTTTTCCTTAACACATTACTATAGTCTGTGAAACGAATAACTTTGAATTTGACAGTTCCCGCGGGCTTTTCTAGTGTTAATTTTATTAGGTTAGCATTTTGCGGCCATGCTGACGCAATGCCCTCTCTAATAGAACAGTCTCGGAACGAGATTTATGACGTCACGCTAGTTAGATACTATTAATAATACTATACTACTAATAATACTAATATTCACACCACACACCCACATAATGTTTACTGAAATTAATAAACTAATATAAACTTGTCAAAAGATGACCACATATTTTTTTAATTTATTATTCTTAACACTAAAACTATCTACATTGACTATGGAGTACGATGAAACGCGCGTCCAGTGTAAAAATAAAAGTGTTTTGGTTTATGGAGTACAACTTCAGCCATGAATATTTTATATGTAATTTTTTCGATTATATTCGACACTATTTTTTTTCATACGACACAACACTGATGAAGGCTATAATGTTAGCTGAAACGTTTTTTTTTAAACCAAATAAAAATAATAAAAAACTTAATCAGCGTTTTTCCCGAACCTAAATCCCAAGAAAATCAAAAATTTTAGAATAATTTTACATATAAAATGACAGCGATCTTTATTTCATAGCCATCGCTGACGCATTTTTTCTATGATATTGTATTATTTGCAAATATAATTTTTCGAACATTGATACTTGCAAAATATACATATAAATTTTAATGAATACAAATAATAATACATCACTATTAGTAGATATTGAATATTTTTTTGTTAAATTAGATCGATTTTAAAAACACCAAAATTTAAAATCATTTTACCCATTATCTTATGTACCTATTCATTATTTGTATATTGTAAAACATTTGCTGCATTTGTATGGTTCATAGTTTATTTGTCAAACTATTTATATATATATATATATATATATATTGTATTTATTAACTGTATATTTCATGTAAACTATATAATTTTTAAAATACAAACCAAAAATACGAGGAATAATGTTTTCCATGTATTCTACAACATATTTATTAATCCGTAGTATCTAACTAGCGTAATCTCACTCCGAGGCTGTTCTATTAGAGACGGTATTGGTCTGATATTTAGAAATATCAAAAGCTGATGACATTTTACTTTTGACAATTATGACATTTCGTGTTGATTTTCGCAAGAAGAGGAAAAAATGTCACTTGTTTTATTATTTTCCTTTTCTATTTCACGAAAGTAAAAAGAGTTACCTATCTGATTCGTTCAGGCACTCAATTTAAAGAATATCAGTAACTTTTTTGGCAGAGGGATTTTAATATATTTGCCATGTTGTTAAAAATAACGGTCAAAATTCAAAGTTATTCATTTTATAGACTATAAAAATTGTATTAATCAATAATAAATATGTAAAACGTAAAAATAAATATGTAAAAATTAAAAAAAAAACTATTAAAAAAAGTCGCCTTGACTAGGATTCGAACCTGCCTTACTACGGCTCCAACGTCATAGCAGCGTAAAGTCCTAACGCTTTAACCACGTGGCCACCGAGGACTTGAAAGATTTTATGTAAAATTCTTACTTAAAAGATTATGTTTAGTGAAAGTACTTTTTTATTTATAAACATTTATTTAATTCTGTTTTTAGTATTTGTTCTTATAGCGACAACATAGATACATTATCTCTGCAAAAATTTCAACTGTTTAGCTATAACTGTTCATAAGATAGAGCTTTGTGACAGACGGACGGACGGACAGCGAAGTCTTAGTAATAGGTTTCCCGTTTTTACCCTTTGGGTACGGAACCCTAAAAATCAATAGAACAAGATTTTAGGGCTGCCAACTTATTTCCTCACAAATAAAATATATAGGATGTAGCAGGGTTGGCATGATTTAAATCAAGTCATTTTTTTTAATTTTAATCATGTGATTTAAATAAAAAATAATAATTTTATTTTAACTTTATAATAAATCAAAAATTAACTGTAAAAGTTATAAAAACGTGTCCTAGAAAACTAGAAAAAAATATTACAGATATATATAACAGGTAATAAATCGAAAAATAATTGTAAATGTTATAAAACTATATAAAAATATCTATTCATCAACTTAAATGTTTGACCGATTTTTGAAGTAATTTCGTGTGAATCTCATAGACCGCTGAATGTAGGGATTTATTTTAAAATTTATGTATAAGTGACAAAAGCAGTAAGTACTTTACACTTTGACATTAGATAATACATACTAATTTCATTCTCGAGTTAAGACTATTTCCGAACAATAGTGTATTGTTTTATTAGGAGTAAAATTTATACTTTTTTTGACGCGGTACCTTTAAAGGACCATCGTAAAGCTATTCCGACGTTACAGGGAGGCACAAAAAGTACATTTTTACTCCGAATAGAACATACTGTTTCTTTTAAAACATTACAAATAATTTTTTAATCGATTTCAAACATTGCAAATAGTACAAACAGTAACCAAGCAACAATTTGTACACTCGTTGAATTTGACACTTAATATCAGTTTAATAATATATTTTTGTATTTTTGCGCTTAGGCGTAACAGTGCTTTACTTTTATGCCTTTTATGACGTTAAAATGACAAAAGTTAATATTTTTATATGAACTATACTATATTATCCCGTTACATTTTAGCTGTGAGGAAATAAGTAAGGTCTGGCGGCCAAGAGATCTTGAACAATAATTATACTAACCTGTAGAGCATCCATACCAATTCTGGGATTGTAAACTTTTAGTTTACAGTATCCCGAGTCTATCACGAAGATAATACCGTCCACTGTAAGGGACGTTTCTGCTATATTGGTGGCTACCACGCATTTTCTTATACCTTCCGGCGATCTTTGGAAGATTTTCGCTTGCAAGTCGGAAGGTAGCTGGGAATAAATGGGTAAAATCGATAATTCTGGAGCGTTGTCGATTTCGCCCAGCCTCTCTGCTAAAACCTTAAAGGAAAAAAAACAAGAAAATAGAGAAAAAAAAGGACAAGAGCGAGTCGGACTATATTTTTTGATTTAATTACAAATGTACAATTTTCAGATTTTTCTCTATTATTTTAAATTACATGGGAATTTGCCACTTTTTGCAAATAATTATTTTCTCTCGATCTTGTTCTCTCGCAGCCATAACAATTACATATTCTTGTACAGAAATGAACGCTCTACAAAAAATATCTCTTACAATTTTTCCATACCTGCTCCTTCGAAAGTTATTCACGGTCAAAGTTAACCACTCGGTATATTCCTAAAGTTTTCAACTTTTTTAACAAAATTATGATTATTTTTGAAAAATTTAATCTATTACTTTAAAAATATAAAATTCTGATGGTATTAAGGTTGGGAATTAAGAAATCTTCAAGTCTAATAAAGCTTAAACCATTTAAGTATAGCTGATTTATTTTAATATACATTCTTGGTTAGGTTTTTAAAAGTTGGATTAGTTGGATTTTGATATTTTTGATATTTTTTTTGTATGTTGGCAAAAATGTTTGTAGAAATAAATTGAAATCGTCAATTCAATAGAAATAAAATGTTAGGAAAATAACAGAAATTTACCGAACTTACTTAAAATTAGTTCAAAAATGATAAGCATTAGAATTAACAACCTGTCATGCATTCAATTATTTTCCATTATTCAAAATTGTTGCATCATGGTATCATGAAAATTGCTTTTATTTCAAATAACAGATTAAATTTTTCAAAAATAATCATCATTTTTTCAAAAAAGTTGAAACTTTAGGGATTTACCGAGTGGTTAATTTTACCGTGAATAACTTTTGAAGGAGTAGGTTAATCGAAAAATTGTAAGAGACCTTTTTTGTAGAGCGTTCAATTCTGTACAAGAATATGTAATTGTCATGGCGGCGAGAGAACAAGATCGAGAGAAAAAAAAATATCTGCAAAAAGAGGCAAATTCCCATATAATTTAAACGGTTTACAATGGTCTGTTATTTTTTTTAGACAATAAACTGGACACCCTAATATCTATCCAGTTATCTTTTCGAAAAAAAAGTATTAAAAACAAGCGGTTTGCGATCGTGATTTTACTTTACTTGATAGGGAAAGGGAGAAATGAGGTAACGCCCCAACAGCACACCATAGCATTTCTCTCATTCCGATTTAATAAGATCCCTATGCCATTTACTTCCACGCATGTAAATACCGACCCAAAAGTAACAGTTGCCAGCACGGTATAACTCACCTCGCAAGTAACCTCAATGTCCTCCTGCCCGGGCATAAAAATCAGAATATCTCCCGAAGGGGGCTGCAAGTGGATCTGCAACGCCTGTTTCACAGCAGCATCCACATAATCCTCCACTGGATTCTTACTAAACAGCACCTCCACGGGGAAAGTCCTACCGGGAATGGTAAATGTGGGCACGTTTCCGAAAAACATGGAGAACTTGCCGCTGTCCATCGTGGCGGAAGTGACGATCAGTTTGAGGTCGTGCCTGCGCGCAACGATTTCGCGCAGAAGACCGAACAGTACGTCGGTGCTGAGCGAACGTTCGTGAGCCTCGTCCATGATGACGGCGCTGTAGTGGTCGAGGTCGGGTTCTCGGAGACTTTCTCGCAGCAAGATACCTGTTAAATTATTGAAGAAAAATACACTAAGGAGGCAACTAAGAATTGAATTGAATAAAAAATACACTAAGAAGGAGGCACCCGCGACTTCGTTCGCGTCGAATTAATCATTTGTAATGGTGCAAAAATAAGCTTTAAACGTCGAGCAGTTTAAGCAGAATCGTGGTTAATCAATTACTCAACTTTTTGGAACACCCTGTATGATTTTTTAAAAAAATTCAAAAAATGTAAATAAACAAAATAAATGATGCGTGTCCGAGCGTTTTCCCGAAAGACTAACCGTTTTTTAAATAACAAACATTGTAATATTTGAGGGGCGTTTTCACCCTCTTGGAATTTGAGATTCGAGAAACCCCTCCTTATCGAACCTCTACACCCCATAGTCAATCCGTTTGCCAAAAATCAGCTTTAAACGTCAAGCAGTTTAAGCAGAATCGTGATTACTCAATGGTCATATTTTATGAAACACCCTGTATAAATTTATAAAAAGTCTTAAAATATGTAAAACAACAAAATAAAATATACGTGTTTAAGAGTTTTTCCGAAAAACTCACCGGTTTTGCAAATAAAAAATATTCTAATATTTGAGGGGTTAATATATTCTTATCGAACCTCTACACCCTAAAGTGTTGTTTTCCAAAAATCAGCTTTTTACGTCTCGCGCTTTAAGCAGGATCGTGATTAATCGATGACCAGATTTTTCGAAACATTTTTAAAAAATCTTAAAATATACAAAATACACGTGTTTAAGCGTTTTTTCGGAAACTTGACCGTTTTTTTAAATAAAAAATATTGTAATATTTGAGGGGTGGTTTCATCCCCTTGGAACTGGAATTTCGAAAAATCCCTTCTTTAAGGCGGGTTCTCACTTGTCAGTTTCGCTGACGCAGTCTGACTGAGGGTGCAGCCACACTATCCTAAAAACGGCGTATCGGCGTAACGGCGTAATGACCTTGAATAGATTTCCAGTAATTCTATTGGCTCAAACATTCATCTGTCAGAAATTTTATCTGTCAAATTCATCTGTCAAAAATTTCAGCCAATAGAATTACTGGAAATCGATTCAAGGTCGTTACGCCGATACGCCGTTTTTAGGATAGTGTGGCTGCACCCTGATTCATTATCAATGAAAAATAAAAATCAACGATTGTATTCACACGTTTCATGTTTTGCTACATTCAGTATTCAGTTGGTCCAAACATTTTAACGTGGTGATTTCGTAGACATGAAAATGGTTAAAACAAAATTGAAACCAGGTGTTCGCGAAGAATATTCTGGTGAATCAGAAAAGAAGAAAACGTCGTAGGTGGTGGGTCAGGTCCTGGATATTGCGAAGAAATAAACGGGATGCTAGTGAAACTATTAAAAGAATTAATTAACTTTAACTTGTAAACTGAACAAATCACGAAAATGTAGGTCTCACGCTTCAGTTCCTATTCATTATTCGATAATGATCAGTCAAAAATGAAAAAAAGTAGAACTGGTTTTCACTTTAACTGAAAGTACGAATGTACTGATCATTTAATATGAAAATGTGTTCTGACGTTCATTATTTGTTCAGTATCACTGAATCAGTCAGACTGCGTCAGCGAAACTGACAAGTGAGAACTCGCCTTCGAACCTCTTTCTTAGTTATTGAAACACTGTAAAATTCTCACGTACGAAGTTTGTGTGCTGTAACGCTGTTTTGGGTAGTAAAAATTAAGTGAAAAAAATCCAAACTGGGCGACGGGTGAAAAAATAGGAAAATTCGAAACTTACCATCTGTCATATATTTAATCACGGTTTTTTCCGATGTGCAATCTTCAAAACGAATGGCATAGCCCACCTCTTCACCCAAGGCTCTGTCCATTTCGTCACTGACTCTTTTAGCCACTGACATAGCTGCAACTCTTCTAGGCTGAGTGCAGCCAATCATTCCATATTTACTGTAACCTTCTTCATGAAGATACTGGGTCAGTTGAGTTGTTTTACCACTGCCAGTTTCACCTAGACAGTAGTTGAGGAGATTAGCTTGCGGTAAATTAATATGCAACCAACAACACACTAATAAGGACGATATTATAATATCGCCCTTGTGTCATAGAATTACCTGACTAAATACCAAACGTAATAAACTCAGAAACTCACCGAAAAAAATACTCAAATTAAAGAAAAAACTTTACTGCTTAAAATATTAATTTAGTTTAATATATTTACATGTATCTAAATAATAAAATGGTAATTTTTTATAAATTATTTTTTTCTCTCTCGAAAACCGAGGAAGAAACGTTATACCTATGAAAATTACAACCTTATTTCACTGAATTTTCTATTTTGAAAAAAATATCGGTTACAACGTTTTTCGGGGAAGCCCTTCAATAAATACAGTGTTCGCCATAAAGTTGGATCTATATAGACGTTTTTTTTTGGAGTTTAAAAAAACTTTTTGTGGCAATCAATTCTGCTTTAAAAACAACTTAAAATGCACCAAGTCAAAGGTGAAACATAATTTTGTTAGTCACCTTTTTTAAAATAATAATAATTTAACCAATTTTTAAAATTTTCTTTTAAATATTTTGTATTTGACAGCTCCCAGATGTTAGCTGTCAACTTTGACTAGGTGCATTTTAAGTTGTTTTCAAAGCAGAAGTGATTGCCACAAAAAGATTTTTTAAAACTCTAATATAAAAAAACGTCCGTAGGATCCTACTTTATGGGGGACACTGTATATAATGTTTATTATATTTAATTTAAATTTAATTATATTTTCACTGGAATGCAAAATAATGTGTTTATCGAAAACAGGTTGTATCTCTTTTTACTTAATGTGTTTTAGCCCAAACTAAAACGAAAATATTATAGATATTAGTGTATAAATAATAACAAAAAAAAATGTTGACAAAATGGTGAATGCGCCAAAAAAAATAGTAACTTACCAACAATTATAACTACATTATTTTCCCTAATAACATTCAGCAATTCCTGTCTCACAGCAAAAGCAGGCAAATATCTTCTTTGCTCACTGATAGACTTTCTTTTGGCAAACTCACTTGAAGCCTCATTACTGCCTTAAATATAAACAATAAATATTTTTTATATAAATAATTACAACCCAAACCTTTCATATGTTCAGCGAATTTATGATCTGTTTTGTAGTCAGTTGAATCGTCATCTTTGTTATACTTCTTGTCTTCCTCATCCTCTTTCTTCTTTATACCCATTATGTTTCCTAACTTTGTTCCGCCCAGTTCCCAGTGTTTCTTCTGCGCCTTTCTTCTCTCTTTCTGCTCTCTGAAGACTTTAACTAAGTGGGAGCCCTTTCTGGCAACCATGGCCATATCAGAAGTGGGATCTCTACAAAAATGTATAATTACATATTACTATTTAGTATTATAATTATTATTTAGTTTTACCTTACAGGTACTACAGGTTCTGGCTGTTTGGTAAAAACAATTCTACCATCCAAAAAGGGTGGTACAATGTTATGAACCAGCAAGTGTACCCTGTCAATAGATTCTTCGTCAAAATCTTCATTATAATCAACAGAATGCACAACGCCTATAATATACAAATAATAATTATAAAATCATAAGAATGAGAAGTTTCAAAATGTTATAACCTGATGTAAGCATTCTGTTTCTCTCCCACAATTCATTATCTTTATTAATCTGTCTTTGTTGAGCACTGAGTCTTTTCTTCTTTCTTTGTTCCAACTGTTCCTCTTTTTTCTTGGTGTATTCTTCACTAACACTTGAGAAAGGGTTGTGCTCGTCATCATACCCTTCATCCATGTTGTACCATTCTCTGTCTAGTCTTTTCTGTTCTTCTTCCCAATCTTCCCTATCCACTGTCTTATCCCATTTAAGATTTTGTTCGTCATTTTCTTTATTAATACCTATAAATAATTATAGAAGTTATAATAAACAACTGAAAATTTACTTTGTTATTTGTAAAATCGACATATTTTTCAATGTAAAAACCTTCTATTTTTTAATAAAACTATACAGGGTTGCTCACCACATAAGACACGGAGTATTATACAGGGTGTCCGGAAATTAATGCAGCAAAATTTGGTCATAGATTCTTGGAAAAAAATAGGTGACCCGTATTTTTTTATTTTTTTCGAGTGGCCCCCCTTTTCGGATTTACAACCCCCTGAATTTCGCCCCTAAAAAGATTTTTTTCTAATATCTCAGGGCCCTGTTGGACGAAAATTACTAAATTTGGTACACGTTGTTTTACCGTAAAATGACATTTTTTGATGCTATTAACTTTTTTTATTTTCATCAGTGGCGTCTCTACGGTATTCAAACTGAATATTATTGAAGGAAAAAATGGTACGCCACTGTTTTTTTTTAAATAAAAATTATTTTTAAAATCTACATTAAATTTGGAACAAATTTGGTCTCTTGACTTATTTTTTGGTACAACGACGCACCGTTTTCGCGTAAAAAAATAAAAACCATTTTCATACGTGACTAAATCGCTATATAAAATTTTACCGTAAATTTCAATGGCAAAATTTTTAAAACGGCAAACTTATGTTTAAAATAATTTGTTATTTTCCAAAATCTCGTTTTTATCACCTAAGTGCGAACCAAAATGTCCAAAAACCTAAATTGCCGTTTTTTAAATTTTGCTATGAAAATTTACATTAAAATTTTAGCGATTTGTTCATGTATGAAAATGGTTTTTATTTTTTTACGCGAAAACGGTGCGTCGTACCAAAAAAAGTCAAGAGATCAAATTTGTTCCAAATTAAATGTAGATTTTAAAAATAATTAAAAAAAAAAACAGTGGCGTACCATTTTTTTCTTCAATAATATTTAACTTGAATACCGTAGGGACGCCACTGATGAAAATAAAAAAAAGTTATTAGCATCAAAAAATGTCATTTTATGGTAAAACAACGTGTACCAAATTTAGTGATTTTCGTCCAACAGAGCCCTGAGATATTAAAAAAACTCTTTTTAGGGGCTGTAAATCGAAAAGGGGGGCCACTGGCCAAAAATAAAAACACGGGTCAATTTTTTTTTCAAGAATCTATGACCTAATTTTGTTGCATTAATTTCCGGACACCCTGTATATTTCTTAATATACTCATTCAAAAATCGAATTAGAAAACCATACCTGGTGTAGCTCCAGTCTTTTTTCTATCTCTCGCCCATGCATTGAATTTATGAGCAGGTGTCACTCTTTCACTATCATCATACCTCCAACTCTTCGAGTCTCTATGGGACCTTGAAGATTCACCTCCGTATCTAGATTTAGAGCTTCTTTCTGACCAAGAACCATCCTCCTTCTTGTAAAGGGTAGGAGTGGGGAAATCCCAAGATGATTTTTTGGCAGGCACGGGTTCATCGTCGTCGTCCCAGGATGTTTTCGATACCCCATCTTTTACTTTGATGTTTGGTGTTTTGGGTTCATCTCTGAATTTGGGCGTCCTTTCCCTTCTAGAAGACTCTCCGTATCGTTCACTGTACCTGTCTCGATCTCTGTCTCTATCTCTATCCCTTTTTCTATCGCGATTCCTATCATATTTATAGGTGTGTCTATCATGGTCGGAGTCTCTATGACCTTTGTCTTTATCCTTAGTTGAGGCATAAACGCCTTTCTCCTTATATCTATCCTTTTCCCTTTCTAACAGTCTTTCTTTGGCCTCCTTACTAACACCTCCAGTGTATGTAGGTGTCTCCTCTGCCGGGGTTCTAAACTTACGATCTTCTTTGCCGCTTTTTTTTGTTTCTTTCGAACTATCGTGTCCTGGGTCGCGACTGTCCTCTTCCTCTATCGAAAAAGACATCTTCCTAGCGGCATCTTCCTTTTCTTTGCGTTTTTTTGCTGCTAAACGATCCAAACCGAGTAAAGAAACTTGAGGGATTTTAAAAGTCGACTCTTTCTTTTTCTTGATTATTAAACCCCCCTTTTCGGTTCCAATCGTGCCTTCTAGTCTGTGCACACCGTCTTCCTCCATACTGAGGGTTGATAAGTTTTCCAATTTTAGAATTATAAAATAATTTCATAAAATATAAATCAGTAAAATTTGATAAACAAATATAACCTATATTTCTTCTTCTTTTCCGTTTTTAGGGCGTTAAGCTGTCAGGACCACAGAAGTAGTTAGGACCAGGGATGGTTGAGTAAAAACTTTAACTTACGAAAACCAGCTTTTATCTAGCTGGCTGGACATTAGAAGACGAAAACGAGCTTTTTACAAGGTAATTTGTTCTTATAAAAATTAAATTATATGCGTAAGTTAAGTACCAAACTTCGGGTAAGGACTATGCGAAGTTCCTCTTATACCCTAATGACACAAAGCCACCAAAACTTGAAAGTGAAGATTGAACAGATGTTTCAAACTCCAACCTATAAATTTCTTTGTGGAAAATTGTAGAAAATATGAGTTTTTCAGGGAAAATATTTCAAAATTTAATAAATAGGACAGTTTGGAACGTCGAGAGAAGAAATATATCATTATGTCTACCATTAAATGTTAAAGAAAGTAAGTTATCCCGGTGGTAATAAATTATTTTTTTAAATAAAGTTTCTCTAAAAGTTCGAGAGGTACAAAATGAAAAAGAACTGGTTATTTATGGAGTAGAAGTTCCATCACCCAGAGAACCGTATTTATTAAAGAAAGACCATCCGACGCAGTGTCCGGTTTGCGCCTCCGGTCTCAATATAAAACATACCGATGTGCTTATTTTAAGCCAATTTGTTAGGTCAGACGGCTGTATGTTGCCAAAAAGAATTACCGGACTATGCAATAAGCAACAAAAAAGAATGTCCTCCTTAGTTACAATGGCACAAAAAGCAGGTAGGTTTATAATTGCCTTCCGTTTAAGTATATACAGGGTGGACTAGTGTACTGAATAAGCTCCATACCAGGTTTCTTATTTCAGATCTTCATTCTGATCTTGTGTGTAAACTATACGGGTAATAATAGGAAATATACAGAGTTTCTATTTAAGTACATATTTTTACTTAATTGTGTAAGTTAATTAATTATTCTAAATAAATGTGAATTTGAATCAGAAATCAATAAGTTATGAATCTGAACGTCTCTGTTGTTATAAATAAGCATTCATCGAAAAATTAAATAAAATTTATAAAGTGTTACTTTTTACCATACTGTCTAATATACATACAAAATTCAGTTTTTTAGTATTTGTAGCAATTAGCTGTTTAAAAATTTTTTACATCTTTAAAAATAATCTAAAATGTCAATATTCGGTGGTTTGCATTGATAAATGAGGTTTAAATTATAAGAAAATACATTTTCTAAGCAAACTTAAAGAGATAGGTAAAAAATGATAAAATACAATTTGATAGACAATTAAATTGTGCATCTGATTCTCGTAAAATATACAGAGTGTTCCATTTAAATTAAACAAGTTATTGCTGTTTATATATAAAGTTAGTAATTATTTAAAATAAATTGTTAGACACTCGTGTAGCTACAATAGGCTGTGTTGAATGAGGTGAATAACCCTAGAAAATATTTACAAAAAAAATTGAAGTAAAAATCTGAAATATGGAGCTTTTTGGAATACTGGGTTCCCCTGTATGATCTAAGAGCTCTAACCTGAACAATTTTTTTTTGATTTATGATTTTTTTAGGCCTTATGCCAAACTTGGCACCTGCTAGGAGTAACAAAGACCCTAAAAAGAGGTATCAATGGAAAAAATACAATAAATACTTTGACGAAACAACCATTAAATATTAGTATGTACATTTTTTTATTAGTTTCTAAAGTAGTTTTATAAAGTAAAATAATATGTATCAGCTTGTTTTTACTTCTGTTTCCTTATCGGGGTCAGTACTGTCAGCACTAGTAATTTCAAGCTCTGTTTTAGCCAAAAATTCATCCATATCCAGTTCTATACTGTCAAATTTCATAGTTTCTGATTCTATTGTTTCCATAAATGGGCTGTTAGTGTAGTTTGGATGTGACAATACCTCCCTAAAAGTTGTTTTGCTAAAATTCTTATAGGAAAACCAATAAAAATTGGCGTCCTCCATCTGTCTAAATTATTTTCAGCATTACAGTGTTGCCGCTTCATACTAAAAAAGGTAGCATCTTTGCTATTTTAAATGGGACACCCGGTATATTATTACATTTTTTGAAATTACTTTCATATAGCTCATTATTTTTCTATTATAGTGCGATCAGACAACTCGTGTACTTGGCAAACATTTGTTACTGGTATACAGGGTCCGGCAATAGTGCGTCCGGCAAAAGTTATTTATTTTAGAAACTACCACCACAGATTATACAGATTATAATCTTTGTTTTTTCTTTATTGTTTTTCGTGGTTCCAATTTTCGGAATCGGGAACTAGTGACTAGTTTGCGCACATAGCACGCCTACTTATGGCCTCTAAAATTGTGCACAGCGCCTGACCGGCACAGTTATTAGAGAGATATCGGAAAACCGAATAGCGTCATGCAGTATTTACGCGTACCTTATCATGGTTACGATATGCGCGAGTCAATTTTTAACGCAATACCCGCTAATAACGTTACCGCCTGACGTAATTTGCGGATCAATTACACCAAGCGCTATTTCTAAATAACGTTTAAAAATTGCTTAAATGGGCATGTGCGGGTATTTGACAACAGGGGCCGGCCGGCCAGATCTTTTATTTTAGGTTATGTTTGAATTGTTTTGAATTATTACTTTAGTTTTATTAGGTAATTAATTTGATATTTAAGTAGCCGGGATTAGTTTTAATTAAATAAATATGGCCCAAAATATGGATTCCACCTCTTCCAATATTAAAGCACCTATAAAGAGGATTAAGTTTACAGCAATGACAATGATTTACAGCAATGCCCTTCTAAGAGAATTTGTTGCTTGTTGTCCTAAACCCACTGGCAGACGTTGAACAATAAAGCACTGAAAATAAGCACTGTAGCCCTTTAGTTTTAAAATACCTAGTAAACAAAACAATTTCAAAGTTTTAAATTCAAAGTTAGGTTAGTTTAAATAGCGGACGCGATGCGAACAGAATTCTTTCCGATCCGATAACTATAAATGAAGAGAGTTTATACCACCTCACGTAATGGAAATAACAACTGGCCTTATTAACGTTCATGCACGCTATTCGGTTTAGCGATATCTCTCTATTACGCTGTTTATTGTTATTTTACGCGATTTTATTTTTGCGCACAGGAAATTTTACTCGTTTGCAAATCGTCATAAGAAACAATTTTCGTACCACGAATTAGGAATAAGATTTTTATCTGTATACTTATAGTATACCTAATATGTGCTACCACGCACTATCGCCGGACCCCGTCGTTTATGTCAATAAAAAATGTTTGCCAAGTATATGAGTCTTCAGAATCCGCGTTTATATATATCTATACCAATCTCTAATATTTTTCGAGATAATAAATAAAACGTGTAAAATGACAAAAACATGATCTTGAATATGCATTGGTTAAATCATAAATTCGGCATATTCAAAGCTGAAAGGTTTATAGGTTAAGGAAAGTCAACATGACGCGGCAACATTGTAACGCTGAAAATATTTTAAATAGATGGTAATGAAAAATTCGAATTTTCCAAAAAAAATCAATCACTGGTTCTCCATAAACGTCTATCGTACCATCGTCATGAATACAATACCCTATACAGGGTGTTTCAAAAAACATGTGCCATCTCTCGTGGGGAGAATCCTCACTTAAAAATAAGTGTTATTTTTCATATCAACATAGGTGCGATTCTGCTTTGTTTCCTAGTTAAAGGGTGTTAAAGTCTCAAAATTTCATTCGAATCACTAAAAATACTTGGAAGAAAATTATAATAAATCGAAAAAATTTTAAGACTAACACCCTGTAGCTACGAAACAAAGCAGAATCGGACTTATGTTGGTATGAAAAATAAATCCTATTTTTGCGTGAGGAATCTCCCCTCGAGAGATGGCACATGTTTTTTGAAACACCCTGTATAAGTGGTATTTCCTCTACTTACCTAAAAATGGCTATTACTTGTTTGGCGTTAAGCTCACTGAATTTTGTGTATATGCCCATATCTTCAAAATAGCCTTCGTGCTCTTGTCTCGGTGCAATAATTGTTTTACCACAATCGGGAACCCACGATCTGAAGATTTTAAGTTTATTTATAGTCTATACAGGGTGTTTCTGAATAGTGTCCCCATTTTTTAGTATTTTTATACTAAAATGTTTATACAGGGTGAGTTTTCTCTGTTCTGTATGGATATCTCAGAAACTACTTTAGCTAGAGAGTAGGTTAAATAGGGAGTAGTAGTAGGGAAAAAATTGCAGTTTTGTGAGGACAATCATAGACGTCTTTCAGATTTTTAAAAAAGTGTATGGTTTACTAGATATTTTGAAAAAAAAAATCTAAAAATTTGACACCCTGTATCTCGAAAACGAAGCATTTTAGGACACACATTTACATGAACTTTTACCTTGAAAAATCACCCTGTGATATATCGGACACTTATTGAGAAACACCCTGTATTTAACAGATATACTAACTCACTCCAAAGTTGGGATGATATAATGATTTTTATATCGCAAAAAACACTTTAGGAATACAAAGAACGGTAAAATATCTTCCATACTGATACTGAACGATTTTTTCATACTGATTTTAATAAAATACAATTTATCTGGATCTAGCGGCTGAAAAAAAAGGTGGCGATTCAAAAATATACCTTCAAAAGTAAAAAAAAAGTGTAAGAATATACCGGGTGTCCCACTAAGAATAGCTCTCGGCTGTATATCGGAAAGTATTAGCCGTAGGGCTTACGGAAAAAAATATTTATAACTAAAGGGGCTATGAGAAATTGCTGGAAATTATTTTCAAGTTTGTAAAACGGCCGCTAGGTGGCGCATCTGCTATGGAAAATAAGAAAATAGATTTTTTACAGAATTTTGCCTAGATAATGGGTACTATAAATAATAGCTTCATAATCTTCAGTAAATTTTGGATTTTCTTTGTTAGAACCATTTTCCTCTATCTCCTAAAATAAAGTGGTGGGGGAAGGTGAGATCTATCTTTATATAAATGTTAATAACTCCGGACTGGATGATAAGAATCCAACAAACGAGGGCTCGTTTAAAAGAGCGTTTCTTGCTCTATATTATACCATAAAAATAATAATAATAAGGTTTTGAACGTAGACGCTACGGGGCGCTTTCTTACAATTTAACAAACATAGCGCGTTTTTTCAAAAAAATTAAATACGATAGTATGTGTTATTTTAGCTGATAGTAAAGAGTAGTAAAAGCTTAAAAAGTCAGCGAAAAATAAGCCCTTAATTACTTTATTTTTACAATACAGTATCAGTAGCCCTCTTGATTAGGCCCATTCTAACAAAAACATAAGATAGAAACAGTTAGTTTATTTTAAAATCGACGAAATACCAGAATACCATAATACCAGATGTATTAATATCTAATAATTAAGATATTAATAATAGTGAACAAGAAACGATGATTCAGTGAAGTCATGGTAGGCTTTGGAAAAAAGTTGCTTTTCGCGTAATAGTATAAACGTCAAATTGTTATTAGATCAACATTTTGATAGTCTTAGCAGCAAAATAAAATTACACTAAATCACCACAATACACCAAAACACTTTTACTTTTACACTGGACGCGCGTTTCGCTAACCATGTTAGCATCATCAGCAGAACTCCACAGTTTATAATCATCTGCTGATGATGCTAACATGGTTAGCGAAACGCGCGTCCAGTGTAAAAGTAAAAGTGTTTTGGTGTATTGCGGTGATTTAGTGTAATTTTATTTTGCTGTGTAACACCAAAGGTTCCAACCCTCAACTGTAGTCTTAGCAGCGTTTTTTATCTTTTAAATGCTTTTTCAAAATGCCTTTATTATTTGAAGTAGTTGAAGTTGTTGGCATTTTGAAATAAACTAACTGTTTCTATCCTATTTTTAGGTTAGAATGGGCATAATCAAGAGGGCTACCGATACCGTGTTGTAAAAATAAGGTAATTAAGGGCTTATTTTTTGGAATTTATTATAATTTTGCTAATATCTTCGGCTTGAAAAAACATATCAAGATGCGGTTTTCGCTGACTTTTTAAGCTTTTACTACTCTTTACTGTCAGCTAAAATTACACATACTATTGCCTTTAATTTTTTTTAAAAAACCCGCAATGTTTGTTAAATTGTAAGACAACGCCCCCTAGCGTCTACGTTCAAAAGCTTATTATTATTGTTTATATGGTACAATATAGAGTAAGAAACGCTCTTTTAAACGAGCCCTCGCTTGTTGGATTCCGATCATCCAGTCCAGAGTTATTAATATTCAAATAAAAACAGATCTAACCTTCCCCCACCACTTTATTTTGGTAGATAGGGGAAAATGGCTCTAACAAAAAATATTCAAAATTTACTGCAGATTATGAAGCTGTTACTTATAGTACACCTTATCTAGGCAAAATTGTGTTTTCTCCTCTTCTCCATTTTCTTATTTTTTGTTGCAGTTGCGCCCCCTAGCGGTCGTTCTACAAACTTGAAAATAATTCCCAGCAATTTCCCATAGCCTCTTTAGTTAAAATAATTTTTTCCGCAGCCGCTACGGCTAATACTTTCCGAGATACAGCACATATTTAGTGGGAAACCCTGTACAGGGTGTCCCATTTTGGTTGAAATCATACGGTATCTCCGCTATTAGTGAAGATAGAAAGATGCGGTTTGCACAAACCTGTGCCACTTTTTTGTCAAACGAAAGATGCTGTAAACAAAATTTTCACAGCCCTCTTCGTTTCTGAGCTACAGGGTCTTTTTGAAAATTTTGCAATTTGGGACATCCCCCGTATCTCTGTTATTGCGCAAGGTATCGAGAAGGTAAAAACTATTTATTGTAGAACTTTTTACGGAGAATACAGTGGCGTAGTCTGTTATTCTACGAAAATAATATTTTCGAAGATATGAACTAAAGTTATGTTTTCTTAAATGGAACACCCTGTAGGTTTATAAATTATATGATTTGGCTTGCTATAAGCTTCTCAAAAATATATATCACTCTATATTTATTTTCACTATTTACTGCAATATTTAGAAGTTTTTATTAAAAAATCATATTTATTAGTAGGCCATGACTTTGGCCATGATTGATAATAAAAGAAAATAAAGAATTATTAACAATATACCGCTGTCTATCTCTTGTTTTATTTTAGGGGCCACTAATACATTTTTTCTATAAATATTAGGAAAACTTAACTCTCTACCGCTATTTGTAAATCTTGGAAGTTATAGTACCGAAACTTTTAGATATGTTTTAGCTAATTTACGTGAATTTGCAAGATGGGGTTTTCCCTAACAACTTTGAAAATATTAGAATTTTGTTAAATTATTATTTCTCAAATCAATGAATTGGAACCAATGCAATGGACCCATATAATGGCTTCCCTGATTCCTGGATTTGTCTGTTCTCGATTTCTGATTTTGGATATTTTTAAAATATGAAATATTTCGTGGCAACTACAACAATGTCGAACACCTGGAAAATGCTTTAATAATGCCAAGCTTTTAGATATATGCAAACCCATCCCGTTATAAAGAAAGAAATATATATTCAGAGATTCAGTGGTAACAGTTCAAAAGTAAAATATATCAATGGCAAATAAAATTTTAATGTGTGTATGACTATTTTAGTAAATACCATTTTGATTTTTATGTTATTTATCACGGCCTACTAATAAAAGAATGATATATTTTAAATATTGAAGTAAATAGTGAAAATAAATATAGAGTAATACATATTTTTGAGAAGCACATAGAAAGACGGATCATATGATTTATAAATATACAGGGTGTTCCATTTGAAAAAACATAACTTTAGTTCATATTTTCAAACATATTTTTTTTGTAAAAAAAATAGACTACGCCACTGTATTCTACGTAAAATGTTCTACAAGAATCAATTTTCACCTTCTCGATATCATCCATATAATAACGGAGATACTGGGGCTGTCCCAAATTGCGAAGTTTTCGAAAAGACCCATGTAGCTCAGAAATGAAGAGGGCTATGAAAATTTTGTTTACAGCATCTTTCGTTTGACAAAAAAGTGGGACGGGTTTGTGCAAACCGCTCCTATCTTTACTAATAACCGAGATACCGTATGGTTTCAACCAAAATGGGACACCCTGTACATATGATCTAGGATTGGATCTCACCTGTTTGTTCTTTTTTGTTTGCGTAATCCACGGCATGAATAACACCTTATCAAATTTATCAATCAGTTGAAAATCGAAGAATATATTGTATAGAATTACCCAAAATTTCAGGTAAAAATTTACGTCATCTTCTTCGGTTAGTTTCTAAAAAGCACACGTATTATTTTTGTAAAGAACTGAAAAATCTGGATTCAACCTTCGAATAAACAGATCAAGGAAGGAGTAAATCAAAAATCATAGACTGACCGCGACGGGACTCTAAAATGGCCGACGTAAATTCCGGTTTATCAGTGCCGTTCTAATTTTATTCAAAAAAAAGTAAAAATATGATGTAGGGTAGACTCAATAATATAAATCAATAATTCCTTAATCTTTATATTTAAAGGGATTGAGCGGATTGAACCAGAGATATAGGGATAGGGAAAATGAGCTTTGACGAGTGCGCATCCAAAAATGTTCTTATGCCATCTACAAGTAATAACGGCATTAAACGGCCAAACGGCCTACATCATTTTGCCAGCAAGAGATAAAAAGTTACATCGTAGCGATGTGTGTTTTCACCCTGGGGGTGAGTGCCACCCCTTCTCGGGGGTGAAAAATAAATCACCCATTTTAATTACAACAATCAATAAAGGGATGAATTTTAAGCAAAAAATGTTCTATAACATTTTTTCAGAAAATTAATATTTTCCGAGTTATTTAATATTGAAAATGCTGATTTTTCATCTAAAAACTGCATATTTTTCTGCAATTTTTTATAAATAACTCGAAAATCTTACGTTTTATCGCAAAACTCATATAAAGCAAAAATGAATCTTTTGGAATAACGAATCGACTCATTTTTTGTTGTTGACCATAGGTGTAGTAATAGCCGAGTTATCACTCTGTAAACTTGATTATTTTTCGAAAACTAAATTGCAAGCTTTTACCGGAAAATAATGGCGAAAGAACATTTTTCGAAGAAAATGAATATGACCGTTTTTAAAGTGCTTGAAAAGACCTTTTAAATGTCTTTTCAAGTTCGTAACTCAAAAACTCGCGGAGTTATGAAAAAATTAAAATGGTCACCTAATTATTTAGGAAAAAAAAATTAACAACAAAATCTATGACTAAAATCATAAAAGTAAAAACTATCAATTGGTAGAAAATTACATGAGCTACAAATTAACATCTATAGTTGAATAGTCTTGAACTCTTCATTTTTACGAGATTTTTGGGTTTTAAGTGCTCAAAGAAGGTGGTCCTTACATGCAAGTCAAACTAAAAAAACGTAATAGCTACGAAATAAAGAGATCTACTGAAAAATTGAAAGAGAGCAAAAATATTGCAGAAAAAAGACCTTCAATTTTCCTCTGTCGCATTTTTTACGTATCTCGCTTAGTTTTTGAGATATGTCAAAAAAATTATTTTTTTTAAAAAAACAAAAAATAAATTTTATTCATTATTTTCAACTTTTTCTAAATCTAAATAAATACAGTCAACTGTACATGTATTACGCTTAGTTTTAATTTTTATGATTTTAGTCATAGATTTTGTTGTTATTTTTTTCAGAAATAATGAGGTGACCATATTATTTTAATCACAACTCCGCAATAAGTTTTATTCTTACGTGAGGAATCTCCCCACGAGAGATGGCACACGCTTTTTGAAACACCCTGTGTAATATCTCTGGACTGGCCGTAACTTACTATCCAGTCGGTGGGAAATACAAACATGTAGAAATCGGTCCTGCCTAAAGCGGTTATGTTCCTTCGAGAAACGATAGATTTGACTAGGTCTTTGATAAAATCATTTCTTGTCAAGACACCTACAACAGTCATTACAGGATCTGAAAGAACATTTTTATTTCGAAAGTATGTAGCGTACCGACAGTAAGTTTTTTGTGATTTTACCATCTGTCCAGCTTTTCTTAGGTATTCCTTCTAATAATTTTTCGACCCTGTCTGCTGGATCTTTGTTGTCAAGATAAACGTATTTGCCTAAATGCATCAGATCTTTGTCAACAATTTCAATTCGATGTAAATATTTTTGTAATAAAACCTACAAGGAAAATATTCGGTGTTAACAGGGTGGGTCAACTATAAAAATTCCAATTTTCTTGCTTGTACGAATCTTGCTGCATTATATTAAAAAGAAAATTAAGCATGAGCTTTATATTCCACTTAGAAATTATATACCTTTAAGGGCTCATGGAACAGTTCGTTTGGTTCATAAAGTCGGACTTTTCGGGCCCCTTTCTCTAGCAATTCTATGGTAATTACGCCGACGCCGGGATTAGTTTCGCAGATCAACTGATTCGTATTCGATTTGGTCTGTTCCCAAACATATTCGGCAACTTTTTTCGCAGTATTCGGACAAATCAAATACATTCGATCTGGGATAACGGTTTTTCTTTGCAATTTAATGTTTGCAGGAATCAATTCCTTTAGATATTCCATATGATTGTTCGATTGGAAAAAGGCATCTACTTCTGACGAACGCTTTGAAATATGCCGCCTTCTTTTCACTGGCGCTTTTTCATTGTCCGATTTAGTGCACAGTTGGCATCTGTTCGCTCTTATTTTTGGGATCCATTTATTTATACGAATAAATTTTAAAATTGCCATTATACATATACATAAAAAAGTTCAAACTCAAGGTTATTAAATTACTCCTCCTCCTTTCGTCGTATCTTCTTCTTCTTCTTCTTGTTTCACGATGACCACGCGCCTTTCGACGGCCAGTCAGAATCTATTATTCTTTGATTATTGTTTCTTTCTGATTTCTTTATTCTTCAGTTAAACAGAGAACGTCCTCACGGACGCAGACGCCTGGAATTGAAGTGACTTTGGGCGCATTGAGGGAAACTTCTGCTCCTTACTGCACTTTAATGTGGGATGGTTCTCTTCTAGGGTCCTCTTCTAGGGCCCCATAAAATTAGGCTTTTATGTCAAGGTAGTGAAGGATCAGGAATCACAAAGGAAAGACATGTACTGTGGCGTGTCCAGCAACTAACAGACAGGGACTGCGCCAGGCCAGGATGAATATAAGGGTTATACTGCAAAATAAATTACTTATTATTGAAAGTTAAATATCATCGTTATTACCATTTCAAGCAAAGCAGGAACATGCGCGTTTAGGCCGAAACAGAAAAGACGTGTTCTTCTTTCAAATTTTTGAGCAAATAGACAAAAATTTGACGTTTATCCTTAGATCATATATAAAGAAATACATTTTTAAGATATTTGTATATAAATTATATATGATCTAGTCGTTAATCATGTAAGGAGCAGATTTTATTTAAATATTTAATTATTTTTTAATATTGTTAATATCTTTTATGTAAATATTTTTTAACAATGAATAATTTTGAAAGTAACATTGATTTTTGATTTGGTGATGGTTGATTTATGATGTTTTCATACTGTTTTCCGTCAAGAAATTAATATTTTTGAATTAGTTTTCAGCGCAGTGGAGGGCTTTAGTAAACAATTCGAACCTTAGCAGACCTTAGTAACCGTTTTCTTTTTGCCAAAAAGTTATATATTTTTTATGTAAGTTAGAACTCAGGCATCAAAATAAACATGTGAATATTGTATACCTTGACTTGGTATTTGACGTCTACTTAAGTGGTACTGAATTTATTAAAATAAACATTTTCTACATTTCTTTTTTATTTCAACTAAAACGTTTAAGTTTTTAGTGATATAACTATTTTTAAATAAGATTTGTTTTTTAATAATAATGTTTTATCTAAAAAACCTTGCAGGTTTGGGGTGTAAAATTCAGTCCGGATAATTCGAAAATTTTATCAGTTTCAGAAGACAAAAGTATTATAATATATAGTTCTCCTAAGTAATAAATGCTTTTTATCCTAATTTGTACTTACTAATATATTTTTTCTATGATAAAGAATTTTTCAGCTTAATTAAATTTGAAATTTGAAAATTGTTGCCAAAAGTTGAACAGATACATCCGGTAAGAGCTGTCAACGTTGAGTCAAGTTAAAGACTTGTGAAGTTATTTTTTATATAATTTATCTCATATTTCTTACTATTTAACTATATAGAATTAGTTTCTTATTAAACTAAGGGATATTTATTGAATAAAAACACTTGTTTCTTAATAATTTATTAAAATGTTAAAGAAATGCTTGATTTTATAGTTCATCTAATTATGTGCGTACCAGATAATTGCAATAAAAAAAAAACAAGTTTTGTATGATATTTTATACTGGAGGGAATAAATACAAAAAAAGACAAATCATTCAATTAATTTATATAAGAAGCATATTCTACTGAAATTTTAATAAAAACCATCCATGTTTATTAAAAAAAGTTAAAATCGAGGCATCCAAGAGCAAAAAATACTCGATCGTGATTGGTCATTTTCGGTCGCATGGAGGTTTTGAATTTTATTCTCGTTCGATGTTGCCGGATTGTTAAAAAATGTCGAAAATCTTTTTTTCTATGTGATTTTTGTGAAATTATATTAGTTTAAATTGACCACTGGCACTATAGTAAGGGTCATTTCTATATATTTTTAATAAAACAAGTATCAGTAATGTTGTTTTGTAGAAATTTCTTTAATTACTTCTTGTGATTACGTACTAACATTATAGTCTTTATTCTTGGTTTCGATGTATTTATAGCATTAAAAATATATTTAAACAGCTTCATTTTATGTTTATTTCATGATTTTTGTGTGTTTATGTTTATAATTATTTATTTGTTTCTTATTTATGACAATAAATATTATATCTTACGTAAAAAAACGATTTCAGTGGAACGTATTGAGTAAATAATAACTTTTGAAAACAAAATTAAACCTAATTTACAAGAATTTTCCTATAAACAATTTTATTAGTAATAAATAAATTAATTTTATGAGCAGCTTAAGTTTTACGAATGACTTCAATCTGGCAACGCCGGTCGTCCTTTGGTCGTTTGCAATCGAAGGATCCGCACGTCCTCCCGTCGGTTGCATCGATTTTTTTAATTTTCTGACGAAAAAGTGCATTTAGTGTACATAATTTATGAGTAACCTGTTACTAGTGCCCTGCTTAGCCTCCTGAAAAAGTGAGTACCCGTAATTTTATGTATTTTTTGGGATATTTTAGTTTAAAATTTATGGATTTCGCAATATCCATCATGGCTGCCTTCTTCTCAATGTCTCTATTGGTTATTAATTTTTAAGAATATTGTTTAAATAATATACGTAGATTAATAAATAAGTATGTAAAACTATGTATTTTTGGTACTTTCTATACTGCGTGTTACATATGGGAGTAAAATAGTACTACATTTTTGGTAAATTACGTAATGTATCTTTGATTTTTGTTTAATTTTTTCGGTCAAGCAATGTTTAAATAAAATGGCCGCCTGTTGGAATTCGACGTCTTGATTTTTCTAAATTGCTATTTTTAATTTAAATTTCTTTTATAGGGCATACTTGAGTTTTCTTTATTTTTTAAAAAATATAATATGCGCATTTTAATAATATTTTGAATGAGTAGGTTTTTTGTATTTAAGTTTTAAATAGGTAGGTTCATTAGGAATTTTATTACGTATTTTTTTTTTTATTTAAGAATCCTACATACCTACTGTAGTATTTATGTTT
Source organism: Sitophilus oryzae (assembly GCF_002938485.1). NCBI lineage: Eukaryota > Metazoa > Arthropoda > Insecta > Coleoptera > Curculionidae > Sitophilus > Sitophilus oryzae. The sequence goes on along the minus strand of NW_022146305.1, from coordinate 461,065 downwards.
CAGCATTTTGTAATGATTTCTGATATTGGTATTTTAAAATATATATCTCTTTTAAAGCGCGTTATGTAATATTACATATTAAAAAATAGTATTAATGTTGACAAATGATTTTTGCTAACTCAGTATTAGTTGTAAATTTGCATTGAAGAAATAAATCAATTGTTACTGAATTTTTATAAAAAATTAAATATATTTCTGAAAACAGTCAGTATGATTTTGAGGTAAATTTTGATCGAATGTTTTTGTGTCTTCATAGTAGAAACTAAAAATGTAATAAAATATATTGATGTCTCATTGTTAAAAAAAAAAATATTATTTTAATATTTTATTTATTTGAAACACTGAAGGTTTAACTTTTTAGCTCTAAATAATATGTTACAACTCTAAAAAACTGCTTGTGTATTTTTATTTTTTTATGTGTTACATCATGGTGAAAAATTCTTTTGGATTTTGACCATATTCATCAAATTTATATTCTTTTTTTTCTATGTCATATAACATCTTGATATTTTTGACATTTTTGGTATAATAATCAAGGAAAAATCTTATAAAATATTGCTGAGATATAAATGGAGCATCTCTTTTTTTCATTTAAAAATAAATATACCTATTTATATATTGTCGTAATATTTTATAGATGTTCGATAATATTTTTTTATAGGTATTCCAATATTTTTTTCTTTTTTTTTAGGCGCGTTATATTAATACTACAACACTACACACTCCTTTTCCCCACTCACACGAGCATTGCTAGCTCTCTGTGTTGGTTAATAAAATTTCCTAATTCAACATTAGTGAATTTCTGTTAGCTGATGCAGTTGGTTAACAGTGTTTTTTGTCGGTGTGGATCCCCGGCTTAAGATGACTCTGAGAGCGGCGCGGCCTTCCCCAAGAGAGGAGACTCTTTGGGTCACCCCCCCTAACCCTGATGTTCGGGCATCGATGACCTGTGTAGCATGCAGAGGTACCCAAGGGAGTCACCACCCTGATTTACGAGCTAGGTGTTCTAATGCTAGAGGCTTCGGCCGGATACAACCTGGCACCCAAGTTCCGAGATTTCTTCGTGCACGTATTCCGTGACCCTCGAAGGGGGCAGGGGGCGGGATATCGGACACATTGAAGATGATGAGGGGGTCCGCCTGTAGGGGGTCCCGCGGTGGATGTCCGTCCGACGGGTGACGAGGGTGACCCCAGACGAGGCGGCTTAATTGGGATGGGAACTGACTGGTGAGGCTTAATCGTCGACCAATGGGTCGAATCTGCATAAGGAAGGCAACCAGCACACACTCGCAGGCGGATCGTGAAAACATTTTTTTGTTTTTTCCATTGGTCTGCCCCGCGTCGAATTTTGAAGGCAGAAAATGTCGGGAGGAGGCGAGCATAACCAGGCCTAACTCAAACCTGTTAAAAGTAAGTTTATTTTTATATTACATTAAATTGTAAACTTTTGCTGTACTCTCTACCAAATAACTTTTTTATCGCACCATGTAGCAGTCAAACATGAGCTTTTTATATAAGTAAGTTGTATATTTTAGTTTTTTGTTACATGAGCTTCCAATTTAAAGTAGAATAACTTAATAAGTTTAAATTCTAATGTAACTTGTAGTTACTTATATAACTAATTTATTTTTTATCTTTTAGGACAACCCGGGTTCGCAGCGCGATATTAAAAAACAAGATTGAAAAAGTCAGAAATTCTATCTACATGCTACATATGATCAGTCCCAAAAAATTTCGGATTGTTCCAGGCACCGTCGAATACCTGGAAAACGTGTTTATTGTCAACTCTACAGGATCGACCGAAGTCCATGGAGTTGGGGGCATTCGATGTGCCCCATAGCAGTGAGACGCCACTGTTTTTTTCGCCGTATAATTATTATGGCGGGACTGAAAATGAACTTAAGCAAGATGCGATGGTGAGTTTTTATATTTTTATATTGTTTTTTTTTTGTTGTCTATAGCTTGTTTTTGTTGTAGAATGTTTAGGAGGGGCGTTAATCACCGCGACCTTATAGATCTATTGTGTGTTGTTTTCGTTAGAAATATTCAAATATAATTTTTTTTCTCTTACAGGTGATACGGTAGGGCTGGAGAACTTCAAAAGTCGGTTCGCGTCGTGGTTCCAAAGCAGTAACTTTAGGTTCCCTACATTTACAGAATGTTGCATTAAGTACTCGTTTTTTAATTTACAATTTTTACATCCATTTTACTTTTTTTCTTACTCTATACAAGGCTTTAATATAAAGTTTTTTAGCAATAATAAATGGGGGTAATAAAAAAATAACTCCAAAGAGACAAAATTAGGTAGCATATTGTTTTTCTATTATATTTGGAAATAACTATTTTTCGTCTTATTTTAACATTGATAATATTATTTAATTTTTTTAATAGTGATTTTTAATTAAACGTAAATTAGTAAATAATGCAATTTTACATTATAATGAGAATTAAAGTATTAGTAATTTATTTTTGTTACTAAAAATAAACAAGGCTAAAATTAAATTCAGTTTGTTCCTACATAAATATTTTTAGTACTAAACTGCTTTGGAATGATTTTTTTGGGGGGACAGCAGCAGGATTAGGGCCATCTTCTAGATGCCATCAGGTAAATTTATATAACTTTATATTTATCATTTTCTTTGACTAAAAAGTGTTTTTCTTTTTTTAGGTACGTGCGCTAGCGTAGTCGTTTGTTGTAGCATTATATCCCTTTTCCCCCTTTTTTAAAAATGTTTGTAAGACGCCTGAAATTTGTATAAGATAGTTATATAAGTAGTAGAATAAGAATTGGTGAGAGTTGGAAAATAGAAGACGACAGAGAAGATGGAAGAGGATTGCTGTGAAATAGAAGGAAAGGAGATAGGAGATGTTTGAGGAAAGGAGGAGGATTTTGTCCGCTGTAATGGAAGTTTTTTGAATGAAATTTGGAACAACTGTATTGAGGTATTTTTTTTCATCTAGTTACAAAAAATAAATACTTATCACAACTTTTATTTTTTTATAGATGTTATTGATATCTTGGACATCACGTTTCATTTATTTGTGTATTATACAAGCCTATCTATTGGTGGAAATGTAAAATGGCAGCTGGTATAACACCTTGTATGAATTTATTATTAGGAACTCCAACGAAGTTTTGACATAATTTAGACTGGGAAAAGGCTCACAAATGACTAGTTTAGGCTGCAGTAGTACCAGGACCTTAAATTGGCTTTCACAACACAGATATCTTTCAAAAATGGTAAGTTTTAACCTTAGAGGTTTTAACAAATCATATTCTTTTTTTAAGTTTTTGGAATGCTTGAAAATTATGATAAATATTCATTATTTACAAGTTTAATATTTTCAGTTTATACTTATACATATATTTTAATAGGTATTGTTATGGATTCTGTGGGTCCACTAATTTAAACTCACGATAAAATACTTAACGAATTTATTTTCTCACTATATACACACATAATTAACTTTTTAAAAATCCTGCACCAATTTGTCAACAAATTGGTGAAAAAAATTCAAAAACTAACCGTATTTTAGATAGCTGCTTCTCGAACGTTTAAAGATTATCTTTAAGGTTTTTTTTTATTTAAATTAATCTAATTTGATACTACAATTTTTCCTATTTATTTTAATTTTTAGATATCTGTTCGAGTGATGTACTGGGCGTTAACAGTTGCTGTTACAAATCTGCAAATGAGTTACTACTGTGCATACGTTTGAGGAATGTCAAGAAATGTTTTGAATGAAACGATAGTGAAAACTTGTCCATTTAAATGTTTCAATTTCTTTAAGATACAATCAATAGTACTTAGATTGATTGGTCTCCATTACCATTATGCTATAAAATGGTAAGTTTATTTATCTTATCTTATCTTTTATTATAATATGCATTGCAAATGCATAATAATGTCTGCAATTTTGTATTTAATTGCAAAATTGTAGGCTTAATAATAAAAATAAGTTATAAAAATATTAATATATTTATTCAACAAAATAAAAACACTAAATCGCCACAATTACACCAAAACACTTTTTACTTTTACACTGGACGCGTTTCGCTAACCATGTTAGCATCATCGGCAGATGATTATAAACTCAAAAGTTCATCTGCTGATGATGCTAACAATATTATTAGCGAAACGGCGTCCAGTGTAAAAAGTAAAAGTGTTTGGTGTATTGTGGTGATTTAGTGTTTTTAAACTTTTTGCTGTGTAAACAATCTCAAAGGTTCCAACCCTCAACTGTTGTAATATTTATTCAATCTCAAAATATACTTATGATACCTACAAATATATGTGCATCAAACAATTTTATCTAGTATAAGTATTTTCTTTTTGTAAAATATATGAAAATTTAATAATATTTTAAAGAGTTGCTCCTTGCAGTTGTAAAAAAAAAAAGTTTTTCTTTTTTTAGGTTTTTGGAATGCTTGAAAATTATGACAAATATTCATTATCTACAAGTTTAATATTTTGAATTTATACACATATATTTTAATAGGTATTATCGATTGTGGGTCCGCTAATAAATTAAAGTCACGATAAAATACTTAACGAATTTATTTTCTCACTATATACACATAATTAACTATTTAATAATCCTTCACCCATTTTGTCAACATTTCCTATTCTAAAAACTAACCGTATTTTTAGATAGCGGCTGCTTCTCCAACGTTTGAAAATTATCTTTATCGTTTTTTTTATTTAAATTAATTTAATTTGATACTACAATTTTTCCTATTTATTTATTTTAATTTTTAGATATCTGTTCGAGTGATGTACTGGGCGTTAACAGTTGCTGTTACAAATCTGCAAATATGAGTTAGAAGTTTGAGGAATGTCAAGTAAAATGTTTTGAATGAAACGATAGTGGTGAAAACTTGTCCACAAATGTCAATTTCAAGATATAATCAATAGTACTTAGATTGATTGGTCTCCATTACCATTAAGCTATAAAATGGTAAGTTATTTTTATATTTTTTATTATTTAAGGCTACAATTTTTGTATTTCACTACAAAATTGTGGTAGGCTTCAAATTCAAAGTAAAATAAGTTTGAGATTGAAAATATATTAATATTTTTTTTCAATCTTTGTAGTTATTTACAAATTTGTATCAGACAATTTTAATTTTATTTAGTATGTTTTCTTTTGTAAAAAATCTATGAATATTTGACAATATTTTAAAGAGTTACTATTGCTGTTTATTTTTTTAATATCTACCTAACATATTAAAAAAAACATATTTTTTTATTCCAAAATGTGTGAAGAAACAGACTATAAAAATTTACTTATTTATTTTTTGTATTTTTAGTCAGCTATATAAATTGGTATTAATGGACGTTTTGACAGCTGTTGCCAGTCCAAGTTCCAGTTTTAATGGAAAATCTTTAATGGACACAGAAAAATGCCATTTACTGAATTGACTTCAACACCTGTTACCTTTTAATAATGGTAAGTTATGCCTATCCAATTAATCTTATAAAATTTTATTTGCAAAGCTTGAAAATGCTGAGAAATTGTTAAATTTTCCGTCATATTCAAGCTCTTTTGGTTCATTATTAACAGGCTCTATTTCTGTTTTTTTTTGTGAACTAAAACAATAATAAAAAAGACTTAAAAGCAGGACAAAATAAAATACAGACACTGTATTACTGGTTGCATATCATCGATCTTGGAAAAAAATGCAGTTTTTAAATCTTTTTTTAATAATTATTATTTAAGTTTCCACTAAGAATACACGCAATAAAATTATAAACCGAGTAAATATAAGTTGATTTTTTTTATTTTTGATATTTTTAGTAAAAGAGAGTACCTTTATTTACCTTTTTTCGATCGTTAAAACCGCAAATATTATATTAATTATAACTATTTTTTATTAGATAAAATTAACTAATTTTAAGTCTATCTAAGATCTTTATTGTTTATTGTTTATTTAATATGACTTTTTTAAATTGATATAATAAATAGCTATTATTTTTTTACATAATTTTGAATATTTTTTTATGTTTTAAAAAGATGATATAAAAAATTATTTAATATTTTTTTTTCAATTTTAGGTATACAACGGTACAATTGCTGTTAGAAGTCAACAAGTAGTACTAGTTGCAGATAATATATTACGGTGGACATCAAAAAGCTTTAAATGGAATGAAACTTAACGGGAAAAATAAAGGAAAACCATTTTAGACTGTATACGTAATAGTTGTTAGAGTGGATGCAGCCCTTCATCACTGGTAAGTTATTTATCTCTTTTTTTTATTAAATTTCTTTGACAAGGTTGCAAATTATGATAAATTTAGTATGAACAAACTGACGTCATAATTTTTTTTATTATTTAATTTTTTTGTACTTTTAGTGAGCTGAACAAATTGATGATAATGGACATTTTGACAGCTGCTGTCACAACTCAACGAACAAGTTGCAGCTTTGAAGGAAAATTTTTGTTTGGATACAGAAAAATGTCGTTTCAGGATGTAAAGTTAATTGGACCAAGATTGTGCTTGACATCTGTTGCCTTTTAATAATGGTAATAAATGGTGGATCATTTTATATAAAGAGATTTTCATACAACTGGTTCATTAAAAGTTTTTCAGGGTATATATTTAAGTCTCTAACTAGTTTAATTTGGACTAAATTTCATTTTAAAACATTTTTAATGAGCTAGTTACGTGAAATACCCTGTATATATTTTTATGAATTGGCATTGATAAGCTTGAAAATTCTGTAAAATTATTAAATTTTGTAGAATATTCATACTTTGCAGTTTGTACAGTCTTAGAATTTTATTTTGCCTTAAATTTTAACAGGTTTTAACTCTTTTTATTTTGGAAGCTAGAATTTTCATTGAAAAAAAAAGAAATTAGAAGGTTTTAACGCAAGTTTTAATGATTTTTTTTTCGTATATTATTTTTAACTATTTTTTTAAATTTACAGGGTATCTTATTTAAAAAATTTATACATTTTCTATCAATAACTTAAGTGGGTGTCAAATGGCAGTGTATCATATTTATAACAATAAAATGGTATTAAAACTTGACAGGAAACCCTATAATTTATTTTTTTTTTAATGAATGTTCCAGCTCAAAAAATAGAAAAAAAATTAAATGGACAATGCTAAGAGTGTATTACTGGTTGCATAGCCTTTATTTTTTTTAAGTTACCACCAAAATAAATATAATAATTTCCGAGTTATTGCTAAATATTAGTTTTACTTTTATATATGTATATACATATCTAGTAAATTAATTATTTATTTTTTTGATCATTAATAAGTCATAATAATGTATTACTGTCATATCAAGGAAATTTACAATTTTTATATTATTTCTGAAGTTATCAATAAAAGTCTTTCTTTTAATTTTATATAAAATAAAAGATGTGTATTATTTATTTGTTATTTTACATAGTTCCAAATATTAAGATAATTTATGTTATTGTCTGTTTTCTGATAGCTTCAAAAATTTACTACAATAAAAAATTACCTAATATATTTTTTATTTAGGTATACGAAAGGACAATTGCTATTAGAAACAAATAAGTCGTACTAGCTGCAAGTAATATTTATGGCGGACATCAAAAAGCTTTAAATGGAATGAAACTTGTGCAGAAGAAATCGAGGAAAACCATTTTGTTAGAGCGTATCCAGTTCTTTATCAATGGTAAGTTATTTATCTATCTTATAAAATTTCATTGGACAGCTTGAAAATTCTTAAAATTTTCTAATATTCGAGCGCTTTTGCTCCAATATTAGAACAGCCAACGACTATTAAAAATAGGCAGGATAAAATAAAATGCTGATACTGTATTACTGGTTGCATATTTTTACGGAATCCGTGGGTCCGCTAATTTAAACTCACGATAAAATACTTAACGGATTTATTTTCTCACAATTTATACTGATCACAACACACAATTCACTATTTAAAAAATCCTTCGCCAAATTGTCAACATTTCAAAACTGTTTGGTTTAAAATTACAGTAAAAATTTACTTAATATTTTTTTTGGAATTTTAGGTATATGCTGGGACAATTGCTGTTAAAAATCCACAAGCACTACTATCTGCAAATATTATGGTTGACGTCAAAAAGCTTTAAATGGAATGAAACTTGTGCAGAAGAAATCAAGGAAACCCATTTTGAACTGCTGTTACTTAATAGCTGTTAGAGCGGATCCAGTTCTTTATCAATGGTAAGTTATTTATCTATCTTATAAAATTTCATTGGACAGCTTGAAAATTTTTAAAATTTTCTAATATTCGAGCGCTTTTGCTCCAATATTAGAATAGCCAACGACTATTAAAAATAGGCAGGATAAAATAAAATGCTGATACTGTATTACTGGTTGCATATTTTTACGGAATCTGTGGGTCCGCTAATTTAAACTCACGATAAAATACTTAACGGATTTATTTTCTCACAATTTATACTGATCACAACACACAGTTCACTATTTAAAAAAATCCTTCGCCAAATTGTCAACATTTCAAAACTGTTTGGTTTAAAATTACATTAAAAATTTACTTAATATTTTTTTCGAATTTTAGGTATATGCTGGAGCAATTGCTGTTAAAAATCCACAAGCCGTACTATCTGCAAATATTATTGTGGTGATCAAAAAGCTTGAAATGGAATGAAATTTGCAGGAAAAGACTCAGAAAGACCATTTAGGACTGTACTTAACAGCTGTTGAAGAGTGGTCGCAGTCCTTTATCAATGGTAAGTTATTTATCTCTTTTTTCTTACTAAATTTCATCGACAAGCTTGAAAATTATGATAAGGTTTCATAATATTCAAGCTGCACAGGTCTCTGAGATCAACGTCTATACCTATATGTCATTTATTAAAAATTGATATAAAAACTTGGCAAAAATAATATTTAAATGAAAAAAAGGAAAAAGATTTAAAACATACCGATTATTATACAAGGGGAAAACCTTAATTTAAAAAAATGTGAACTTTGAATTTTTTTAACATTTCATTGTTTCATTTTTTATTAATTTTTATACCAATTTTTTATAAATGATATATTGTGGTCTACCTGGCAGAAATAATTTTCATCAATTGTTATTTCAAAAGCCACTATAATCCGGTTTTTTTTTCTCATAGGGTATATGCAAATTATTAATTTAAAAAACATAGTTATTGCCTTAATAAAAATATATATATTTTAATTTTTGCATAGATCGTTTTATTCCTTTTTTTAATATTATTTTTATTTTATTTTTTAGATATTTCTGCATTTTCTTAACAATGGATATCTACAGTTGCTCCTACTCCTCACTTTCCTCTTTCACTCGACATGAAGCAGACTCAATATTCCTCAATGCCTCACCAAGGTTCGTTAGCTTCATTAATATTGTTATTGTTTCAATAAATTTGTTTATTGGTTTTTATCCTCTTACTATATAATTACATCAGGCGTCATTTTAATGTTAATTTTTTGTAAAATTTTGATAATCTGGATAGAAACCTTTATTTTTTCTTAAGCTTTTGCAATATAAAACACTAGTTAAGAGCAATACACTTTATTTTATGAATAGGACCATTATCTCTGTTGATATTGTTTTATATTTGTGCTTGTGTTGCCTCTAGTTTGAGGGATGTTTGATTAATTTTAAATCATTCAAATCAATGCAATAATCTTTATGGAGGATATGTTGAGCAACATAATACTAATCTGTTATAATTTTTCATTTCAAGCTTTTTTTCAATCTCACCTATCTTATATTTTACTTCCATTCGCTCAGTTCAATCATTAAATTGTTATTAAATAAAACTATATTGTATTCTGGATTTCGTAAAAGGTATTTTTTAAAAGAATTAAAAAACAATCTTTATAGGCTCATTTCCAATTTATTTTTATCTTGTATTATTTATATTTTCCTAAGCTTCTCTAAGTTTATTCCAGATTATCAAAATTATAATTTTTTTACTTGCGCAGCTGCGTCACTATAGCCCTATGAACACAAGTATTATTTTGGTTTTACAGTGTATGTTTTTTAATACTTCATTTATTGTATTAACGCGAAACTAAATTTTATAGAATTTAAATAACTTTATCTTCATCCGGATGATAATTTAATAGTTAATGGTCAATTTAATATTTTTTTCATAAAAATTAAATGTGATTATTGAATACCAATGTCAAGCCAGTAGAAATGATTTATTAGTGTTTATTTTTTTGAAATAATTTTTTTATTAAATCAATTTTGGATACTTGTGTTCATATGGTTTTTTTTTGCTTTTGAGAATTATTTTTGGTACCCTATGAGATGTTTTTAATTATGATTTTAAAACATTTATATTTATATCTATTTTGTACTTAAATTTTAGCGATAAAGTTTGTTTCTTTAACACAGAGAGCAATGCACTTCATGCATTGTTTTCTTTTTTATGTGCAGAATTCTCTTTATATACAGTATGTCCTCAGAACGTCTTTACAAGAGCAAAAGCTTTTTTTTTATTAACATTTTCATAAAACATACATTTCTTATAAAAATATTTTTCTTTTTAATATGTATTGTCATTTTAATTTATTTAACGAATATATTGTGTGAGCACATTCGTAGATATACTGTGCGATTCAAGTAGATTTATACTAAAATTGTTTTTTTTAAATGCAATAAAAGTAATCCAATCAAAATTGCATAAATTAATTATTTTAGAAGAGTTCAATTGAAAATAAATACATGAATTTTAACCTTTAGTATTACTGGTTGCCTAATCGATTCTTATGTAATGTGGTAATGTTAATGTTCTTATTATTTAAAAAAATCTTATTTCCAGTAGTAAGTTTTTCTCTCAATTTTAGTATTTAAAATGTCTCTGAAAAATACAAACTGCTGTTTGCTATGTGTTAATAAAATCGTTACACTTGCGTTTAAGATAATTAATTACTGCTATATAATTTTTTTATGAAATGTGAAACAAACTTTATCTCTTAAAATTTATGAATTTTACATATGAAAATGGTCTGCTAGGGTATATAATATATTTATTGTAGGATCAATTGAAATATCATAAGCCATGATATAAAAATTAACATTTGTATATACATATTTGTTAAATATATAATTTTAAGATAGAACACATTTTTACACAGAAATAATAATTCTAGTTTTATTTGTGGCATATCTTTTTTCAGTTATTCCTTCAACGTTTAAAATCTTTTGACATAGATTTCATTCCGCTTAAATGTCACAAATATATATATTTTAATACCAATTTTTTGTTATTTTGTGTATTAGAATTTTATAAATATATTGTTTTTAATATTTTCTTAATAATAGTGATCTATAGCTTACCTTTGCTATCTGTAATAAGAAATATTTCTAAATATTTTTTGTCGAAAATAAATATTACTTTATAACATTTATTAAGCAAAATAAATTTGAAGATCCCTATTATTATCAAAGAGATATCATTAAAGTATTTCAATACAATATCTTTTTTTTTTCAAACGTCATAAAACTATTAATTTTTGCAACGTGATGGCAACAAAGATTGACATAATATAAAAAAGTAATTTTTACGCTTAAACACAAAAGTTAAACACAAAAAAAATTTTATATTTTTGCAATTTTTGAAATTGTTTAAAACATTATTTGTGACGTTTGAAAAAAGAACATGTTCTGTTCGGAGTAAAAATGACTTTTCACGAACGTACAGTCTCGCCGCAAAAAGTATAATTTTTACTCCTAATAAAACAATATACCGTATGATCGAGAAAAACGGCGTCCAGTTGGCTTGGAAATGAACATCAATTACATTTCTCATATAATTTTATATATAAAATGACAGCGATCTTCATTTTATAGCCATCGCCGACGCCATTTTTATTCGATAATATTGTACTATTTCTGTACAAATGTTATTATCTGTTTTCTATATAATATTATTGTAATCTATTGCTGTATTTTTGTTATAAAATTGCTTTGTATACATCTATATTTTGTAAGCGTTTTAGAGGTTCCGAGCACTACGTTTACAGTCATTTCTTTTTTCATTTTAAATATTTTTTTGTCGTGTCTAATAATTAATCAGCTAATTAAGAATATTTTTTTAGTAGCTAAAAAAGAATAATTTATATTACCACAGAGTGGCCCAATGTTACAAAAATAATCATGTTAGGTCTTCACTTTGAAATTTTCACTAAATTTTTTTTTATAAAATATACGGGTTACAGTAGATCACATTTTAAAGTCAGTTCGTAGAAATACACAGGGTGTTTTTAATATATTTTTGCTTCATATTGGTAGTATTTAAATGCAATGTTGTTATTTTAGATTTTTCCTGTACATTTTTAAAGCTTTCACAAATTTATAAAGTCTTTTTTTTTTAATTGAAAATCTACATATATAAAATGCTAATGTTTATCTGTGTCGTCTCTACTGAAGTAACGACTTGCTCTAGAAAGTTGCTTTTTTTACTAAAAGATAGCTAATTGGCCCTTTCAAAACTGTCGTCGCCGGATTTTTTGTTTTTCATTTAATTAAAAAAAGAAAATAAAAAGTATTTTGTTTCCTGATGTCGTGGCGGATGCGCCATGCTTCAACTAGTACTTTATATAACAAGATCAAAACAAATTATACTAAATTACTTTATACGTTGGTAACTAAATATAATATAATGTATTTCTTTGCTATATAAATAAAACACCCTTAATTTTATAATAATGTACTTTATAAATAACAAAATTGTGGCATTGTTAATATTTAGAAATTAAATATATCCAGATATTTGAAAGTAGAATATATTAAAAAAATTATGCTTCAGTAATTACTACTTCAAATTAGTAGATTACATTAAATAACATTCTTATGAGTTGATACTGTTGTTTTGTATGCATCTGGCAAGCTTTTTCTGGAATAATTTATTTAATTAGCACTTATCAATTATCTGAACTAATTTTAAGGCTGTAAACTGTAGTTTCGGAATCTTTAAATATTTAGTCAGTGATGGGATTAAGATTTGTAATTGTGTAATGATTAGTCCATCACTGTACTCCAATAGAAAATTGCGTAAATTAATTATACAAAGCTCATTTTACATAGAAAAATCATCTGAAAATAGTTATCTCAATTTCTTTAAATTTTAGTATAACTGGTTGCCTAATCGATTCTTACTCATTCAAACACCTTAAAAGCTAAAATTTGTAGAATAATTAATATATTTGTTTATTGCTTTCTAAGTAAGTATAGCTTTCAAATTTCAATTAAAAAAAATCGTTTAAATTACTACAGGGTGGCTCAGTGTTAAATAAACTAGGTGTTCTATTTGAGATTTTCACTTTAATCTTTTTATTACAAAACATGACGGTAATATTAGAGCACCATATTAAAGCCATTTAAAATTTCAGTTAACTAGAAGTTTACCATGTTATTTAATATGTTATTTATTTATTTATTTATTAACTATTCACCTCAATTTCTTTTGTATAATTTTAATTCATGCGATGAGCGATTAATTAATTTATGCAATTTTTAATTTTATATTAGTTTAAATGGAAAATAAACAACAAACCCTATAAAAACTTCCATTGTTAAAATGTTCCAAATGTATTTGTCACTTCCTCATGAGTGTATTTTCCGTCATTTTATCATTTCCACTTTGTGTTTATCAATCAATAATGTTGTACAGACTGTCCATCTCTGCTCATTATTAAGGATGGGGCACTGCGATTTTTATAAACTTGATTTTTATGAAAAATAAAATTGCCACAGTCCCTTTTAAGTTTCTATGATACAGGGTGATTTTGAAAATGTTACAGTTTCAGATACATCTCCTATTTCAGTAGTCTGACAACTTATCAATAAGTTTTAAATCATATTGCTATGGAATTTCTTTTTTTAATTTCTTTAAATAATTTAAATGTTTTTTTTTTTAAATATCGACCAATGTTTAGTTTCTATTAATGGGACAGCCCGTATATTTGTCAGGAAATTAATGTATCTTCTCACAAGCCACCATAAGTCACAGTTTTTAATTAGAGGTAAAACAGTTTAATACAAATTTTGTTATATCCTATGTCATTGTTCTTAGTATTTGTATTTTTAGTTCCTTATTGTTTAAACTTCTCATTTAAAAATTAAATACATTAATATTGGTTTCGCTAATTAAAAGATAATAGCAGCATTGTTTTGGCATGGTCCTATGTAAATTTTTATTTGTATTATTTTAAAATTATTAATTCTGCATCTTTTAACTAAAATATACTGTTACATATATTTTCAAAGCTTGCGAAGGACGAAGTTAATTTTTTTGACAAGTGTACAGGGTGTGTGATGAAAATATTAAGAAAAAACTTATTCTTATGTCTCTGGTTCCACCTAATATATTCTAAGTATATGAATATGTTTTTATTTTTTTCAGACTACTGATATAATATGAAGTGTGTGTAAAACTGCAACACATTGTGTCATAGAAACTAAGAGGGCCATGACAATTTTGTGTACTGTATCTTTGCTTTCAAGAAAAAAATAATGGGTTCGTTTAAGTAACGAGTTCGACATTTAGTATTCTTTATTAATAAGCGAGAAAGCCTTTAATTGCAACGAAATGTGGAAATGACGAAACCGTTTAACATGGGTATCTCATGTTTTATAGTGTTTCTCCTTATGAACAGGAGATAGGAAGTAGCGGATTTTGCAGTGGCTACTATTTTTTTTATAAAATACCCTACGGTCTAAAAAAAACGGCGTCATGAACGGCTGGGAATGACGATGACAATTTTTGCGAACTCAAGCCCTAGACTTCATTTTCTTGGCCCGTCCTCTTCTTTATTGTTGAATGGCGCTTACTGCCAGTTGCCCTTAAGAAGGTTGTATTTTATTTTTATACTGCGTAAAAACCACTTTTAAATGGCGTAGTTTAAAATTACAGAAAAAAAATATTTTTGGAAATAGATTTGTGTGTCTAGAACCGTTCTATCCTTTTTTATTTTTTTCTATAATTTAGGTTAATATTGAAGTTTTATGTAAAATTTTACTAGATACAAACGTCTAGAGATTAACCTCGCCAAAATTATCATCGATTGTTATTCCCCAGACGCCTTTGACGTAGTTTTTACTTTTTTAAATCACATGTTATAACCTTCATAGTTTTTGAGCTACAGGGTGATTTTGATATATGCTTTTAACATGCTTTTTACCGTCCCTTGTATTCAGATTTCTTATTTTGATTGACAACCTGTACATAAAATATATAAAATACACCTTCCGTTGATAACTGAAGAACATAATTTCATCTGAAAGAATTTTTTTTATAAAAATTCGCTTTTGCTTATAACTTTATAAATATTTATAAAAATGATTCTGTAGCTTAGAAACTAAGAGGGCTGGGATAATTCATTTATCACAGCCCTCTTCCTCATATCTGTAATTTCATCAATAAGAAGCCAACTATTTTGCGAAAATTTCAACTTTTTTTCTATCTGCATTCATAAGCTAGAAACTCCCTAAAGCATATGAAAATGGTACCTACATCCTGTACAGGTTAGCAATTTACGTTGTCCAATAATTTAACAGGACGCCTTATTTTTGCGATAAATTTTATTTGTTGTTTATTTTCCTGTAGCAGCACGTTTTTCGAACTCGCTATAAGAAAACTTACAGCAAGTTCTTAACTGGCTGTAAAAGAACTTGCTGTAAGAGGCAGCGCGTTCTTAAGGCCGGTTTACATGGTGCTGCTGAAACGCATAGTGTAACACCGCACCAAGGCGGGTTGACGCGGTCCATTGAGTTATAATAAAAGAGGAGATGCTATCACGTGACCAAAGCGGTACCAGGTCGGCCATATTGATGCGACTCTCTTGTCAATTCGTGCTATTGCCGTCTAGCGTAATCCTGTTCTTGATTTTTGCGTTTATTTTGAGTTATTTTGTGTTTTATTTGGACTTATGTGTGTTGTGTGACTATAAACAATCATGGTGTCATGTGCTGTTCGAAGTTGTAGTAGCAGAAACGCCATCGATAGAAAGAAATCGTCAGGAATTACATTTCACAGGTAATGGTAAACAAGATGCAGGGCCGAACTCTGAGTATTTTATTATCTTTAATATACCATTTTATAAATTAAATCCCAATTTTTATTAATATATATGTCTTTCTAGGAGGATTTGCGGTACCGGATTTGTAATTAAAATTACGTTTCAATTTGACAATAAATTATAAAATACACATTACATAGAAAATGGTTAATAAAACAAATAAATCATAATCATATGAATTAAAAAGGCAATGTTTATGCAGTGTTGTGTGTGTTAATATACTATTGTGTGTGTTAATATACTATAGTGCTATTATACAGTGTGACCCATTTATTTTAGGTTCACTCTGAAAAAAAGTTTATTAATTGTGCAATATGTCTCGGGTTGTTTTTACATGAAAAACTTTATCTACTTAGCAAAAATAGCCTTGTTCTAAAAATATTCTAGGCATACTTTCCAGTTTTCGTGGGTAAGTAGTTAAAGTGCATTAGGGCTTTTTTTAATCTGTGTATATAATCCAAACCAAACCACTCGATTCAGCATAACTTTAAAGGGCTTACCTATACCAAATTTGACCAAAAAATCTCTGGTGTGATTTGTTAAAATCTTGCTCCTAAAACTGGTAAGTAGACGTTGAATGTTTTTAGAACAGGGTTATTTTTGTTAAAATAATAAATTGGTTTAAATTTTTATTATTTTTTTTATTTATATGTTATTATTATTTATATGTTTAAAGTTTTAAATTAGTATCACACAGTTTTGATCAATCATTTCTAGATAATCACAGAACATTATTAATAAAAAGTATAATAGAAAGATATTTAAATATTTGAATGATATACCTCAGTAAAAATATATTAAACAATCTTGTAAGTGAAAGACA
Source organism: Sitophilus oryzae (assembly GCF_002938485.1). NCBI lineage: Eukaryota > Metazoa > Arthropoda > Insecta > Coleoptera > Curculionidae > Sitophilus > Sitophilus oryzae. The sequence continues at coordinate 444,197 of NW_022146305.1, read as the reverse complement.
TCAAAGCAATAAACTTATTTTATTTAAAGGGCAATAACTTTCATATTTTTTCTAATGTGTATCATAATATTTTATAATAATCTATTTGTAATAAATAAAGTTGCATTTTTCGTAATTTTATTTTTAGTTTCATTTTTCCCATAGGTATATATCATCAACTTCAACAAAAGTCAATTAAGGTAAGTTATTTTTTATTTTATTTTTTTAAAACTATAATATGATACATTTTATCTTTAAAATACATACTAGAAAAAATAATAATATTAAATAAAATATTATATTTTATTTAGGTAGGTATTTTATTTAACAAATTTTGGGTATAAGAAATATTTTTTTTTCACTATTATAAATAAATAATTAATTTCAAAAATAAAAAAAAATAACTAAAAAACTAAAAACATTAATTTATTTAAATTTTAAAGGAATATTTTAAAAAAATGCAAATTTGCTGAGTCCAACACTGATATCGCCGCCATATTGATGCTACTTTAACCTCCGCCCAGTGAAACCGTTTTTCTTGGCTAGTCGTATATGGGAATAGCATCTCCTCCTTTATTATAACTCAATGACGCGGTCCAAGTGTACTTGGATATAAGAGCCATACTTACTGCCATATAAGTATAATTTATGGATGCTGCGCGCATCTCACTTGTACGCTGTTTGTATCGTATCAATGTTTTATCCAAGTCGAGTTGGAAAGCTTCATATCATCCTACAAAGCTTTCCAATTCGACTTTGATAAAATAGAATCAGCTTACAAGTGAGGGGCGCACAGCATCCATATAAGTATACTTTTATGGCAGCATCCAAGTGTAACTTAGTCCAAGTCAACCAGGCTTTAAAACTTATAGCGTGTTCTTAGAACATGCTGTCAAAAATACCTGATTATTCAATGTAAATTTCAATACCTTATTCTCTCTCTTTAATGTAAATTTTATGTACCAAATATACGCAAAATAATGAATTTAATATTCGTTTTCTTTAATAGTAAACAATTTATTAAGCACACTTAGTCTATGTGGCGCCCCCTAGTGTCTATGTACCGAACTAAAGTACATATGCACTTAAGTTCAGGGCGTTAACACCAGAGGGCGCTTCCATCATTTTTTAGTTCCGGGCATTAACACCAGATGGCGCTTCCATTATTTTTAGTTCTGGGCATTAACACTAGAGGGCGCTTCCATCATTTTTTTTAGTTCCGGGCATTAACACTAGAGGGCGCCACTAGCATTTTTTTAGTTCAGAGCTTTGCCACCAGAGGGCGCCACATGCGCAAGTTTAAATTTAAATAAAACAATTATTTTTATTTCGGCGCCACATGCGCAAGTTTAAATTTAAATAAAACAATTATTTTTATTTCAATAGGTTTATTTATAATAATTACTACATATATATAATTATTATAATAATTACTACATGCAAGGATGGATTTGAACAATGATTATTTATTTTATGTACAAGAGTATACATCGCATTGTGGTTGCAAAAGAGGGTTATCTCTCCATTAAGCCCGGTTGACACGGTACAAATGTACTTCGATCAAAATACACTTGGATGCTGCCATAATTGCCATATAAATATACTTAAGGATGTTGCTCGCTTCTTACGTACGCGTTTGTATGGTTGATATCAACTGTTTTCTCAAAGTCGAGTTGGAAAGCTTCATAACATCCAAGTAAGTATGCTTGCTACCAACTTACTTGGATGTTACAAAGCCTTCTAACTCGACTTGGATAAAACAGTTAATAAGATACAAGCAGCGTACAAACAAGTAACACGCGCGTAGCATCCATATAAGTGTATTTATATGGCAGTATCCAAGTGTACTAGATCCAAGTATACTTGGATCGTGACAGCAAGCTTTTGCTTTTAGTCATAGTCTTCTAAACTCCCTAGGTCTAAGGAGGCCATGACATTTTAGCTCAAGGTTGCTTATGAGCGAGATACCCTCAATTACAACCAAAATGGGACACTTTGTACATGCATCAGGAGTATTCATTTTAGTTGCAATTGAGTTTTTTTTGACTTATTAATAGAACCTAACAGTTTCTACAAACTTGAATTACATTTAAGTGAAACTAACAAAGCCTTCGCAGTTTCCATGCTAAGGATGGTAATAAACATGTTGCATTTCGGACACCCGTCGTATCTCACTAGCCTGACATATTAAAAAGATAAAAACGCATTTTTATAAAACTATTTACGTAGAACCCAAAGGCTTATTTAGTTTTACTTTTAAGAGTTTTACATACCAAATATTGACCAATGTTTACTTTGTTTTAAATGGGACACCCTGTATATTTGCCAAGGGGATCTTTTTACAAGCTTCTCAAAAATTCTTCTAAGAAAAATGAATGTATGTTTTAATGACACAGTGTTATCTATTTTTAATAAGCTTGTAAAAGGACGAATTAATTTCATAATATTCAGGTTGTCCCTATTAAAAATAAACATTGGTCAAAATTATATTGGACAAAAACAGAAACTAATAAGGCCACTGGATTCTTCGAAAAATCATAAAATTATATATAACTGTGATACGAAGGGATCTGACACTGCCACATTTTCAAATTCGCCCCGTATCAAGAATACTAAGTGGGATAGCAAAAATGTAACTAAATAATAAGCCAAAAAACCCACTAACTAAATGGGATACTCCATATACAGGGTCCAGCAACAAACAGTACGCCGAACATCGATAGAGGTGGTTTATTAATGAACTTAAGGACTTTATTGCAGACGCATTAAGTGCAGACCTAAACTGTGTATAGTTTGTTCAACGCGAGGGTCATGGCGTGACAGTTATGTCTGTCATTTTAATTAACAGGTAAATTGTATTTCCTGTCATTTTTTGGATGTCGTCTGTCGAGATTTTCCCTGACGCGTTGGCCAGATCTTACTGAATGCAAAAGAAGAGCGTCGCCAGTCGATGGCCTAGAGGGCGCAGTAAAACAAAATCCTCGTTTTTTGCAAATTTCTCGAAAACTTGACCCTTAAGGCAATTTTTTAAATCTCTAGCTTACTCTCGGCCCACTCTTGGCTACGCTCTATTTCACAAAAAAAAATATATACAGGATATCTAAAAAAAGTGCGAGTGTGAAGTATTCCTTTCTTGTCACTGTAGTAGTTTTGATAGTTCCAGAGCTTGTTCCAATGAAAATATATACCTTACAATATATTTTAAAAAATAACTAAAAATCTATAAATTGACGACAGTGTTTACCATAGAGTTAAAAATTAAGTGTTTACAGTTGGTTTATACTAACTTTATCGTGAATATCGTAATCGTACATTGTACAGGGGGTACAAAATTCGATGCCGAACTTGCTAAAATTTCTTATTTTTTAAAAGGAACGCAGTGAAATATTGACACGACTTTTTCACCTAATAGTTTTTTATCCTGTATTTTACTTTTACCAAAACCCAAGAAAAATTACTGTATGTTTTAACCAGGTTCATATTAAATTTTGAGCACCCTGTATAGTTATAACATTTATAATCGTTAGTACAGACCACCCGTATAGTAAATACCAAGCATTGTTTCTATTTCAAGCCTGGTATTTTTATTTTTTTTACAAAATGGCTGCAAAATACAATATGACCGAAAAAAAAACTGCGTCAGCGATGGCTGTGAAATGAAGATCGCTGTCATTTTATATGTAAAATTATATGGGAAATATCATTGATGTTCATTTCCCAGCCAACTGGACGCCGTTTTTTTCGATTATACGGTATATGTACAGTTTTCAGACATATTTAGTGCGATTCCTGCAACTTTACCTATTGGAGGTAGGAGCCAGAGAGTGAAATAAAAATAAACAAAAGACGATGAGAATTATTCTAAAAAATGTATAACTTAATTCATGCCCGCAGTGTTTTATTTTGAATTAATTATTATTATATTTATGTTTATTTTTCTTGAACTATCAAAACAAATTTAGTCGTAAAACGTGAAATAAAAAATTTCACACACTTTTTTTGAGACACCGCTACCTGCAACTGACCATAATTCCTGAAATACGTCTAGTGCACGTTTTTAGTCTGCACGTTAAAATTACACTTAAGACGTTTTGCAGGACCCTGTATATTTTTACTGTGGTTATCAACACTGTCTATGCCATTGAGACAAAAAGCGTATGTCAAAATACAGGGTGACCCCCCCGGGGGTAAAAAATAAAAATACTTTAAAAAATAAAAATTATTGTTCCTCAATAAAAAAAAATTATAATTTTTTCTTTTTTTTTTTTTTTTGGAAATAGATTTTTTTGCTACGCATATAAATGCAAAATGCAAGTATTAGCCTTCTTATACATATACAAGGGTAATCACTAATATATTTATAACTAATGTGTAGTATTCCTTCTTAAAAAACTAACAAAAAAAGGAAAAAAATATAAAATTTTTTTTTTTTTTTTTTTTTTTATAATTTTTAATAAAAGCAAAAAAGCCAGTACTACTTTTTGTACCCTTTTTGTTTAAGATTTTAAACTATTTAATTTAAACTGAGTTATTTTTTTTTATATCCGTAATTCTTTTAGTTTCAGACATTTTTAAAACTTGTAATTGTCAATTTTAAATAAAATAAATGCATATAGTTTTGAAAAAGACACTATATACAGAAAATCTATTTATGAAAAACTAAAATAATACAGAATGTTATTTAAATTTTGAAAGTTCTATAGTAAATCTACTGAGCAAACAAAATATAAACCTTCCCATTTAAAAAACTGCAAATTAAGTGGTAAATTATATTAGAATCACCGGGTATATCTATTAAAACAAAAGTTTTTTTTTTAATTAAAAAATATTTTGCAAGAAAGAATAATGAAAAACTCTAACTTGATTTGAAAATGTTTCGGTATACTGGGTCACCCTGTATTAGTATACTGTATAATTAACATATAAATTTAAAAATATGTTAGATTGTTTAACAAAAGCAAAAAAAGAAATTATAAATCCATCTAATAGTTGTTTTGGTTTCAAAAAAGATTTTAAGAAAATATAGGCAACCAAAAATCATCTTAATACAAACCCGAATATTTTTTAATTAAAAGTTTTTTTTAATTATAATAAAATAATGGACACATCAATTAAATATTTTATATCAATATTAGGTATAATAAAAAAAAAAAAAAAAAAAAAAATATCAATTTTTTTCTTATAGCACAATTTAAGAAACTTATAAACTTAGAAACACAAAACCAATATATTAATAATTCTTAACTTTAAAATTAAGTTATTAAATTAAATATTTAAAAAAAAAAAAACCTTTATTGATATAATTAGATATAAAGAAATGTGGCGATCACTACAAGTTTTACATAGATACAAAACAAATATTAGAAAAAACTGAGTAAAACAATTAGATGTACCTGTAGCATCCATATATTTATTAACAACATATACATTTTAATAAATATACTCGTACTTTATATTAGATGAAAAAATAAATAAATAGATATATTTTTAATTGAACTCTGTGTTTTATTGTTATTCTAATAAGGTAATTTTCAATATTTTTTTTTTTTTTTTTTTATATTTTTTATTTTACGAAACATAGGGTAAGTAATAATAGTAACAATAAGCTAAAGATATTAAGTACTTAAAGAAAAAATGCGTTACCCAAAAAAATTTAGTCTAACTGAAATAAGAAAACCAAAAAATTGGAAAAAATTTTTTTTTATAACATTAAAATTTTTTTTTAAAAAAAAAAATAATTAACGTTAAATCAACAAAATGAGACCATTCAATTGGTAAAAAAATAATAATATTAAATTTTTATCCGACTTTATATTTAAGAAGCGTTTGCAAATAATTTTAACGTCAAACACAAAGTTTTTAAGTTGAAAATCACAGACAAAATTAACACAGAAGCGTTTATAACAACAGAATGGGTGCCCATGGTCTTTTAGATAATTAATTACAGAACTTCGATCAAGACAAACGAATATGGAATAAATGCGATAATAACATTATTAAAAATAATTAAATAGCTTCACTTAGTTTATATTATGGCGAATGCGCTAGGCGATCTTAGAATCTTTTAGATATAATATGAATATACTCTGTCTCTGTTAAAATTAATATATTTTTGATATAAAAATCTGCTATAATTACTTTTAATATAGGGTGTCCCATTTTAAAATCATATATTTCATACGAATAACATTAACAAAATTGACAACTTACAACATTTTTACATTGTTAAAATTAAAAAGCATGTGTGATAATCTTTGAAATAAAAGTGCTATTTAATACACTGCTAATATAGGCAAAAACACAAACATGTTTATACCAATAACTGTAACAATTGAGAGCTTATGACATCCAAATTATGACAACCAAAGACTTTTATTTATTTTACAAAAAAATAAAAAAATATAAATAAGTAGTATAATGTTTGTTTAAAATTTTTTTTTTTATTAAAATGTTGTATGTAAAATAAAATTGTTAAGTTAATTTGTATTATGTTATGACAGATGCGCTAAATTTTAGAATATACAATAATTTTTTTTTTTTATTAATTTTTTTAAGTTACCCTGTATAAAAAATCTTTTGTTGAATAAAATGCGCAACTAAAAATGTCAGTCCACGTGGGCAAGCGTTTTTTACGACATATTCCCATTTACTTATTATCGAATTTGTTCCATTTGGCTGTATTACACCATTACATTATTATTATTATTACAAATATACAAATGGTTTTACCTTATAGCCTCCGTTCAACGAGCTGAAGAAGAGTTTGACAGATGACATATCCTTAAAAATGACAGCAAATACAATTTTACCTGTTAATTAAAATGACAAACACAACTGTCACTGTCAGGGATCCTCTCATTGGATAGACTATATTACACATGACATAAACAATAAATACAAAAATATTTTTTTTTTTTTTGTTTTATTAGGAGTAAATGATATTTTTTGTAAGCACGCTGTATGTCTGACATTACAGGCGAGGCACAAAAGTCATTTTTATCTGAATGAACATACTATTTTTTTCAAATCTGTCACAAATAATTGATGCAATGATTTAAACACAAAGAACGACGCAAATAAATAAATCATTTAGTAGCAAGTAATTATATATCGAGAAACTATGATGACGCTCGTTAAATTTGACACTTAATGCTCAATTAATATATGGTTTTTCGCATTTTTATGCCTAGGCATTAAAATATTTTTTACGTCAATCACGTAGCAAAAATTAATACTTTGTGACGTTTGAAAAAAAACAATGATAAAATTGATCAATAATGAAAAAACATCTGTCCCTAGGCCAGTGGCGCATCTAGAGACTGGATCTGGGAGGAATAATTGCAATATTTAAGTAAACTAGTAGATTTTAATGTACTGCTTAAAAAAGTTTTTTAGTAATCGTGGGAAAAAAATAAACTTGAATTGTAACTATTTTTATTTTATTTATAAATTTCTTTCTAGGATGGGTAATTATTCCCTTTACCACACTCGTATGCACGCAATACGTAACTGAACGAAGTACTGAT